>NW_005179111.1:146898-558271 GCF_000350225.1 Chondrus crispus | reverse complement strand
CAAATGCAGTGTACGTTCGAAATCGAGTCACGTCACGTGCCATTCCCCCCAAGATGACCCCATACCACTTATGGATGAAATCTGTGCCAAATGTTGGTCATTTGCGTGTTTTCGGTTCAAAGTGTTGGTATACATTACCAAAACACAACATCCAGAAACTTGACGCCCGTGCAAAGGAGGCAATGTTTCTGGGGTATGCTGAAAATACGAAAGCTTACAAGTTGTGGGATGGTGATTTGCACAAAGTGATCGTATCCAGAGATGTTACTTTTGACGAGTCCACGGGAGGCAAATCTGGTGAACCGATGGACACAAACGACGAGGCTACAACTGATGATGACACAATCAACTTGAGCATCGATGAGGAAGTTGCAGAAAATGATGCAGTGGCATCAGAAGCATCATCGCCGGATGAACAACAACACTCTGATGAATCCTCCAACTCCTCCCCAACTTCAGGGGAGGACGAAACCACCGAAACAGTTGAGCAACACGTAGTTGAGGAAGAAACGATTGATCCGCCAACTAATCTCCGTCGGTCCACTCGCGTTCGCAAAACGCCTGGGGCGTGGTGGGCAGCAGCTTTGGTGACTGCTGGACTCCTTAGCCACGCCCATGTGATAACGGAAATTCCAAACTCGTACAAGGAAGCTATGGATTCTCCAAAAGCTCGCTTCTGGCAGAAGGGCATCGACAAAGAACTTGCTTCACAACACAAAAACAAAACATGGACACTTGTTCCAAGATCTCAAGCATCAAACGTCCTGACGTCCAGGTGGGTTTTCGGAGTGAAGCAACTTCCTGACGAGTCCGGAAAATTGGTCGAAACTGCAAAGGGACGTCTTGTGGCACGAGGCTTTCAACAAGTAGAAGGCATCGATTACACTGAAACTTTCGCCCCTGTCATCAAGTTCACAACTATCCGTCTGCTGCTGGCACTGGTTGCGCACTTTGACCTTGAGCTGCATCAGATGGACGTGGTGACTGCCTTCCTCAACGGTGAACTTCACGAAGAAATCTACATGGAGCAACCTGAAGGATGCATCGACAAAGTCAAACCTGATTCGGTGTGTAAACTTTTGAAAGCAATCTATGGTCTTAAGCAAGCCCATCGCCAATGGCATAGTAAGATCGATGAGTTTCTGATCACTGAACTTGGTTTCAACACTACACGCAGCGACCCATGTCTTTACATTCGACGTCAAGGCAATGTCATCATGATTATCGCGTTGTACGTGGACGATCTGCTGCTAGCTGGAAGTGACTTGGAGGCCATATTATGGATGAAAAATGAACTCAACAAACGATTCGATATGAAAGACCTTGGCGAAGCGAAGACTTGTATTGGTCTAGAGATCGACCGTATACGTTCTAAACACGTCCTGACCGTCACGCAGTCGAAGTATGCCCAAGCAGTACTGAAACGGTTCAAAATGTCGGCATGCAATCCTTGCGTTACTCCGATGGAACAGTCTCGACATGTCACAATGCAAGTGGCCGAAACTGGCACTGATGACAACCCATGCTTTGAACCATATCGTCAGGCCATTGGATGTCTAATGTTCCTAATGGTCGGGACCCGCCCCGATATTGCGTTTGCCATTGGAAAGTTATCTCAACACTGTGCCGACCCTCACGAGTCGCACTGGTCAGGTGTGAAACGTGTTTTGAGATACTTGCGTGGGTCCCAGCATCTTGGAATAGTGTTTGGTAAAGATGATCTTGGTACGGAACTTCATGGGTATAGCGACGCAGATTGGGGTGGATGCCTTGAATCACGAAAATCAACGAGTGGGTACGTGTTCAAGCTTTGTGATGGGCCTATCAGTTGGGCTTCCCGGAAACAAACAGTAGTTGCAAAGTCTACTTGTGAGGCAGAATACATCGCACTCAGTGAGGCATGCAAAGAGGCTGCGTGGCTTCCACGCTTCCATGCCGATGTACTTGGTGCGAATTCGGATCCAACAATTCGCGTTGGATGTGACAACGCTGGTACGATTGCGTTTGCTCAGAACGAATCTACAAATCGTCGCAACAAGCACATTGATATTACGTATCATTTTGTTCGAGATGCGGTGCAGCGAAAACTGGTCACATTGTACCATTGTCCGACAACAGAAATGCCAGCCGATATGCTGACCAAACCACTTGGTCGCGTGCTGTTTGAAAAGTTCGTGGGCATGGTTGGGCTTTCCGATTGCAAAGCTGCCCAAAGCATGTGATCGAGGGGAGGTATTGAAAATGTGCGACCACATGCTGTTATCTGGAAAGTGCAAAATCGAGCGACACGTGTACTTCACTCGACGGTCCGGACCCTCACCCCATATTACCACATGACACGTGTAAAGTCTCAGATTTTGGGGTTCTGGGGACGAAAGTGGACTTTTGGAGGGTCATGCAAATTTGCATAAATGCCGAAAATTTGCATTTGGCCCGAACCGTTATAGGGCTACAGAGGCAATACTGCAAATCTATTGGGTGTCGGTTCGAATGCTGCAATTGTATTGGTCTGTTATTGTCCACTTATATGCACTCATGCTGGTGATATATCTTGAATGATCGGTATACGTATTAATTACATCATTTCGGGGGTTTCAAGTTGTTCACCATGGTTGTAATGGGTAATTACGTGTGGCCTTGGCGCTGGACACTTGTGTGCGGTGTACACATGTACACATCGCCAGGTTGCTGCGTGTACGTACACTTGTACACGTCGCCTACATACGGTCCGGCGCGTGCCCGAGCACAGTACATGTGAATTAAAAGTACAAGTATTTCTCGCAAGAGACATGTACTTACGTGAGTATTCAGTGTATGCGTCACGCTGTATGCGACCCTTGCATCAGCATGCGCCGTTGTACTACAGTCTCGTCAGCATGCGACGTTGTACTGTGCTCTCGTTATGGTGCGCCGTTGGATGCAAGTTGATGACAGTACTCGTGTGATTCACATCGGATATCACGTGAGATGTGTAGAAAGTCTGGATGCACATTGTTGCTATCCGTCATAGTTGTCTGGCAGTGTGTACCGAAATTAGTAAGGTACGAAACAAGGGCATGTATGGGGACTGAGATATGACAGGACTTTGCGTTGTTGGAAATAGAGAGATGCCAAGTTGTTCATTGCGAAAGAATATATTCTGTCATGTCTGGATGCAGATTAGTAAGGTGTGAAACGATTGCATGCGTAGGGCCATGGTTTACAGTCACTGGAAATGTGTAGAAACTGTTGTGCACTGATAGTCAATAGTCAATTCGTAAGGTGGAAATAGAACAGTGTGGACGGGCCAGAAGAGGACCGCGCTTGGTCGCGCATATGGTGAGTACGGTTTACGAGGTGCCAAAGTAATGGGATAGTGTAACACTCAAAGTGTATAAGTATCGCCGAAAGACGGCTCCAAGTAAACCTCGGCACCAACTCCTTCACTCACACACATCAACCTGCCCTCCTTCTTTCCCTTGCCCCTCCGAACCTACCATTAAGAAGCACGGGTGCTCTCTCTCCTTCCTTTGTTTCATCGTTCCTTTCGATTCGTGTACATCGTGAACTGACCAAAGCCCTCTTCGACTCGTTCTCACATCGTACCACGCAGCATGAAACCACGTTGCGCATCTCTAGGTTTCTTCTGAGTTCAGAGATGTGGCACCGGCAACTGTATGTTTTCACTACCATGATCTAAGTCTCCGTAACTATCTAAGACGTTTATCTATCTAACTCCCTTCCCGATCTACAAAATGAATCTTTCGGAACACAAGTTCATCTGTCTATCAGCATATCGCTGCAACTGCAGCCATGTAGGAAAGCCGGTTGCACGAAGCACAATGAGAAGACACAGACGAATTGCAAATGCGCAAAGGAGGCAGGATGGTTTAACAGAGTTAGGGAACGGTCCAATATATTCTGCCGAACGCGAAGAGGAACAATTTAGAGCCCTGCTTTCTTCTGGTGAGACCCAGGCATCCTCCACACAAGGACATAGGTCAAATGGAGTTTCAGAAACCCATAACTCCGCTTCCCCAAACCTGGTTCAGCTCGAAGTCGACATTGCGGGTGAAGGTGGGCATGGAAGTGCGCCATACGGCTTTGCGAGCAACGATGTCAGTGCACATTCAATGCCGGGAACCGAAGATGAATCGGACGTGTTCAGAGCATCAGTGTAGTGGATGTGACCGAGTTAGATGGTGTCATTCCAGATACTCCGTACGGGGATGGAGCGGAACTTGAGGAGCTGAATGGCAGCGCAGATGTATTTATCGGTTCAATTGGTAATGAGATAATAGACTCTCGTACAAGCAATGGGAGTAGTCTTATCGAGCAAGTTGGAAAGGAAAACAGTTGTGACCTACCCGTACGGTATGGTCCCGCATTGATTGACTTTCAATCACATCATGATGATATTGAGCCTGCCTATCAGCCACAGGATGCATACACTTATGAACCTGGTATTGTTACCTTACCAAATCGTGATGTAGTTCCAGTCGGTGATTTGCTTGTTCAAAGCAGCGGAACAATCCACAGTTCTGAAGCTTCGGAATTCCCCGAAGGGGGACATGCGGCATCCGATTCAAAGCAATTGGAAAGGGGAGGTACACAAGCCAGCGCCGCGGATCGATTCGATGATTGGGTCACGCGAAATCGTACGTGGATCAAGATCTTCCTCGACCACGGCCTGACACTTGGAGCACAAGACTCAATTCTTACGGAACTGAAAGCCGCGTCATGGCACGCCAGCTGCGGCGAAACTTTGAGAAGTATACAAACTTCTCAACAATCAATTACCTTGCCTGTAGACGTCACATGCTCCTTAAATCTGTCGAGGGGGCTCTTCGGAATCCAGAGCTGCGTTGTGTGTCATGCGTCGAACAGGGCACTGCTCAAGATATTGTTATTTTTGAGTACCTCCCGCTCCTCGAAAGGACTGAAGTGTGGGCGGCTGATGAAAAGGCCTGCAAACAAGTGTTCTCATATCACCAAGAGAAGTTAGTCCGGCGAGTAGCAGCGGAGGGTGGTCAATCCCTTGAACGATACTATGAAGATTTTTTGATGGCAACTTATATCACCGGATTGTAGAGGAATGCGGTGGGTATGATGATGTGAAGTACGACGTGTTCATCGCACCAAGTACGGATGGGTTCCAAACGTTTGAGAACCACAGATATGACTGCTGGCCCATTGCCGCGCAGAACTATAATCTGGATCCGAGCATGCGCTACCTCATCAAGAACATCATTCCGCTCGGCTTCGTGAAAGGTCCAAAGGAGCCTGAATTCATAGACACATGGTTTACACCTTTGGATCAGGAAATACGGAAAATCTGTGGCGGCACGAACATTTACTTCCATGATGGTGTTGAGCGAAAGGTTCGCGTTCACGTCATTCATCAAACCGGTGACAAGCTCGCTGTCAACAATCAAGCCGGATTAGTCGGACACAATTGAAGATGCCCCTGCAGATGTTGTGTCTTCGCCGGCGTGTGGAGTCCTTTCCACAACCACATGTACTACCGTATCCAATGCACAGTTCTTGCTCCTCCAGAACACGACCCTACTGGTTCCAGAATTCCTAAGGAAGGCTCAAGAGCACCTACGGAGTTCGAGATATTGTGGGATCCCCGAAGACCCACTTATCGCGCGGCGGAGAGCACTGCGCTGACACTTTCTCAGCTGGAAGACCCATACATCTCCAATGCCGAACGGGAACGAATCCGAAAACGAACAGGGATAAAGTGGAGAACTGTACCGCTTTCCATACATTCTGTATATCCTTACACCTCTTTCCCTCTTGACATAATGCACACCTGGATGAACATCTGCAAAGACATGATGGACATTTTCAAGGGTAAATGCATTCATCTGAAAGAAGCCTATCGTACCGATGATCGATTTATACTCAGCCCTTCACAGTGGCGGCCACTAGATGAGGAGATGAATGCGATCCGGAAAGGTATTGCCCAGTCTGCTTTCCCTGATATACCCCGTAATACCGCGCACTCCTCAAATTGGAAGGCCTCGGAGTGCATGGAGTTCTTATCGAACTTTGCCATAATAGTTTTTGATGGCATTCTACCACAGCCGTATCTCCGGAATCTGTACCTTCTTTCTCAACTGGTCGAATTGTCTCGCAGACCCGTCATGTCTCAAAAGCAAGTGGACGAAATGAAGCAGCTTAGATTAGACTTTGTTTGCGGGTTCGAATCTCTGTACTACGAAGGTGACGTGAGGAGAGTGGGTATTGAAAATGTGCGACCACATGCTGTTATCTGAAAAGGTCAAAATCGAGTGACACGTGTACATGACTGCACGGTCCGGGCGCTCTTACCCATATCACGACATGACACGTGTAAAATCCCAGATTTTGGGGTTCCGGGGACGAAAGTGGCCTCTCGGAGGGTCATGCAAATTTGCATAGTTTTGCCAAGTGGACCCTTGGCCCGTAGCACTATAGACTACACAGGAAATACTGCAATTCTATTGGCCCTCAGGTCTAATGCTGCAAATCTATTGGTCGAGCGTTGTCCACGTGTGCGTCATTGGCCTTGTGATGTACTTTAAATGGCCTGTATATGCCATAATTACGTTGTTTTGGGGGTTTCAAGTGGTTTGCCATGGTTGTAATGGGTAATTGCATGGGGCCCCCGGGCGGGACACATGTATGCCGTGTACACATGTACACGTCGCCAGGTGGACTCGTGTACGTACACATGTACACGCATCCAGGTGTATGCACATGAGGGTTTACAGTTTTACAGTGTCAGACTGTTTGCGATCCTGCGCGTGTCCGAGTACAGTACATGTGAATCAAAAGTACAACAAGTACTTCTGGCGAGAGGAATACAGTTGTGCGATTATTCTGTGTACGCGTCACGCTGTATGCGAGTCTTGCGTGAACACGCGCCGTTGCACTGTGCTCTCGTCATGGTGCGCCGTTGGATGCAAGTTCATGACAGTACTCGTGTGATTTACATGTATTCTCATGTGAGTTGTGTAGAAAGTCTGGATGCACATTGTTATAACTTGCCATAATTATCTGACAGTGCTTGGCGAAATTAGTAAGGTGAGAAACAAGGATACGTATGGCGATTGTGATATGAAAGACGTTTGCGTTGTTGGAAATAGACAAGTGCCAAGTTGTTCGTTGCACAACAATGAAGTCTGGCATGACTGGATGCAGATTAGTAAGGTGTGAAACAGTTGCATGCATAGGGCCATGGTTTACAGTCATTTGGAATGTGTAGAAATAGTTGTGAGCTAATAGTTACGAATCGATTCGTAAGGTGGAAATCGAACAGTATGGTCGGGCCACAAGAGGACCGCGCTTGGTCGCGCATAGTAGAGTATGGTTTACTGGGAGTCGGAGTAGAGCGATAGTGTAGCACTCGAAGTGTATAAGTATCGCAGGAAAACGGCTTCAAAGTAAACCTCGGCACCAACTCCTTCACTCACACCCATCAACCTGCCTTCCTTCTTTCCCTTGCCCCTCCGAACCTACCATTAGGTTATGGGCCCAGTCCCTCGCTGTCATTTCACTGCATGAGTCTGTCGTTCTCGTTCCGTTGTTTCTGCCGTCGTTGTCGCTGTCGTTTTCGCTGCCGTTTCTCCTCGTTCTTGCCGTCGTTCTTGGTTTTGGTTTTCGCTGCTGCTGTCGTTCTTGCTCTCTTGTGTGAATTGGTTTTGGTCATCGCCCCCGCTGTCTTCGTTGTCTTCGTTCTTGGTTTGGCTTTTGTTCTTGCTGTGGTTCTTGCTGCTGTCTCTGTCTTTGGTCTTCGTCTTCGTTTCCGCTCCCGCTACCGCCGTCGTCGTCAATCTCGCATTTGGTTTTTCTTCGTTCTCTCATGCAAAGTAAGTTTTGAGTTTCTTTCCATTTCCTACACATCTAAGTGATTGTCTTTGCACGTTTTGGTGGTTCTTAAGAGCAATAATTCCAAAATCTGTTACTGACGATTATCTTCATATTCCTTATTGTGAATACCTGTTTTTACGGGGTTGTGTTAGATCTGGAATTAGTACCGGTGCGCTCTGCGCCTGGGAAGCTGGTCACCGGTCGAACGCTTCGGACATCGGAGGTCGTATCCGTTGAGGTGCTTGAGCCTGAGGATCAACCTTCACCTCGGCTCGCGCTTCCGGGTCCGTCCTCGAGTTGCGCACCATATAGGATTCCTCGTATTCCGCGCTCTGTTCCCGCACCAATAAAGATAACTACGCATCGACTTTCTGCTCGGAAAGCGGCTGTTCTCGCGGATAAAGAGTTTAAGCGTGAGCGCAAGAGGAATCGTAAGGTGTGCCCGCGGTATAAGCGGTATTGTAAAGTGTGCGGCGTTAGTGGCAATAGTGCGAAGGCCTTTTACGACCACATTCAGTCTAGGTCTCATCGCATTCAAGTTGCCAACGCTAAGGAGACTCCGCGTTGTATCCCTTGCAATCGCGTCTTTGAGTCTCACGGGCACCTGAAGTGCCACGAGAACGGTGCCGCACACTTAAAGGTAGTTTGTGAACAGAATAGTTAGGGATTTCTTCCAAATAAACTCACATATCTGTTCGCAAATTTCTCCTAGTGCAACTTCATAGTAATCATATCGAACTTCTTAGACGGGTGGGCTTGCCATTGTGTTGACTATCGGTTAACGGCTTGGGATCCCCGAACGGATTTTCGAATACTTGAAGTTTATTTGCACTAAAATGGAAGATCAAGGAGGAGGAGGATCTATCAGAATCGACAAACTGACGGACTCCAACTTCTACGTGTGGAAGCAGAAAATACAACTTCTGCTTGCTCTACGTGATGTTGACCAATACATCGTTGAGGGAAGAGTTCCAAGTGAGGAACGCGCGGAAGAGCGTAAGAAGTGGATCAGAGGTGACAGTAAAGCTAAAGCACTGATTGGTCTGTCCCTATCAGATGAGCATCTTGAGCATGTACGTGATGTTGATACTGCTCATGAGATGTGGGAAGCTATTGTCAACGTGTTTGAGAGGCACACTTTGCTGAACAAACTAGCTGCACGTCGTGAGTTCTACACTGTGAAGATGCTTTCCGGTGAAAAGGTGCTTGCATACATCAATCGTGTCAAGCAGCTGGCAGCCATCCTCAAGTCAATGAGCGTAAACATCGATGACAAGGAGATGGCCATGGCAGTGCTCAACGGTCTGCCTGCCCGTTTCGAGGCTCTCATTGTTGCACTTGATGCTCTCGGTAATGAGGAAAAGATATTCAGTTTGGACTTTGTGAAAAGTCGTCTGCTGCAGGAAGAGCAACGAGCAAACATGAAGTCTAGCTCCTCACAGACATCGGCTCTGGTTAATCGTGCCCCGAACAATCGGGACATAAACGATTACAAATGCACGAACTGCGGTCATACAGGCCATACGGCAACCCGCTGCTGGGGAAAGGATTTGAATGGGCGTCGCCCGGCTCCTCCTAGCGGATATAAACCGCGTATGTCTCAGCGGAAACAATCTGCATTTGTCACACAGAAACCTGATCCCGACATGGTTGTAAACAGCGTCGACTTCACATGTCTGATGTCGAAAGCTTCGCACACGAACGATCTGGAGATGTCGCCTTCGTGGCTCGTAGATTCAGCTTGTACAGCTCATATTACATATGACCGATCTTTGTTTGCAACGTATGAGCCACTTGAATCCGCCTCTGTTCAGATGGGAACCAAGGCTAGTGCAAAGGTTGCCGGCCGTGGTGACGTTCACTTGAAGTTAAATGTGAATGGCCGCATCGAACCGTGCAAGTTGACGGATGTATTGCACGTTCCGGACTTTGCGTTCTCTCTGCTCTCTGTCAGTCGAATGACTGAACTTGGACTAAAAGTTGGGTTCGAAAATGGAAAATGCATGATCAGACGAGGCTCAACTGTAGTGGCGACTGCGACATTGGTTGGAGAACTTTACGTTCTCGACATCGTCAGTGACATCGGATCTGCACATGCTGCCACCCTGCAAACGTGGCATGAGCGCTTTGCACATGTGCATTCTCAAGGTATTGCTTCGATGATTCGTGACAATGTGGTAAGTGGAGTCAAACTACTTGGTAATGAGGCTAACAAAATCAACAATACTGACAATGATTGCATCTCTGAAAAATGTTCTGCGTGCGTCTACGGCAAAGCCACTCGATCTGTGATCCCAAAAGAGCGGTCCTCGAGGCGGGCATACTTCTGTCTAGACTTAGTTCACTCTGATGTTTGTGGCTCCTTAGAGGTGCAGTCCATTGGTGGTGCCAAGTACTTCATTACCTTCATAGATGATCACTCAAACTGGTCAGTAGTGTACCCTATGCACCATAAATCAGAAGCATTTGAACGATACAAAATGTTTGCACAGCTTGCTCAGACTCACACTGGTCGCAAGATCAAAGTGCTTCGCACCGATCGAGGTGGTGAGTATCTGTCCACGGAGTTTAAGTCTTTTCTGATTGCAAATGGTACTCAGCATCAAATGACGACCGCGTACACACCGGAGCAAAATGGCGTCGCCGAGCGACTGAACAGAACTTTGGTAAACTTGGTGCGCTCCATGCTAGCGCACAAGAAAGTTACAAAGGGGTTCTGGGCAGAAGCACTTGCCAATGCAGTGTACGTTCGAAATCGAGTCACGTCACGTGCCATTCCCCCCAAGATGACCCCATACCACTTATGGATGAAATCTGTGCCAAATGTTGGTCATTTGCGTGTTTTCGGTTCAAAGTGTTGGTATACATTACCAAAACACAACATCCAGAAACTTGACGCCCGTGCAAAGGAGGCAATGTTTCTGGGGTATGCTGAAAATACGAAAGCCTACAAGTTGTGGGATGGTGATTTGCACAAAGTGATCGTATCCAGAGATGTTACTTTTGACGAGTCCACGGGAGGCAAATCTAGTGAACCGATGGATACAAACGAGGAGGCTACAACTGATGATGACACAATCAACTTGAACATCGATGAGGAAGTTGCAGAAAATGATGCAGTGGCATCAGAAGCATCATCGCCGGATGAACAACAAGACTCTGATGAATCCTCCAACTCCTCCCCAACTGCAGGGGAGGACGAAACTACCGAAACAGTTGAGCAACACGTAGTTGAGGAAGAAACGATTGATCCGCCAACTAATCTCCGTCGGTCCACTCGCGTTCGCAAAACGCCTGGGGCGTGGTGGGCAGCAGCTTTGGTGACTGCTGGACTCCTTAGCCACGCCCATGTGATAACGGAAATCCCAAACTCGTACAAGCAAGCTATGGATTCTCCAAAAGCTCGCTTCTGGCAGAAGGGCATCGACAAAGAACTTGCTTCACAACACAAAAACAAAACATGGACACTTGTTCCAAGATCTCAAGCATCAAACGTCCTGACGTCCAGGTGGGTTTTCGGAGTGAAGCAACTTCCTGACGAGTCCGGAAAATTGGTCGAAACTGCAAAGGGACGTCTTGTGGCACGAGGCTTTCAACAAGTAGAAGGCATCGATTACACTGAAACGTTCGCCCCTGTCATCAAGTTCACAACTATCCGTCTGCTGCTGGCACTGGTTGCGCACTTTGACCTTGAGCTGCATCAGATGGACGTGGTGACTGCCTTCCTCAACGGTGACCTTCACGAAGAAATCTACATGGAGCAACCTGAAGGATGCATCGACAAGGTCAAACCTGATTCGGTGTGTAAACTTTTGAAAGCAATCTATGGTCTTAAGCAAGCCCATCGCCAATGGCATAGTAAGATCGATGAGTTTCTGATCACTGAACTTGGTTTCAACACTACACGCAGCGACCCATGTCTTTACATTCGACGTCAAGGCAATGTCATCATGATTATCGCGTTGTACGTGGACGATCTGCTGCTAGCTGGAAGTGACTTGGAGGCCATATTATGGATGAAAAATGAACTCAACAAACGATTCGATATGAAAGACCTTGGCGAAGCGAAGACTTGTATTGGTCTAGAGATCGACCGTATACGTTCTAAACACGTCCTGACCGTCACGCAGTCGAAGTATGCCCAAGCAGTACTGAAACGGTTCAAAATGTCGGCATGCAATCCTTGCGTTACTCCGATGGAACAGTCTCGACATGTCACAATGCAAGTGGCCGAAACTGGCACTGATGACAACCCATGCTTTGAACCATATCGTCAGGCCATTGGATGTCTAATGTTCCTAATGGTCGGGACCCGCCCCGATATTGCGTATGCCATTGGAAAGTTATCTCAACACTGTGCCGACCCTCACGAGTCGCACTGGTCAGGTGTGAAACGTGTTTTGAGATACTTGCGTGGGTCCCAGCATCTTGGAATAGTGTTTGGTAAAGATGATCTTGGTACGGAACTTCATGGGTATAGCGACGCAGATTGGGGTGGATGCCTTGAATCACGAAAATCAACGAGTGGGTACGTGTTCAAGCTTTGTGATGGGCCTATCAGTTGGGCTTCCCGGAAACAAACAGTAGTTGCAAAGTCTACTTGTGAGGCAGAATACATCGCACTCAGTGAAGCATGCAAAGAGGCCGCGTGGCTTCGACGCTTCCATGCCGATGTACTTGGTGCGAATTCGGATCCAACAATTCGCGTTGGATGTGACAACGCTGGTACGATTGCGTTTGCTCAGAACGAATCTACAAATCGTCGCAACAAGCACATTGATATTACTTATCATTTTGTTCGAGATGCGGTGCAGCGAAAACTGGTCACATTGTACCATTGTCCGACAACAGAAATGCCAGCCGATATGCTGACCAAACCACTTGGTCGCGTGCTGTTTGAAAAGTTCGTGGGCATGGTTGGGCTTTCCGAGTGCAAAGCTGCCCAAAGCATGTGATCGAGGGGAGGTATTGAAAATGTGCGACCACATGCTGTTATCTGAAAAGGTCAAAATCGAGTGACACGTGTACATGACTGCACGGTCCGGGCGCTCTTACCCATATCACGACATGACACGTGTAAAATCCCAGATTTTGGGGTTCCGGGGACGAAAGTGGCCTCTCGGAGGGTCATGCAAATTTGCATAGTTTTGCCAAGTGGACCCTTGGCCCGTAGCACTATAGACTACACAGGAAATACTGCAATTCTATTGGCCCTCAGGTCTAATGCTGCAAATCTATTGGTCGAGCGTTGTCCACGTGTGCGTCATTGGCCTTGTGATGTACTTTAAATGGCCTGTATATGCCATAATTACGTTGTTTTGGGGGTTTCAAGTGGTTTGCCATGGTTGTAATGGGTAATTGCATGGGGCCCCCGGGCGGGACACATGTATGCCGTGTACACATGTACACGTCGCCAGGTGGACTCGTGTACGTACACATGTACACGCATCCAGGTGTATGCACATGAGGGTTTACAGTTTTACAGTGTCAGACTGTTTGCGATCCTGCGCGTGTCCGAGTACAGTACATGTGAATCAAAAGTACAACAAGTACTTCTCGCGAGAGGAATACAGTTGTGCGATTATTCTGTGTACGCGTCACGCTGTATGCGAGTCTTGCGTGAACACGCGCCGTTGCACTGTGCTCTCGTCATGGTGCGCCGTTGGATGCAAGTTCATGACAGTACTCGTGTGATTTACATGTATTCTCATGTGAGTTGTGTAGAAAGTCTGGATGCACATTGTTATAACTTGCCATAATTATCTGACAGTGCTTGGCGAAATTAGTAAGGTGAGAAACAAGGATACGTATGGCGATTGTGATATGAAAGACGTTTGCGTTGTTGGAAATAGACAAGTGCCAAGTTGTTCGTTGCACAACAATGAAGTCTGGCATGACTGGATGCAGATTAGTAAGGTGTGAAACAGTTGCATGCATAGGGCCATGGTTTACAGTCATTTGGAATGTGTAGAAATAGTTGTGAGCTAATAGTTACGAATCGATTCGTAAGGTGGAAATCGAACAGTATGGTCGGGCCACAAGAGGACCGCGCTTGGTCGCGCATAGTAGAGTATGGTTTACTGGGAGTCGGAGTAGAGCGATAGTGTAGCACTCGAAGTGTATAAGTATCGCAGGAAAACGGCTTCAAAGTAAACCTCGGCACCAACTCCTTCACTCACACCCATCAACCTGCCTTCCTTCTTTCCCTTGCCCCTCCGAACCTACCATTAGTGGGGGTCTGTAAATCAACAGTTCACGACGTTGTCCATCTCGGTTGGATGGTTGAGCAATGTGGACCCCTGGTTAACTATAGTCAATTTTGGATGGAGCGCTTCATTGGCTTTATCAAGCATTTACTGCACGACACGATCTTGGCGGCAGAGTCAATGAATGAAACAGCCAAAATGACCGAGCGTGTCAAGATATATTTTAGGAACCATTTCGTTTCGAAGAATGACCGAGGTGCTGGCGGGGAAGCTAGGGATGATGCGACTGAAGTGAGTGATTTGAAGCTGCTCTTCCCGCGCGATCGAGAATCACTCAACGATTCATATCACGCAAGAATGGGGACTCGAAAGGTCCTCGCTGCTTTCATATCCAGAGCAGAAGGCATCGTTGAGTCGGAAGCGAGCGCGGCGGTCGAGGAGGATAGGATATGGTGTTACGGCCGAGTCTCCCTGCCGGTTGGTGATGGTTGGCAGATCATTGGCGCGAGCAATGCAAGACGGCATCGCCGTGAAATGACTCGGTCAGATTGGTACATCGCGGCAGAGTTCTCTAGAGAACACGGGCACCTCCGTGATGTATATTACAGAAAAGTACTGAAGTTCCTTCGCTACACTTTTCCAGTGAATGGAAGCTCTGTCACGAAAGACCTCATTCTGGATGCCTGGGCAAGCGGTTTGTTTATCAATCAGTATCAACAGGTCTTTAAAACAGGGACAGTGGATGTCGCTTTCAGGAACACAACCGTTGAAGACGTCTCAGTTATACTGCACTCGATTGGACAGATAGAGCACCGCACCAACCGAGGAAGCGGGAGGCATATAGTGTTTATAGATCCTCAGCGTGCTGCCAGTATGCTTTTCGACAAGGACCAAATAGGATCAGACGGCGTGAATAGGATTTTGGTAGCGTCTCGAAGGTGAGATCTGTTGAAATAGTGAGCGCGCCCAAGGGGACACCAAGAAGCCAGGGCCTGTGGCTTAGTGGTTAACAAATGTTTTGCGGCAAATTTTTCAGACCTCGATTTTAACATCAAGATCTGTCATACTTGAACGCACGGCATGGAGTGTCGAGGAAGAAGACATGGATGGCATGCGGAGGCGGGAGGAAATTATGGAACAGCAAGGAGCAATGGGAGTACGAGGATCGGTAACCTGCTGAGATGACCATGGAGTTGGGCTCTAAGACGTAACCTACGCTGAAATTCAGAGGCGTCGCGGGTTTGACATTCTCTGCAGGAGACTTTGGATAGTCTAGCACAAAAGCAGTGTCCTCATGATTGGCATGTGCAGAAGTGAAGACAATCAACCGGCGCATGGACGCGTCTTTACGATCATCAAGCGTTTCGTGGAAGTCAACATATGCGTCAAAAATTGCTTGCTTTCTTCTTTTGGGGATTTCCAACAGCTTCATCCTGGGTACAGTCAGCAATACGAAATACTCCCCAACTCATGCTTGAGTGAAAATCGTCCCACTCCGAAAATCGTTTCATGATAAGCGCGACAGACTGATCACGATGGATAATGTCCTAGCGCAAACAGAAAGAACAATCAACCTGAGGTCCTGTCATGTCCTGGTCGGCAGTATGGCGTGGAGAAAGAGGTGTTGAATTCTCCGTCTGTCGAAGTGATACAGACTGGAGCTCAACTTTCGTCGATGTGTAAGAGAGCTCGGAGTTACTCTTACAAACCATATGCCGAGAAATGCCTTTCTGTATGGAGAGGAACGGATTCGGTTGAGAGAACCGCCCAATGTCTTTCGAAGCAGAGTGAATTCGTAGCAGAGGTGAGGGGGGAGACGCTTTTGCGAGAGATTCTCTGAGGGCGGTTGGTATGGATGAGAATGTCGCGTTTCCTGTTGTTCGACGGACTACTGCTCCTCATGGGAGTACACTGACTGGTACTTCTCGAAATTCAGTGAGGTGTGAGGTCAAAACGATGGTCTTCGTGTGCCTCCGTCGCCGTCCGCATCAGATGTTTCACATCTTCATCACGGTTCATGCTCCGTCTGTTTTCACGCAACACCTTGGGGCGTCTCACGATTAAGCTCTCCAAACCGTCTACAGTCACTCCGGACGAGACATCCAGGACAAGTTTACCGAGCGCCATAACCTCCGAACGGCTCGCAACTGCAACCTCGTCCACTGCCACCTCATCTCCTTCGTCTTCCGCTCGACGTTTTTGCGACCCTTCTGAAGTCTTCGCCCCCTCAGATTCCGTTACATCAGCAACGACCTTGCTGTTCATCTGGCACCCGCATCTGAGGGTGGTATATTGGACAAATGACTTAGGGTCATGGTGATCGTCATCCAGATCATCGTCATCGTCATCGTCATCGTAGTGGTGGCGGTGGTGGTGCGGCGAGTGGCCATTGATATCGTTTTTTGTAGTAAAAACCCCTTCATGCGAGGGTGAGGAGTGTCGACGACTGCGCTTGCGATTGCCGAGTTGAAGCTGGTGCTCGAGCTCCTCCTCGTCTGACTGTTGCTGCATGCTTACGCGTGCCATGGCGCGGACCTTGGACGAGCGGACGGGCCGCTTGTCGGCCCCCATGGTGTTTTGCGGCGGGGTTAGTCAAGAAAGCGAGAACGACGGAACGGGGCGGAGAGGTGGAGAAAATTATGGCGTGGTCGGCTGGCGGCTGGTGGCACTATGAAATGGATCGGTGCAAGGTGGCGGTGGGGAGGTAGATGAGATGAATGGTGAAAATGCTTGAAAGGAGGACACGTGTGAATAGATATAAGAATCGTAAGTCGACAATTGCTCAACGTGGAGTGTAAGTGCATGCGAGTAGAAAGCAAACACTTGGCTTGTGTACGATTCCCATACGGCACCATCAGATGGCCTCTGATATAGGCGATGTATGAGGTACTTTATCTGTTAAAAGAAGCTCCTCTAGGGGGCTCATTTGCAGTGCACCCGCAGTGCACCCGCAGTACACCGTAGTATGTACGCAGTAGGGTCGTAATGCCACTGTGGGTCACTCCCAGTATCAATACGGATTCCACGTGTGGGGAGCACAGTGCCTTTGCTGCACCCTACACGTACTACGGGTATCCTACGGAGGGACTGCACGGTAAGTACTGTGGTGACACTGCGTTTGGTTTACTAGGGAGGGGATAGGGCGACAGTGAGGTTGCGGGGGCAGGGGGGTGTTGCATGGTGCGCGCGGGGGGAAAGGCCGCTGGAGTAGAGCAGGCCGCAGACGACGAGGATGGCAAGCGTGTAGCGCACGATGGCGCGTCGCGGCTTAGTGAAACATCGAGGTCGAGGCCGAACGCGTGTCCCACGGCGACGCAGGCGGGAGCCAAGCCTGCGTCCAGCGTGGCAGCCTTGTGCAGAAACCGGCGCGCGACCTCGGTCTTGCCGCACGCGAAGTATTACTGGCTGGCGGCCATCCAGCTGACGGCGCTCTTCGGATCACGGCGGGCCAGCGAGTGGGCTTCTTGCCGACGATGCATAACGGCACCGGACATGCGAAATTCGACGAGCAATGACGAGATGAGGGGATGCTACTCCTGTGGCACTCCGCACGAACTACGGTGGCGGGACTCTACTGCGGTGGCACTCTGCACGTGATACGACTGCACTGCACGGTTGATCCAGAGTTCCACCGTTCTGAACCTAATGTTACATACGCACTACGTAAACACTACGATTGCACCCCGAGTCCTACAATCGCACTGCGGATAGCCTACGAACGCCTACAGTAGGATTGCTAGGGTCGCGATCCAAGGCGCTCGCCCTCCCCTTCCCCATGGTCGGCACTCCCTTGCTCCGTGACTGGAGAAGTTTCTCAGGACAGTCTGCCGCCTTGATGCCGCAGCGGTAACATTTTGCTGTCTCGATCCAGTCTCCTGGTGACCCTCCCTTGACCTGCCCACCAATCGGAGTGGCCGTCCCGCGGTCCGCGTCTGCCGGCCTTTCGGAAGTTTTCTGTACGCGCTCATGTCGGAATCGCGTCCGATTAATCTCGGATGCTCTTGCTAGCTTCATCATGGAGACACGGGATGTGACTTCGTCAAATGTTCCCGGAATAGACAATGCCAAATTGCGCATATTTGCGGATAGTGACTGTACGAAGCGATCCAGCATGATCTCATCGGAGATCGTGTTAGGGAGCATCAGGGCTGATGCTCGCACACGGCCAGCAAAATCACTAACCGCCTCCTTGCCTTCCTGCCAACTGAAAGTTTCGAACTGTAGACGGAGAGCCCTTCTATGACCTGCATTGCATAGTCGCGGACCTAGTTCCTGCCACAGCTCTTCTGCCGTAGATTCCAAGTTTTCCGCAGCGACTGATTCGTAGATTGCCAAAGCGCTTCCCGAAAAAGCACAAGGGAAAGGCGGCGATGGTCTTCGGCCATGACTGGGAAATTATGACAGAGCCGATTCCACGCCTTTTGTGCGGCAAAAAAATTGCCGTCGCTGGGCTTATCAATTCTGACTAGTTTCATCGCACTACAGTAAATCTTGAAGGCTGCATGGGGCTGCAGAACATTTCGATTGTGCTGTTCGACCTGTCGTGCTTGTGTGAACTCAACAGATTGGTTGGAGCCACATCCCTCATCGGGTTCCTTCCCGGCAATTGCACCCTTCTTGACTGTGCTTCTGTCAAATCGCATACATGTCTCGACCGCAACGCTGAGGTCGGTCATGGAGTCTCTGACCTGTACCACAGCGGCTATGTTTCTACTCCAGTGCTCCAGTATCTTGCCCATGACGTTCTTGACCGAGGCCAAGGCCTGAAACAATCTTTCATCTTGATTCTGCTCAGCTCAGAGAACGCTTCGCCGTGTCGCGGCTGCAGCGAGTCCCGCAGGAGTCACTGTGCTGATAGCTTCCGCCACTAATGGGCGCTCGTCGGCACCAACACCCCTACGTTCGGGTTCCAGCTTGTGGATTCCTTCCGGATTCATGTCGGCCCTTTGGCCAGAATCCACTTCCGACGCAAGTTTCTCGTTCGTTGATAGGTTGGCTGCACTTACAAATTTGTAATGTTGTGCCCGGTCCCTTGGGCACCGCCAAGTCAAATTTTTATTGCTGGCCAGAGGCTGTTGGCGGGAATCCACCCGGTGTAATCCTCCGCTCGTCGAGAATCCACTTGACTTCTCACGGATTCCACCTGATCTCGGCCTCTCTAATTCACTTGGTGCCCCTCTCCTTTTTGTCGTCCCCCTGCCGCCGCGGTTCTTTTTTATGCTACCTACTCTGCGCCCTCTCGCCACCTCAAGCGCTCGGAACGCTGTCTCCCTAGCTCCGTCTCCCATCCCCCGCGATCCCCTGGCCCCACACATGACCGCCCCTGCGCCCCTTTTCTCTTTCGCACAGTCCCCGACCTTTCTCTTCGCGTCCTCCCCCCGGCTCCGCTCCCTACTTCCAGGCCCAATTTCTCCGTTTGCCGGTGCTCGTCCGTGAGCACGCTTCTTTCCTTTCGCAGGCATTGCCGCCCTTTCAGAGAGCGTCCGACACGTGTACTGAAGCGCAACAGCACGGTATTTGCCAAAAACACCTATTGAGCAATTCTTTTGCAGCTGTTTCGGCCTTCTCGGCCGGGATTGGTACGGCCCTCACAAACCGTGTAAACACATCTATGATGACCAATAGCTTTATATTTCCACTGCTCGTACGCGTGGTAATGGTCTGGATATCGATTGCCACTTGCTCAAATCGGCGACGAGGATGCATAAGCGGCAGCTAGCCTTTGCCTTCGATGATTTTCTTCAGCGTTAACTGTACAGAGCATGCAATGCTGCGCAAACCTGTGCACATCTGGGCCATCTTGAACCGCCAATACTTGCTCTTCAGTTTGGCCATCGTACGAGCCACACCGTAGTGAACATGGAGTCTTGAACCGTGGACATGAGTAAGCAGTTCACTTCGCAGAGACCTGGGAAAACCCAACACAAAATTATCCCGTTTCTAAATCCGCAACAGGCCTTATTCGTCAACAGCCACGTCCCTTCGGGTAGCTGAAACGTGGGGAAGGTCTCCAAACTCTTGAAGTTGCGCAGATGGAATAACCTGTACAGTAGTAGGTCAATTGCCAAATCCTCGGATCTTCACTGCCGAGACCACGTCATCCTTCTTTTTGCCCACAATTTCTCCCATGTCATGATCAAGTAAAGGACGATAGCAGCGTTGGCAGAGTGGATTGGAAACGGTGTCACGGCTTAGTGTATCGGGAACGACGAGTTCCTTCCCTGCGCGATGTTCAACAGCAAAGTCATGGTCTTGTACATCAACGACCCACCTGGCCAAGCGGCCTCTCGGCTCTTTCCAAGTCAACAACCACTTGCCCTAGCAACCGTACTGTAGGCGTTCGTAGGCTACCCGCAGGGCGATCGGAGGACTAGGGGTGCAATCGTAGTATTTACGTAGTGTATATGTAGCAGTAGGTACAGCAGGGCGAAACTCTGGGTCAACCGTGCAGTGCTGTCGTATCACATGCGGAGTGCCACCGGAGTAGCATCACCGCGCCGTAGTTCGTGCGGAGTGCCATCGGAGTGGCATTCCCTCATCTCTTCATAGCTCGTCGAAATTCGCAAGTCGGGTGCCGTTATGCACAATTTCCAAGAGTCCCACCCGCCGGTCGACCCCGATCCGAAGAGCGCCGTCAGCTGGATGGCCGTCAGTTAATATTACTTCGCGTGCGACAAGACCGAGGTCGCGGGCCGGTTTCTGCCCAAGGTTACCACGCTGGACGCAGGCTTGGCTCCCGCGTTTGTCGCCGTGAAACACGCGTTCGACCTCGGCCTCGATGTTTGACTAAGCCGCGACGCACCAGTGTGCGCCGCACGCTCGCGATCCTCGTCGTCGGCGGCCTGCTTTACTCCAGCGTCCTTTCCCCCCGCGGCTCACCATGCTACACCCTTCGCCCCCCAAACTCACCGCCGCCTTATCCCCTACCGTCCACCATCGGGCCATGATCCTCCCCACGCGCGTGGTCACCCGCCGTCCAAACACCGTCCTGGTCGCCTTCACGCACGGAGACTCCGGCAACCAGCTCTAATCCCTTCTCGAGGCCCTCGTTCTCGCGCGCCACGCTCACCCCGACCTCCTCCTCCCCTCCTTCCTTAGCCGAGAGTTTAGCAAAACTATCACGGAGCGCGTCCTCGAGAAACACGGCGTCAAGTACTGGCGCCTCCGTCGCATGCGGGCCGCCGTCGCCCTGTATGCCCTCATCCTGTCCCACTTGCCGCATGTGTGGACCAGCAGCTTCTACTACGTCTACATCTTCACGCGCGCGAAGGCGCCCGACAAAGTCTCTCCCGCCAAGTTGTCGTCCAGGACGAAGCAGGTGCTGCAGTTTTGTTGTACCCGCACGACGACGTCGCCCCGAAAAACCAGGAGGACTGCGCCAAACGCGTGTTTGCAATCACCGCAGTGGAGAGGCCTCCATGCAGATGTTGCACCCCCCCGGTATGAGCTTGGTGAATGAGCTCGTCACGCTTCGCGACCGGCAAACGCTGCCGGCTGCGGAAGAAACATGTCGCGTCCGGCGTGCGTGCTAGTCGACGGACACACGTTTCTGCACAGGGGGCGGGTGGGGCATGAATACTTGTACTCTTTCATGCGCTATGTAGAGCCCGTGACTAGGATTGCGAACATGGCAGCCAGCTGGAACGTCAAGGAGCTTACCGTGCTCCACCTACGCTACGACGAGAGGGCGTGTATGCCCAGGCCAGGGATGGAGGGCAAAGTTTGCATTAGGTTGCTCATAGCTATCAACGAGCCGGACACTGTGTAATGGGCGCCAATGTGGAACTTAGTGGACAAGGTTTCCAAGCTGATGGCGGCGGAGCAGACGCCGGCGCTGTTTTTGCCGCATCGCCGTACGTGCCAGAGGAGACGGTGACGCAGCTCCGCGAAGCATTCGGAAAGCGGGTGCGTCTGGCGCCGCTCTTGAAACATTCGCTCCTGCATAATGATCAGAACTTTGTAGAGCACGAGCTCGCGGTGAAATGTGGTTGCTTCATTGGCAAGTTTTCGTCGACATGGTCCGGGACGGTTTACTACAAGCACAGGACGCTCCGGTTAAAGACGCATTGGATTAGCGTGCTGTTGGAGAAGAGCAAGACACTGGGCTACTATGCGGAAGAGGAGCGCATTCGAGAGGAATTGGAGGCAATGTTTGCGGTAGGAGGTAAATAGCTGTCGCAGTGACGCGGCCTCGCAGTGGTATGTTTAAAGATGGTAGTCCTGGACCAGTTGCGGTGATGCTTGCCGTCTGATAGAGGTCTCGAAACAGAGAGAGAACAGCTGCAGAAGTAGAGTAGGGCTTGACTAACAATATGAGTGGGGTCTTTCCTGCCCTTTTTTCTTAGATAGATACGGCTCCTTCAGACATGATTCCGTTGCTTCCCCATGAACCACTCAAGGGGGTTTGTCGTGGAGGGAAACCGCCAAATGTGGATGCCTCCAAGTTGCCGCTCGGTTTTTGCGGAAAGTTTGGGACGGTTTGTTGCCAGAAAGCCACGCAAGCGCCCACACACGCGCCGTCCCCCGTGTGTTTACTTGTGCTGTGTGTCTGGATGCTGCACGACGTCCCATCCGCGCGAACTTTTTGCTCACATGCACACCTGTTCCCTTACAAGAGCACGCGCTGGCGAAAAACAAAACAAAATCTAGAATAAATAACCCTCTCCAAAAAAGTCTGCAAGCTCTCCCCCGTCCCACCCCCACCTCGTCCTCACCCCGCCCTCACGACTTTTCGTCGAGGCCCTCTCCCTTCGACTCCTCTCTCCGTTCTCCTTCCCCCATCTCTTCTTCTGCCCCTCTCGTGGAAAAATACGCCTTCCCCCTTCTGCACCTTCAATCGTTCCCATTTCTCCACTATCTTCCTCTCGCAATCTACCCTTCTTGGCCCCTCCGATCTCGCCACTCACGTTTCGTTAACTACCTGCCCATCGCCCCGTACGTTCCAGCCGCCTGCCCCCATCCTCATTGCACGCAACGCATTTTCGCTTCGTCGTCCTACGCTTACCTTCCCACTCCATCTCGTATTCCACTACCCTAACGCACATGTTTCTTCCACAAACGAGCAATTCCACACGACTTCCATCCTTCCCTCCTCCGCTTATGTCTCACCACTCGAGTTACTTTTCCGGCTTGCGCGGCGCGGCGAGTAACAAGCACACCCTGCAAACCTCCCTTTTGCGCCCATGTATTCGCCTACACCGGCTATAATGGTAGGTTCGGAGGGGCAAGGGAAAGAAGGAGGGCAGGTTGATGTGTGTGAGTGAAGGAGTTGGTGCCGAGGTTTACTTGGAGCCGTCTTTCGGCGATACTTATACACTTTGAGTGTTACACTATCCCATTACTTTGGCACCTCGTAAACCGTACTCACCATATGCGCGACCAAGCGCGGTCCTCTTCTGGCCCGTCCACACTGTTCTATTTCCACCTTACGAATTGACTATTGACTATCAGTGCACAACAGTTTCTACACATTTCCAGTGACTGTAAACCATGGCCCTACGCATGCAATCGTTTCACACCTTACTAATCTGCATCCAGACATGACAGAATATATTCTTTCGCAATGAACAACTTGGCATCTCTCTATTTCCAACAACGCAAAGTCCTGTCATATCTCAGTCCCCATACATGCCCTTGTTTCGTACCTTACTAATTTCGGTACACACTGCCAGACAACTATGACGGATAGCAACAATGTGCATCCAGACTTTCTACACATCTCACGTGATATCCGATGTGAATCACACGAGTACTGTCATCAACTTGCATCCAACGGCGCACCATAACGAGAGCACAGTACAACGTCGCATGCTGACGAGACTGTAGTACAACGGCGCATGCTGATGCAAGGGTCGCATACAGCGTGACGCATACACTGAATACTCACGTAAGTACATGTCTCTTGCGAGAAATACTTGTACTTTTAATTCACATGTACTGTGCTCGGGCACGCGCCGGACCGTATGTAGGCGACGTGTACAAGTGTACGTACACGCAGCAACCTGGCGATGTGTACATGTGTACACCGCACACAAGTGTCCAGCGCCAAGGCCACACGTAATTACCCATTACAACCATGGTGAACAACTTGAAACCCCCGAAATGATGTAATTAATACGTATACCGATCATTCAAGATATATCACCAGCATGAGTGCATATAAGTGGACAATAACAGACCAATACAATTGCAGCATTCGAACCGACACCCAATAGATTTGCAGTATTGCCTCTGTAGCCCTATAACGGTTCGGGCCAAATGCAAATTTTCGGCATTTATGCAAATTTGCATGACCCTCCAAAAGTCCACTTTCGTCCCCAGAACCCCAAAATCTGAGACTTTACACGTGTCATGTGGTAATATGGGGTGAGGGTCCGGACCGTCGAGTGAAGTACACGTGTCGCTCGATTTTGCACTTTCCAGATAACAGCATGTGGTCGCACATTTTCAATACCTCCCCTCGATCACATGCTTTGGGCAGCTTTGCAATCGGAAAGCCCAACCATGCCCACGAACTTTTCAAACAGCACGCGACCAAGTGGTTTGGTCAGCATATCGGCTGGCATTTCTGTTGTCGGACAATGGTACAATGTGACCAGTTTTCGCTGCACCGCATCTCGAACAAAATGATACGTAATATCAATGTGCTTGTTGCGACGATTTGTAGATTCGTTCTGAGCAAACGCAATCGTACCAGCGTTGTCACATCCAACGCGAATTGTTGGATCCGAATTCGCACCAAGTACATCGGCATGGAAGCGTGGAAGCCACGCAGCCTCTTTGCATGCCTCACTGAGTGCGATGTATTCTGCCTCACAAGTAGACTTTGCAACTACTGTTTGTTTCCGGGAAGCCCAACTGATAGGCCCATCACAAAGCTTGAACACGTACCCACTCGTTGATTTTCGTGATTCAAGGCATCCACCCCAATCTGCGTCGCTATACCCATGAAGTTCCGTACCAAGATCATCTTTACCAAACACTATTCCAAGATGCTGGGACCCACGCAAGTATCTCAAAACACGTTTCACACCTGACCAGTGCGACTCGTGAGGGTCGGCACAGTGTTGAGATAACTTTCCAATGGCAAACGCAATATCGGGGCGGGTCCCGACCATTAGGAACATTAGACATCCAATGGCCTGACGATATGGTTCAAAGCATGGGTTGTCATCAGTGCCAGTTTCGGCCACTTGCATTGTGACATGTCGAGACTGTTCCATCGGAGTAACGCAAGGATTGCATGCCGACATTTTGAACCGTTTCAGTACTGCTTGGGCATACTTCGACTGCGTGACGGTCAGGACGTGTTTAGAACGTATACGGTCGATCTCTAGACCAATACAAGTCTTCGCTTCGCCAAGGTCTTTCATATCGAATCGTTTGTTGAGTTCATTTTTCATCCATAATATGGCCTCCAAGTCACTTCCAGCTAGCAGCAGATCGTCCACGTACAACGCGATAATCATGATGACATTGCCTTGACGTCGAATGTAAAGACATGGGTCGCTGCGTGTAGTGTTGAAACCAAGTTCAGTGATCAGAAACTCATCGATCTTACTATGCCATTGGCGATGGGCTTGCTTAAGACCATAGATTGCTTTCAAAAGTTTACACACCGAATCAGGTTTGACTTTGTCGATGCATCCTTCAGGTTGCTCCATGTAGATTTCTTCGTGAAGTTCACCGTTGAGGAAGGCAGTCACCACGTCCATCTGATGCAGCTCAAGGTCAAAGTGCGCAACCAGTGCCAGCAGCAGACGGATAGTTGTGAACTTGATGACAGGGGCGAAAGTTTCAGTGTAATCGATGCCTTCTACTTGTTGAAAGCCTCGTGCCACAAGACGTCCCTTTGCAGTTTCGACCAATTTTCCGGACTCGTCAGGAAGTTGCTTCACTCCGAAAACCCACCTGGACGTCAGGACGTTTGATGCTTGAGATCTTGGAACAAGTGTCCATGTTTTGTTTTTGTGTTGTGAAGCAAGTTCTTTGTCGATGCCCTTCTGCCAGAAGCGAGCTTTTGGAGAATCCATAGCTTCCTTGTACGAGTTTGGAATTTCCGTTATCACATGGGCGTGGCTAAGGAGTCCAGCAGTCACCAAAGCTGCTGCCCACCACGCCCCAGGCGTTTTGCGAACGCGAGTGGACCGACGGAGATTAGTTGGCGGATCAATCGTTTCTTCCTCAACTACGTGTTGCTCAACTGTTTCGGTGGTTTCGTCCTCCCCTGAAGTTGGGGAGGAGTTGGAGGATTCATCAGAGTCTTGTTGTTCATCCGGCGATGATGCTTCTGATGCCACTGCATCATTTTCTGCAACTTCCTCATCGATGCTCAAGTTGATTGTGTCATCATCAGTTGTAGCCTCGTCGTTTGTGTCCATCGGTTCACCAGATTTGCCTCCCGTGGACTCGTCAAAAGTAACATCTCTGGATACGATCACTTTGTGCAAATCACCATCCCACAACTTGTAAGCTTTCGTATTTTCAGCATACCCCAGAAACATTGCCTCCTTTGCACGGGCGTCAAGTTTCTGGATGTTGTGTTTTGGTAATGTATACCAACACTTCGAACCGAAAACACGCAAATGACCAACATTTGGCACAGATTTCATCCATAAGTGGTATGGGGTCATCTTGGGGGGAATGGCACGTGACGTGACTCGATTTCGAACGTACACTGCATTGGCAAGTGCTTCTGCCCAGAACCCCTTTGTAACTTTCTTGTGCGCTAGCATGGAGCGCACCAAGTTTACCAAAGTTCTGTTCAGTCGTTCGGCGACGCCATTTTGCTCCGGTGTGTACGCGGTCGTCATTTGATGCTGAGTACCATTTGCAATCAGAAAAGACTTAAACTCCGTGGACAGATACTCACCACCTCGATCGGTGCGAAGCACTTTGATCTTGCGACCAGTGTGAGTCTGAGCAAGTTGTGCAAACGTTTTGTATCGTTCAAATGCTTCTGATTTATGATGCATGGGGTACACTACTGACCAGTTTGAGTGATCATCTATGAAGGTAATGAAGTACTTGGCACCACCAATGGACTGCACCTCTAAGGGGCCACAAACGTCAGAGTGAACTAAGTCTAGACAGAAGTATGCCCGCCTCGAGGACCGCTCTTTTGGGATCACAGATCGAGTGGCTTTGCCGTAGACGCACGCAGAACATTTTTCAGAGATGCAATCATTGTTAGTATTGTTGATTTTGTTAGCCTCATTACCAAGTAGTTTGACTCCACTTACCACATTGTCACGAATCATCGAAGCAATACCTTGAGAATGCACATGTGCAAATCGCTCATGCCACGTTTGCAGGGTGGCAGCATGTGCAGATCCGACGTCACTGACGATGTCGAGAACGTAAAGTTCTCCAACCAATGTCGCAGTCGCCACTACAGTTGAGCCTCGTCTGATCATGCATTTTCCATTTTCGAACCCAACTTTTAGTCCAAGTTCAGTCATTCGACTGACAGAGAGTAGAGAGAACGCAAAGTCCGGAACGTGCAATACATCCGTCAACTTGCACGGTTCGATGCGGCCATTCACATTTAACTTCAAGTGAACGTCACCACGGCCGGCAACCTTTGCACTAGCCTTGGTTCCCATCTGAACAGAGGCGGATTCAAGTGGCTCATACGTCGCAAACAAAGATCGGTCATATGTAATATGAGCTGTACAAGCTGAATCTACGAGCCACGAAGGCGACATCTCCAGATCGTTCGTGCGCGAAGCTTTCGACATCAGACATGTGAAGTCGACGCTGTTTACAACCACGTCGGGATCAGGTTTCTGTGTGACAAATGCAGATTGTTTCCGCTGAGACATACGCGGTTTATATCCGCTAGGAGGAGCCGGGCGACGCCCATTCAAATCCTTTCCCCAGCAGCGGGTTGCCGTATGGCCTGTATGACCGCAGTTCGTGCATTTGTAATCGTTTATGTCCCGATTGTTCGGGGCACGATTAACCAGAGCCGATGTCTGTGAGGAGCTAGACTTCATGTTTGCTCGTTGCTCTTCCTGCAGCAGACGACTTTTCACAAAGTCCAAACTGAATATCTTTTCCTCATTACCGAGAGCATCAAGTGCAACGATGAGAGCCTCGAAACGGGCAGGCAGACCGTTGAGCACTGCCATGGCCATCTCCTTGTCATCGATGTTTACGCTCATTGACTTGAGGATGGCTGCCAGCTGCTTAACACGATTGATGTATGCAAGCACCTTTTCACCGGAAAGCATCTTCACAGTGTAGAACTCACGACGTGCAGCTAGTTTGTTCAGCAAAGTGTGCCTCTCAAACACGTTGACAATAGCTTCCCACATCTCATGAGCGGAATCAACATCACGTACATGCTCAAGATGCTCATCTGATAGGGAGAGACCAATCAGTGCTTTAGCTTTACTGTCACCTCTAATCCACTTCTTACGCTCTTCCGCGCGTTCCTCACTTGGAACTCTTCCCTCAACGATGTATTGGTCAACATCACGTAGAGCAAGCAGAAGTTGTATTTTCTGCTTCCACACGTAGAAGTTGGAGTCCGTCAGTTTGTCGATTCTGATGGATCCTCCTCCTCCTTGATCTTCCATTTTAGTGCAAATAAACTTCAAGTATTCGAAATATCCGTTCGGGGATCCCAAGCCGTCAACCGATAGTCAACACAATGGCAAGCCCACCCGTCTAAGAAGTTCGATATGATTACTATGAAGTTGCACTAGGAGAAATTTGCGAACAGATATGTGAATTTATTTGGATGAAATCCCTAACTATTCTGTTCACAAACTACCTTTAAGTGTGCAGCACCGTTCTCGTGGCACTTGAGGTGCCCGTGAGACTCAAAGACGCGATTGCAAGGGATACAACGCGGAGTCTCCTTAGCGTTGGCAACTTGAATGCGATGAGACCTAGACTGAATGTGGTCGTAAAAGGCCTTCGCACTATTGCCACTAACGCCGCACACTTTACAATACCGCTTATACCGCGGGCACACCTTACGATTCCTCTTGCGCTCACGCTTAAACTCTTTATCCGCGAGAACAGCCGCTTTCCGAGCAGAAAGTCGATGCGTAGTTCTCTTTATTGGTGCGGGAACAGAGCGCGGAATACGAGGAATCCTATATGGTGCGCTGCTCGAGGAGGGACCCGGAAGCGCGAGCCGAGGCGAAGGTTGATCCTCAGGCTCAAGCACCTCAACGGATACGACCTCCGATGTCCGAACCGTTCGACCGGTGACCAGCTTCCCAGGCGCAGAGCGCACCGGTACTAATTCCAGATCTAACACAACCCCGTAAGAACAGGTATTCACAATAAGGAATATGAAGATAATCGTCAGTAACAGATTTTGGAATTATTGCTCTTAAGAACCACCAAAACGTGCAAAGACAATCACTTAGATGTGTAGGAAATGGAAAGAAACTCAAAACTTACTTTGCATGAGAGAACGAAGAAAAACCAAATGCGAGATTGACGACGACGGCGGTAGCGGGAGCGGAAACGAAGACGAAGACCAAAGACAGAGACAGCAGCAAGAACCACAGCAAGAACGAAAGCCAAACCAAGAACGAAGACAACGAAGACAGCGGGGGCGATGACCAAAACCAATTCACACAATAGAGCAAGAACGACAGCAGCAGCGAAAACCAAAACCAAGAACGACGGCAAGAACGAGAGCGACAACGACAGCGAGAAGACCAGCGGAAAGAACGACGAGAAACGGCAGCGAAAACGACAGCGACAACGACGGCAGAAACAACGGAACGAGAACGACAGACTCATGCAGTGAAACGACAGCGAGGGACTGGGCCCATAACCTAATGGTAGGTTCGGAGGGGCAAGGGAAAGAAGGAGGGCAGGTTGATGTGTGTGAGTGAAGGAGTTGGTGCCGAGGTTTACTTGGAGCCGTCTTTCGGCGATACTTATACACTTTGAGTGTTACACTATCCCATTACTTTGGCACCTCGTAAACCGTACTCACCATATGCGCGACCAAGCGCGGTCCTCTTCTGGCCCGTCCACACTGTTCTATTTCCACCTTACGAATTGACTATTGACTATCAGTGCACAACAGTTTCTACACATTTCCAGTGACTGTAAACCATGGCCCTACGCATGCAATCGTTTCACACCTTACTAATCTGCATCCAGACATGACAGAATATATTCTTTCGCAATGAACAACTTGGCATCTCTCTATTTCCAACAACGCAAAGTCCTGTCATATCTCAGTCCCCATACATGCCCTTGTTTCGTACCTTACTAATTTCGGTACACACTGCCAGACAACTATGACGGATAGCAACAATGTGCATCCAGACTTTCTACACATCTCACGTGATATCCGATGTGAATCACACGAGTACTGTCATCAACTTGCATCCAACGGCGCACCATAACGAGAGCACAGTACAACGTCGCATGCTGACGAGACTGTAGTACAACGGCGCATGCTGATGCAAGGGTCGCATACAGCGTGACGCATACACTGAATACTCACGTAAGTACATGTCTCTTGCGAGAAATACTTGTACTTTTAATTCACATGTACTGTGCTCGGGCACGCGCCGGACCGTATGTAGGCGACGTGTACAAGTGTACGTACACGCAGCAACCTGGCGATGTGTACATGTGTACACCGCACACAAGTGTCCAGCGCCAAGGCCACACGTAATTACCCATTACAACCATGGTGAACAACTTGAAACCCCCGAAATGATGTAATTAATACGTATACCGATCATTCAAGATATATCACCAGCATGAGTGCATATAAGTGGACAATAACAGACCAATACAATTGCAGCATTCGAACCGACACCCAATAGATTTGCAGTATTGCCTCTGTAGCCCTATAACGGTTCGGGCCAAATGAAAATTTTCGGCATTTATGCAAATTTGCATGACCCTCCAAAAGTCCACTTTCGTCCCCAGAACCCCAAAATCTGAGACTTTACACGTGTCATGTGGTAATATGGGGTGAGGGTCCGGACCGTCGAGTGAAGTACACGTGTCGCTCGATTTTGCACTTTCCAGATAACAGCACTGCATCATTTTCTGCAACTTCCTCATCGATGCTCAAGTTGATTGTGTCATCATCAGTTGTAGCCTCGTCGTTTGTGTCCATCGGTTCACCAGATTTGCCTCCCGTGGACTCGTCAAAAGTAACATCTCTGGATACGATCACTTTGTGCAAATCACCATCCCACAACTTGTAAGCTTTCGTATTTTCAGCATACCCCAGAAACATTGCCTCCTTTGCACGGGCGTCAAGTTTCTGGATGTTGTGTTTTGGTAATGTATACCAACACTTTGAACCGAAAACACGCAAATGACCAACATTTGGCACAGATTTCATCCATAAGTGGTATGGGGTCATCTTGGGGGGAATGGCACGTGACGTGACTCGATTTCGAACGTACACTGCATTTGCAAGTGCTTCTGCCCAGAACCCCTTTGTAACTTTCTTGTGCGCTAGCATGGAGCGCACCAAGTTTACCAAAGTTCTGTTCAGTCGTTCGGCGACGCCATTTTGCTCCGGTGTGTACGCGGTCGTCATTTGATGCTGAGTACCATTTGCAATCAGAAAAGACTTAAACTCCGTGGACAGATACTCACCACCTCGATCGGTGCGAAGCACTTTGATCTTGCGACCAGTGTGAGTCTGAGCAAGTTGTGCAAACGTTTTGTATCGTTCAAATGCTTCTGATTTATGATGCATGGGGTACACTACTGACCAGTTTGAGTGATCATCTATGAAGGTAATGAAGTACTTGGCACCACCAATGGACTGCACCTCTAAGGGGCCACAAACGTCAGAGTGAACTAAGTCTAGACAGAAGTATGCCCGCCTCGAGGACCGCTCTTTTGGGATCACAGATCGAGTGGCTTTGCCGTAGACGCACGCAGAACATTTTTCAGAGATGCAATCATTGTTAGTATTGTTGATTTTGTTAGCCTCATTACCAAGTAGTTTGACTCCACTTACCACATTGTCACGAATCATCGAAGCAATACCTTGAGAATGCACATGTGCAAATCGCTCATGCCACGTTTGCAGGGTGGCAGCATGTGCAGATCCGACGTCACTGACGATGTCGAGAACGTAAAGTTCTCCAACCAATGTCGCAGTCGCCACTACAGTTGAGCCTCGTCTGATCATGCATTTTCCATTTTCGAACCCAACTTTTAGTCCAAGTTCAGTCATTCGACTGACAGAGAGTAGAGAGAACGCAAAGTCCGGAACGTGCAATACATCCGTCAACTTGCACGGTTCGATGCGGCCATTCACATTTAACTTCAAGTGAACGTCACCACGGCCGGCAACCTTTGCACTAGCCTTGGTTCCCATCTGAACAGAGGCGGATTCAAGTGGCTCATACGTCGCAAACAAAGATCGGTCATATGTAATATGAGCTGTACAAGCTGAATCTACGAGCCACGAAGGCGACATCTCCAGATCGTTCGTGCGCGAAGCTTTCGACATCAGACATGTGAAGTCGACGCTGTTTACAACCACGTCGGGATCAGGTTTCTGTGTGACAAATGCAGATTGTTTCCGCTGAGACATACGCGGTTTATATCCGCTAGGAGGAGCCGGGCGACGCCCATTCAAATCCTTTCCCCAGCAGCGGGTTGCCGTATGGCCTGTATGACCGCAGTTCGTGCATTTGTAATCGTTTATGTCCCGATTGTTCGGGGCACGATTAACCAGAGCCGATGTCTGTGAGGAGCTAGACTTCATGTTTGCTCGTTGCTCTTCCTGCAGCAGACGACTTTTCACAAAGTCCAAACTGAATATCTTTTCCTCATTACCGAGAGCATCAAGTGCAACGATGAGAGCCTCGAAACGGGCAGGCAGACCGTTGAGCACTGCCATGGCCATCTCCTTGTCATCGATGTTTACGCTCATTGACTTGAGGATGGCTGCCAGCTGCTTAACACGATTGATGTATGCAAGCACCTTTTCACCGGAAAGCATCTTCACAGTGTAGAACTCACGACGTGCAGCTAGTTTGTTCAGCAAAGTGTGCCTCTCAAACACGTTGACAATAGCTTCCCACATCTCATGAGCGGAATCAACATCACGTACATGCTCAAGATGCTCATCTGATAGGGAGAGACCAATCAGTGCTTTAGCTTTACTGTCACCTCTTATCCACTTCTTACGCTCTTCCGCGCGTTCCTCACTTGGAACTCTTCCCTCAACGATGTATTGGTCAACATCACGTAGAGCAAGCAGAAGTTGTATTTTCTGCTTCCACACGTAGAAGTTGGAGTCCGTCAGTTTGTCGATTCTGATGGATCCTCCTCCTCCTTGATCTTCCATTTTAGTGCAAATAAACTTCAAGTATTCGAAATATCCGTTCGGGGATCCCAAGCCGTCAACCGATAGTCAACACAATGGCAAGCCCACCCGTCTAAGAAGTTCGATATGATTACTATGAAGTTGCACTAGGAGAAATTTGCGAACAGATATGTGAATTTATTTGGATGAAATCCCTAACTATTCTGTTCACAAACTACCTTTAAGTGTGCAGCACCGTTCTCGTGGCACTTGAGGTGCCCGTGAGACTCAAAGACGCGATTGCAAGGGATACAACGCGGAGTCTCCTTAGCGTTGGCAACTTGAATGCGATGAGACCTAGACTGAATGTGGTCGTAAAAGGCCTTCGCACTATTGCCACTAACGCCGCACACTTTACAATACCGCTTATACCGCGGGCACACCTTACGATTCCTCTTGCGCTCACGCTTAAACTCTTTATCCGCGAGAACAGCCGCTTTCCGAGCAGAAAGTCGATGCGTAGTTCTCTTTATTGGTGCGGGAACAGAGCGCGGAATACGAGGAATCCTATATGGTGCGCTGCTCGAGGAGGGACCCGGAAGCGCGAGCCGAGGCGAAGGTTGATCCTCAGGCTCAAGCACCTCAACGGATACGACCTCCGATGTCCGAACCGTTCGACCGGTGACCAGCTTCCCAGGCGCAGAGCGCACCGGTACTAATTCCAGATCTAACACAACCCCGTAAGAACAGGTATTCACAATAAGGAATATGAAGATAATCGTCAGTAACAGATTTTGGAATTATTGCTCTTAAGAACCACCAAAACGTGCAAAGACAATCACTTAGATGTGTAGGAAATGGAAAGAAACTCAAAACTTACTTTGCATGAGAGAACGAAGAAAAACCAAATGCGAGATTGACGACGACGGCGGTAGCGGGAGCGGAGACGAAGACGAAGACCAAAGACAGAGACAGCAGCAAGAACCACAGCAAGAACGAAAGCCAAACCAAGAACGAAGACAACGAAGACAGCCGGGGCGATGACCAAAACCAATTCACACAATAGAGCAAGAACGACAGCAGCAGCGAAAACCAAAACCAAGAACGACGGCAAGAACGAGAGCGACAACGACAGCGAGAAGACCAGCGGAAAGAACGACGAGAAACGGCAGCGAAAACGACAGCGACAACGACGGCAGAAACAACGGAACGAGAACGACAGACTCATGCAGTGAAACGACAGCGAGGGACTGGGCCCATAACCTAATGGTAGGTTCGGAGGGGCAAGGGAAAGAAGGAGGGCAGGTTGATGTGTGTGAGTGAAGGAGTTGGTGCCGAGGTTTACTTGGAGCCGTCTTTCGGCGATACTTATACACTTTGAGTGTTACACTATCCCATTACTTTGGCACCTCGTAAACCGTACTCACCATATGCGCGACCAAGCGCAGTCCTCTTCTGGCCCGTCCACACTGTTCTATTTCCACCTTACGAATTGACTATTGACTATCAGTGCACAACAGTTTCTACACATTTCCAGTGACTGTAAACCATGGCCCTACGCATGCAATCGTTTCACACCTTACTAATCTGCATCCAGACATGACAGAATATATTCTTTCGCAATGAACAACTTGGCATCTCTCTATTTCCAACAACGCAAAGTCCTGTCATATCTCAGTCCCCATACATGCCCTTGTTTCGTACCTTACTAATTTCGGTACACACTGCCAGACAACTATGACGGATAGCAACAATGTGCATCCAGACTTTCTACACATCTCACGTGATATCCGATGTGAATCACACGAGTACTGTCATCAACTTGCATCCAACGGCGCACCATAACGAGAGCACAGTACAACGTCGCATGCTGACGAGACTGTAGTACAACGGCGCATGCTGATGCAAGGGTCGCATACAGCGTGACGCATACACTGAATACTCACGTAAGTACATGTCTCTTGCGAGAAATACTTGTACTTTTAATTCACATGTACTGTGCTCGGGCACGCGCCGGACCGTATGTAGGCGACGTGTACAAGTGTACGTACACGCAGCAACCTGGCGATGTGTACATGTGTACACCGCACACAAGTGTCCAGCGCCAAGGCCACACGTAATTACCCATTACAACCATGGTGAACAACTTGAAACCCCCGAAATGATGTAATTAATACGTATACCGATCATTCAAGATATATCACCAGCATGAGTGCATATAAGTGGACAATAACAGACCAATACAATTGCAGCATTCGAACCGACACCCAATAGATTTGCAGTATTGCCTCTGTAGCCCTATAACGGTTCGGGCCAAATGCAAATTTTCGGCATTTATGCAAATTTGCATGACCCTCCAAAAGTCCACTTTCGTCCCCAGAACCCCAAAATCTGAGACTTTACACGTGTCATGTGGTAATATGGGGTGAGGGTCCGGACCGTCGAGTGAAGTACACGTGTCGCTCGATTTTGCACTTTCCAGATAACAGCATGTGGTCGCACATTTTCAATACTTCTCGCATCGCACATCCTTTCGCTTCGGATCTGAGAGCGCGGTTGCTGCATGAATACACCGGATTACTGAAAAGCTGACCACAAGTCTACGCTTCACTTCTCTTTCACATCCAACCTTGTTTCCTCATCCACACGGCATAACTCTACATTTTCTACTCCACCGTCCATTCGCAATATCTCCACCCCCTCTACATGCCACTTCGAACTCCTCTGCCGCCCGTGAAGCATCCTGACATCCACGTATTCCATGATGGAACCAAATCAGGAATTACTGCCCATGCCACTTGAAACCGTACGGCGAAAACTAGGAGAGCTCCGTCCAAAGCTAACTCCCACCGGAATTTTTCCTAATTATCTCAATGTAGCGCGACCCCCACCCATTCCAGAACAGATCGCGAAACGAACGAACACAAAAAAGGATAAACGAAACCCGTCGTCAGCCAAAGGGAAAGACACGAACTCATATTTCAACGTACTTCGGGAAGTCGGAAACTTTGTTCGCGATCACAATCAGAAGCATGCGAACGACCCTAATATGCAATACAGGTGGTATGGCACCGACGTGGAAGATAAGAACAGGGCGGAAACTCTCATGCGCATTGTTGCGGATCTCGCGCCATCCGTCATAGGTTCACTGTACGGAATGAAGACATATGACATGCTCAGAAGAAAAAAGCCGGAGCATATAGAGCTGTTGGTTTTGATGACTGCCCTAGATGAGAATTTTGATCCGTTGCCACAGGGAGTGCGGATATTTCCAACTCGCAAGATGGTGGCTGCAAAGCTATATTCGAAAGGCAAGGTACAGAGGGCAGCCGAAGAACGAGAGAGCAAAAGAAACCTTCAAGCTGTGGGCACATCTGGAAGTGGGGAAGTCGCTCTAAACGCATCGGAACAAAAGATAAAAGTCAGCTTACCTCGATACAGCATTGAAGATGTGCCGTCAGGCGTGGTAGTGCAAGACATCTCACCCGATGTGGAACCTATTCCACCCGTTTCCGCTGCTGTGATGAGCAGTGCCATCACTGCGACAGAGAGGCAATCTGGATCTGTTCGCTTTCAAGGCATTCGGACAATGATTCCGGACGGCTCATACAGCAATAGTCTTATCGAGAATGGAAGCGATTCTAGAAATACCCACGAACAGAATATTGACGAGGTTACAAGCGCCCGGACACGGCCATCGAAGAACAATAGTACTCCACCTTCCCGCGGGAGCAGTACGGGTGTCGTCAACTCGCTACCGATCGGATCATCTTCCCTGAAAGCTCCGCTGCTAAACGACAGTGGGGCGCCGCCAAGAGCTAGAAGGAAAATCAACTTTTAGCAGAGACTTTCCATTCCGCGTCAATCCGGAGAGAAGGCATCTAGGGTGAGAGTTAACACGCTGGCGCGCGGGCGAAGAAAGGATAAGGAGGAAACAAAGACTAGAGGTTAGCGACCGAGTCGGCGTGGATCCAAAAAAGTCCAAGGGAATGAGGAGAACCAACGCGATGAGTTGCTTGCTCGTCCCAAAGACGCATTACATGCACATGATGATGTTATGGTCGCAGGAGCCGTTGAAAACCTGGCGGAGAGAGCTCCGGAACATAACAGCGGTCGCGCATCAAGCGTCTCTGCTAGAAATGGCAAAATGCTTGCCGATTTCCAAGCTTGGCTGGAAAGCCGCGATGCAGCTCCCGAGCCGACAAAAGCGAAGTGAAGCGGAACGCAGAAAAGGGGCAACAACAAACGTGTCACCGGGGAAAACGTAACCGTGCTGACATGTATTCGGGCGATGAGATCGACAATGAGATCGACAATGAGAGTTTCTCGGACGAAGAAAGTTCGTAGTTGGTAGAGCATCTCAGTCTCTATGGATAGCTCGCATGTCGCATGTGAAACCCATATGATAGTTAGATACTAAGCACGAAACTTAGTGACTGTGTTCTTGATGCGTAAAACTTCCTGATTGTATTCCAAACGAACCCGAACGACTTTGGTGAAGAAATTTATTCCACAGGTCACTATTTCATTCAGAATAACGTCAAATCCCAAAATAAATATCCAAAGCCTCGAGAGATGGAAAACATTTCGAAGAGGAAGCGGACGGCCGGATCCAAGGGGTCGCGAAAGCGCAAAAGAGTTGAGTTGTATTCAAGCGATGAGTTCGGAACCTGCACTGGCGAAGAGTGAGCGCATTAAGTGAATGAAATGTTCCTCAAACATACAGAGTGATTGAGCAATGAAAAAGAGCCGTGCAGCCTTACAGTTAGAGACAAAACGGAATGTAAACGCTAGCAAGTATATTTCGAAGTGATTATGCAGTAGTGGTGCGGCGGGGGGGGGCCAGGGCGGATGGCGGGGGGGTGAACGGGGAGTACTTAACGGGGCGTGCAGGACGCCGATGCGCTAGAAGACCTCGCGCGCCGAGTGGACGCGGAAGGGGTAGACGTGGTGCGAATTTTCGACGAAGTCGGGCGGGGCGGGGACGTAGGCGACGAGCGGGTCGCGCACGAGGGCGGCACAGAGGGCGTGCGCCGCGGCGCGGTCGCGCGCAAAGGCGTCGCGCATGTAGTGGCAACATCTCTAAAAGTGGTTGTAGTGGCACTGAGCCACTTTTGGAGATGTTGCCACTACAGCGCACCAGGCACGACACGGCGTCTGACGCAACAAAGGTGCGGGCGTCGTGCTGCGGGGACATGGGCACGGCCACGTAGTGCAATACGCACCTGAAAAGGGGGGTGAAAAGAAAGGAAAATATCTGGATATGAAAAGTAGTCCGGGTTGGGGGACACACGTGTGAATAATTGCACAGTTTTAATTTTTAATTCTTTTATTTTATTTAGTTAATTAGTTGGCATTAATTTTGCTGACACTAGATTAGATCTAGGATCTAGCGCCGCGAGCCAATGTAGTGGCTCCGGCGGGGCGATATATACCTTAGTCCTCTGACCACCAAGTCAGTAAAGGTAACCCGAGTTGCCGGAGTTGAATGTCGCCTTGGTCGAAGTCCGTCTCTACCAAGACGCTCCCTTTTACCTAAGCCTACGGCATCCTTCAGCGCTCGGGGGTCCCCTTTCCTTTTCCTTTATTTCCCAATCGAACCCGAGTTGCCAGAGTTGAATGTCGCCTTGGTCGAAGTCCGTCTCTACCAAGACACTCCCTTTTACCTAAGCCTACGGCATCCTTTGCGCTCGGGGGTTCCCTTTTCTTTTCCCTTTATTTCCCTATCATTCTCCACTTCTACCTCTATTTTTCCCTTAATTGTGTTGGTTCCACTGGAGTTGGTTGCGACCGATCCGGTGTAGGTGTTTTAGCCATCCGGCAACACGTTGTGTAGCGCTGCTACTGTTTCAAGTTCCGTCGGAAGGCGGTTGCAACGACGCCTCCGTCGAAGGTCTTACTGTATAAGACAGAGTTGGTACCACCTACCGCGATTGTGATCTCGCTGGTGAGGGTGGTTTTAGCCATCGGGCAACACGTCGGTAGTAGCGTTGCTACACGGTTACGATCCCGTCGGGTAGTGCTGAGCAAGCCCCCGTCAAAGACCTTGAATTATACCCAAGGTGCTGAAGACGCTCGTCGAGCATTTGCCTTACAACCCAGCGACCCGCGGTTACATTCTCGTAGACAAGCCCAACCCGCACTCGCCGAGCACTCAAGTCTTCACAAGTCTCTACGACCATTATCCTCCCGGGCCGGGCATCTTTCCTTACCCCCCCGTCGTAGTTGAGCTACCGTGGGCCGCAAGCCCACACAAGGGGAAAGGGAGTCTCGAACGATCCGTAGCGCGTGCCATCGGCAGTGGTTGTTGCTGTTGTTGTTTTTCTTCTTTTTGTTTGACCGTCGGACTGTGTTCGCGGCCTGCCAGGCACATTGCACTACAAAAGTGGTCTCCCGACCTAGAATTGTCTACAGCAAACCCGACCTTGAATTTTGTCGACGACAGCTTTGGTCTGCAGTTGCACTACAAAGGTGGTCTGGGTGATGAAGTCTCTTTTTTATTTTTGTTCGTAACTTTTTTTTTGTGTAGGTTCGCTCGTACGAGCGATGTCGACAGGCGCACCAGGGGACGTCGGTCCCGGGGCGAGTAGGAGCGGATCGGCAAGGGCGTCGAGGATCCCGCGGGGTCCTCGCACCCGAAGCCAGGCCAATACGGCCACGGATCCCGAAGGTCAAGAATCCCCGACGGGGGTTAAAGCCGACAAGGATAACCTATCCTACAGGTTCGAGAAGATTGGCGAGGAAATTCGCCAAGAGATGACGAAAAATCTCGAGGCTGAATTAGCCCTCGTCCGGAAGCAACTGGAGTTGCAAGCATCCGAGTTCCACACCGTTTTAGGAGAGCTATCGGCTCGAGTGGATCTCGTCGAGAAGGAGCGAGGTGAGGCGACCGACGGTCTGGAGCCGGAGGTCCTAGCTTCGTTGAAAAGTTCAGTCAAGGACGCAAGGCGCGACGCGAATCAAGCCTTGGAGTCCTTAGGTAAATTTAGAAGCAGTATCGACGACAGGTTCGACCGGGCCGCTCATCGTCTCAAGGACCTTGAACAGGTCGCCGGTCAAGAGCCGCTCCCAACGGGTCGAGAAGGCGACCGTCGATCGAAGAAGGACAAGGCCGCGGTGCAGCGGAGTTCCAAGTCGAAGACTTCGAAGAAGATCCTGTGACGCCGGAGCAAGAGTCACGGTAGTGACGAGCCGGAGGACCAAGACTCCATGACCGAGTCAAACGGTCTTTCCGAAGATGGTGACGACGGTTCGTCGAACCATGCCAGCGATTCCGAACATCGCTCAGAGGAAGGAAAAGTAAATTCGCAGAGCAAGAAAATTACCTCCAGACGGGGCGGGATCACTTCGTCCGCCTCGCGGAGAGACAAGGACGCGGAGCCCGAAGATGTCGCAACGCCGCGCGGGCCGCAATGGGAGGAGTTGGAGGAGCTGAATCCGACCAACTACCTCTTCAAGAAATTACTTTCGTACCGAACGTACCGCTTGCGGAACCCGCAGACATATTTGTCAAGTTCCGGGCGGACCGCCGTACGAAAAATCAGGAGAGATATTCCGTCTAAAGTGAAGAAGGACAACACGTTCACAGGTGAGGACGGGGTCCTTGTGTTGGATTTTTTGGCAAAATTAGTTCAAGAGTTCGATACTCAAGAAATGAACGAGGGGCAAGCGATCCGCTTGTTGCCCGAATTTCTAAGCGGCATCGCCTTGAGGCCGTACACTTCGGTGTCTCAGACGGCCAGGTCCCACAACGGAAAGGTATCCGTTTGGCCGGAGGCCGTACAATGGTTGTTGAGGAGTTTTGCAACCGACGAGGCGATCCGTCAAGCCGTGCTCGCTTTGCGAGAAGTTCAGCAAAGACCGTCTGAAGACGAGATGGAATTTTATATCCGTCTGACGGACGCAAGCAATCGATGTGGAAACGTATATTCGATGGAAGAACAAATGACGATGTTTATTGAAGGACTCGATTCGAGTATCAAGCCGATGGTATCTCAATACCGACAAGACAATCGAGACGTTTCGTTTTTGAGACTAGTTAATTACGCGAAGGCGCATGGCTCAGCGAGCCGCGCTAAGGACAAGAAGACCAAGAAGGTCACGATTCAGACGCCGTTGACGATCAGAACGGGTAAGAAGCCGAGGGCTTCTTATCCCGGTCGTAGAAGTCAGGGCGCCGTTCACTTAGCCGAGACAATCTCCGCGTCGGATGAACGCGGTGCGCACGGAAGCAGCGAAAATCACTACGAAGGAGCGTTAGTAGCCGAAGGCGAGTTCATTGAGCCGTCGGAGGGCTACGGACACGAGGACTATGGGGACACCGGGTCGTCAACTTTACCGACGCCCGCATACACGACGGAGTCGTTTTCGGAGCCCACGGATCCCGTGATGATGTTTCGGGGGCGCGGCCACACGCCGGCGCCGCGCATTCCGATGGAAGACAAGGGTACGACGTTTCGAAGGCCAGGCTGGATGGGAAGGCCGCAACGTCAAGGAAGGCCGCCGGCCCGTGGAGGACCTAGGACGCCGTATCCCGTCAAGACGCACGGTCTGGTGTGCTATCATTGCTATGAAAAGGGGCACGCTGTGCCAACGTGCATTCCTTCCCTCCGGGAAATGCACCGAGTTTTGGAAAATTATGAGGCGTTGTCTCCGATGGAGAGGTTAGGGATACCATCGACGAGTTACCTGAAGGTCAAGAATTGGTTCGATTCGCAGACGGCGAGCACGCCGAGTGCTTCAACGCCGAGGTCGAACCAGGCCTTCAGAAGGCCCGCCGCGGGGCCCGAGTCGTCGGACGTGAGAAGCAACCCGCAGCGGCAGGAAAACTAGAGAGGGGAATCTCGCATGAGCCGCGAGAGGCACAGAGTCGACGTACTGTTCCCGGGGCTCAGCCCCGTTCCCCGTCTCTAAAGGAAAAATCAGGCCTCGAGGAGGAGGTTGTTGGATTGGTGGATAAGCCCAAAGGGCCAGCTCAAGTCAAGAAAATTTTGAGCCGAGCCCGAGATCATCCGCTGGAAGAAGTTCGAAGACCCTGGTACAGGGTTAAGCGAAGGGAGTGTCCCGAGAAGATTTTGGTTCTTGCGCGAAAAAACTACAAAGTTTACGCGGACATTGGACCAACAGTCGGACTGATGAGCCGGGTGTTGTCTGTATTAGACACCGGCGCGGGACCAAACCTTGTGCGAAAATCGGAACTCCCGACTGGAATGGAATCTCTAGTGTCCTACGGACCGACCCAAGACATTGGCGACGCGAACAACAGGCCACTCCAGACTCTCGGCATAATTAGAATGCCTGTGAGGCTTGGAAAATTTGTGGCCGCAGCCGAGTTTATTGTATGCGAAAAACTAGCCGTCCCGCTAATTCTAGGCGCGGACTACTGTGACCGGTTTGTGGAAGCAATTTATCCAAGGAAGAAAACGGTTGAGTTGGCGGATTTCTCGGAGGTTCCGATAGTTAGGCGGTTCTCGACGAGAAACGGGAAGAAGAATCTCGTCGCGGGAGAGGACGAGAATGATGGAAAGGTGGAGCGAATATCCCCTAAGGTAAAAGTGGCAAGAGCCACGACCATTGAGCCAGGGACGCAACGCGTCGTGGAATGCACCTCGAAGAGGGCGGGCTTGGTGGTGGTTCAGGCGTACTCGTCGTTGTACGAAAGGCACGGGTTGACGTGCACGAATGGTGTCGTTCAGGTTGAGCCTGACAGGCCACTTCGTTTACTCGTTGCGAATTTTAGGACGTACCCTGTCAGGGTGCAAAAAGGCCAAGTGGTGGCAGAATTATTACCGCACCCGAGAGCCGCGCTCGAGAGCAAAACCACTATTGGTGAAGTTCTCGGAATTCAAGAAAGGAAGAAGGAAAATGTTCCTAATTCCACCAAGACGCCTACGGGCGAGACAAGATGCCAACCGTCGGAACAAGATCGCGAGGACCAGCAAGGAGAACGGGAGGAAAGGCTCTCCGCGACGGCAACTACGAAGCCGGAGCGGCGGATTGAGCCTCCCCCGCCGGACGTGGAGGAACGCGACCTGAGCCACGTGCCGGACCGGCTGCGCGAAAGATTCCGTCGGATGTTGAAAAAATATTCCCGCATGTGGGATGGGACCCTCGGTGAGATCAACACCACGGTCCACCGGATTGAACTGGCCCCGGATACAAGGCCAATCGCCCAAGCTCCCTACCGAGCCGGTCCAAAGGCTCGGGAGGTCGAGGACGCAGAAGTACAGAAGATGTTAGAAGCAGGAGTCATCGAACCGGCGCAGTCAGAATGGGCGTCGCCCGTTTTATTAGAGCCGAAGACGGACGGATCGATGCGCTTTTGCGTAGAATATCGGCGGTTAAACGCGGTAACGGTAAAGGACACGTACCCTTTACCGCGCATGGATGAGTGCCTGGACTCGCTTGGTGACACCAAGGTTTTCTTCGCGTTGGACGAGATCTCGGGATATTGGCAGACGCCCATCCCTGAGCGCGACCGCGACAAGACCGCATTTTCGTGTCACTCAGGACTGTATCGCTTCTTAAGAATGCCCTTCGGGCTAACTAACGCGCCAGCGACGTTTCAGAGAGCAATGGATATCCTGCTCTCTCCGTTCCGTTGGAAGTGCTGTTTGGTGTATCTGGATGACATCATAATTTTTAGCAAGTCATGAGAGGAGCACATCGTGCATGTGGATGAAATACTTTCTGTATTGGAGAAGGCAGGTGTGAAGCTCAAGCTTCGCAAGTGCGAATTTTTCGTCGAAAAGATCAAGTACCTGGGCTATGTCGTTCGGCCGGGTACATTGGAAGTTGACGCTGCGCGAACCGTCGCATTGGAACAAGTGAGGTACCCTCAAACGCAGACCCAGCTCAGGAGCTTTTTGGGACTTTGTAATGTCTACCGCAGATTCGTTCCGCATTATGCGAAAATCGCCCATCCGCTCAATCAACTGTTGAAGAAGGGACAACCAGTCCAGTTGGAAGGATTCGACGAACCGTGCGAAAAAGCTTTTCATAAGCTCAAGGTCGCTATCTTGGCCCCACCGGTGTTGGCGCTGCCGGAGAAGAACCTACCATACTCGGTAGACACCGATGCAAGCGACTATCAAATCGGCGCTGCATTATTTCAGACACATCCGGATGCGCAACGTAAACCCATCGGGTTCTTTTCAAGAACGTTATCCGCAGCCGAGAGAAACTACTCCGTTTCAGAAAAAGAATGTCTAGCGGTAATTTGGGGCGTACAGACTCTAAGACCATATCTATATGGCGAGCACTTCATTGTGCATACCGACCATGCCCCATTGAGGTGGTTGATGAACGTAACTGACCCCAGCTGGAGGTTAATCCGATGGAGGCTCCGCCTCTCGGAATTCGATTTCGAAATCAAGTACAAGAAGGGCAAGGCGAATAGTCAAGCTGATGCCCTGTCAAGATTGCTAATTACGGACCGCTGGAGAAACCGTCGACAAAATCGACGACGAAATCTCATGCTTTATGGCCGAACCGGCCGAGGGTACAGTGGAGGAAGAGGACAGTTTTGACGCGTTAGAAGACATCCTCGCTCTTGATTGGGGCACCGCCCCTGAGCGCCTGAATCAATTCCAAGCTGTCACTCCGGAGGAGCTCATGTAGTGCAATACGCACCTGGAAAGGGGGGTGAAAAGAAAGGAAAATATTTGGATATGAAAAGTAGTCCGGGTTTGGGGGACATACGTGTGAATAATTGCACAGTTTTAATTTTTAATTATTTTATTTTATTCAGTTAATTATTTGGCATTAATTTTGCTGACACTAGATTAGATCTAGAATCTAGAGCCGGGAGCTACTGTACTTGCCCCGGCGGGGCTCTATATAACTTAGCCCTTTGACCGAACAAGTCAATAAACCAACCCGAGTTGCCGGAGTTGAATGTCGCCTTGGTCGCAGTCCGTCTCTATCAAGACGCTCCCTTTTACCTAAGCCTACGGCATCCTCTATTTCTCGGGGTTCGCTTTTCTCTTTCCTTTATTTCCCTATCCTTTTCTATCTCTAATTCTACCTATTTTTCCCTTATCTTGTGTTGGTGCCATCGGCCTCGGTTGCGACCAAACCGGTGTAGGTGTTTCGAGCCATCGGGCGACACAGTTGACGTAGCGCTGCTACTGTGACCCATTTTCCGACGGAGACCGTTGCAAAGACGTCTCCCTCGAAGGGCTCCGTCGTATTACGAGCCAGTGTTGGTACCATCGGTGGCGGTTGCGACCGAACCGGTGTAGGTGTTTCGAGCCATCGGGCGGCACGGTTGACGTAGCGCTGCTACTTTCATTTCATCCCGTCGGGCTGCGTTGCGACGCCCCCGTCGAAGGCCTTGTCGCGTTAAAAGGTGTCGAAGAAACTCAACGAGCATTGGCCTTACAACCCAGTGGAACCGGGGTACCTACGTATGCGCCCCACTCCACACTCGTCGAGCAGATCTCTTCGCAAGTCTCTACCACACCGATCCCGGGCTGGGCTATTTCTCTGTGCCCCCCCCCCATCAGGGATCCGAGCTACTACGAGTCGCAAGCTCGTTTAAACGGAGAAGGGAGAGTCGGACACTCCGTAGCGCTGTGCCGTCGGCAGTTCTTCTTTTTGTTGCTGTTGTTGTTTTTGCTGGACCATCAGACCGCGGTCTCTGCCCGACAGGCGCATTGCACTACAAAAGTGGTCTCCCGACCTAAAATTTTTGTTTACTGTTCAGGAGACCCGACCTAGAATTTTTATCGACGACCGTCTCGGTCTGGAGACACACTACCAAAGTGGTCTGGGTAACGGACTCTTTTTTTATTTTCTTTTTGTTTGTAACTTTTTTGCTGCATAGGTCCGCTCGTACGAGCGATGTCAACAAGCGCACCCGGGGACGTCGGTCACGGGGCGAGCAGAGCGGGATCGGCACGAGCGTCGAGGATCCCGAGGGGTCCTCGCACCCGGAGCCAGGCCAATACGGCCACGGACCCCGGAGATCAAGAATCCCCTACGGGGATAGCCGCCGACAAGACTGACCTCGACGAGAACTTGGAGAAGATGACCAGCGAAATTCGCGAAGAAAAATCTCGAGGCTGAATTAGCCCTCGTCCGGAAGCAACTGGAGTTGCAAGCATCCGAGTTCCACACCGTTTTGGGAGAGCTTTCGGCTCGAGTGGATCTCGTCGAGAAGGAGCGAGGTGAGGCGACCGACGGTCTGGAGCCGGAGGTCCTAGCCTCGTTGAAAATTTCGGTCAAGGACGCCAGGCGCGACGCGAATAAAGCCTTGGAGTCCTTAGGAAAATTTAGAACAAGCATCGATGACCGATTCGATCGCGCCGCGCAACGTTTCAAGGACCTCGAGCAGGCCGCGGATCAAGCTCCGCAAGGATCGGACGACGAGCCGCTCCTTTCGGGTAGAGAGGGGGACCGTCGGTCGAAGAAGGACAAGCCCGCTCGGCAGCGGAGTTCTAAGTCGAAGCCCTCGAAGAAGGACAAGCGACGTGCAAGCAAGGGTCACTGTAGTGACGATCCGGAGAACCGCGACTCACAGTCGGAGTCGCTTGGTCCCTCCGAAGATGGTAACGGCGGTTCGTCGAACCATTCGGGCGATTCCGAACGCCGTTCAGAAGACGGAAACGGAATTTCGTCAAGCAAGAAAATTTCCTCCAGACGAGGCGGAGTCACTTCGTCCGCCTCGCGGAGAGACAAGGACGCGGACCCCGAAGATGTTGCAACGGGGCGCGGGCCGCGATGGGAGGAGTTGGAGGAGCTGAATCCGACCAACTACCTCTTCAAGAAATTACTTTCGTACCGAACGTACCGCTTGCGGAACCCGCAGACATATTTGTCAAGTTCCCGGCGGACCGCCGTGCGAAAAATCAGGAGAGATATTCCGCCTAAGGTGAAGAAGGACAACACGTTCACAGGAGAGGACGGGGTCCTTGTGTTGGATTTTTTGGCAAAGTTAGTTCAAGAGTTTGATACTCAAGAAATGAACGAGGGGCAAGCGATCCGCCTGTTGCCTGCATTTTTAAGCGGCATCGCCTTGAGACAGTACACTTCGGTGTCTCAGACGGCCGGGGCCCATCACGGAAAGATATTCGTTTGGCCAGAGGCCGTACAGTGGTTGTTGAGGAGTTTCGCAACCGACGAGGCGATCCGTCAAGCTGTGCTCGCATTGCGAGAAGTTCAGCAAAGACCGTCTGAAGACGAGATGGATTTTATATCCGTCTGACGGACGCAAGCAACCGATGTGGAAACGTATATTCAATGGAAGAACAGATGACGATGTTTATTGAAGGACTCGATTCGAGTATCAAGCCGATGGTATCTCAATACCGGCAAGACAATCGGGACGATTCATTTTTGAGACTAGTGAATTACGCGAAGGCGCATGGCTCAGCGAGCCGCGCTAAGGACAAGAAGACCAAGAAGGTCACGATTCGGACGCCGTCGACGTTCAGGGCGGGGAAGAAGCCGAGGGCTTCTTATCCCAGTCGCAAAAGTCACGCCGCAGTCCATTTAGCGGAGTCCATGTCCGCGTCAGATGAGCGCGGTGCGCATGGAAGTAGCGAAAATCACACCGAAGGAGCGTTAGTAGCCGAAGGCGAGTTCATTGAGCCATCGGAGGGCTACGGACACGAGGACTACCGGGACACCGGGTCGTCAACTTTACCGACGCCTGCATACACGACGGAGTCGTTTTCGGAGCCCACGGATCCCGTGATGATGTTTCGGGGGCGCGGCCACACGCCGGCGCCGCGCATTCCGATGGAAGACAAGGGTACGACGTTTCGAAGGCCAGGCTGGATGGGAAGGCCGCAACGTCAAGGAAGGCCGCCGGCCCGTGGAGGACCTAGGACGCCGTATCCCGTCAAGACGCACGGTCTGGTGTGCTATCATTGCTATGAAAAGGGGCACGCCGCGCCAACGTGCATTCTTTCCCTCCGGGAAATGCACCGAGTTTTGGAAAATTATGAGGCGTTGTCTCCGATGGAGAGGTTAGGGATACCATCGACGAGTTACCTGAAGGTCAAGAATTGGTTCGATTCGCAGACGGCGAGCACGCCGAGTGCTTCAACGCCGAGGTCGAACCAACCCTTCAGAGGGCCCACCGCGGGGCCCGCGCCGTCGGATGTGAGAAGGATCCTGCAGCGGCAGGAAAACTAGAGAGGGGAATCTCGCATGAGTCGCGAGAGGCACAGGGTCGACGTACTGTGACCGGGGCTCAGCCCCGTTCCCCGTCTCTAAAGGAAAAATCAGGCCTCGAGGAGGAGGTTGTTGGATTGGTGGATAAGCCCAAAGGGCCAGCTCAAGTCAAGAAAATTTTGAGCCGAGCCCGAGATCATCCGCTGGAAGAAGTTCGAAGACCCTGGTACAGGGTTAAGCGAAGGGAGTGTCCCGAGAAGATTTTGGTTCTTGCGCGAAAAAACTACAAAGTTTACGCGGACATCGGACCCACAATTGGATTGATGAGCCGGGTGTTGTCTGTTTTAGACACCGGCGCGGGACCAAACCTTGTGCGAAAATCGGAACTCCCAGCTGGAATGGAATCTCTAGTGTCCTACGGACCGACCCAAGACATTGGCGACGCGAACAATAGGCCACTCCGGACTCTCGGCATAATTAGAATGCCTGTGAGGCTTGGAAAATTTGTGGCCGCAGCCGAGTTTATTGTATGCGAAAAACTAGCCGTCCCGCTAATTCTAGGCGCGGACTACTGTGACCGGTTTGTGGAAGCAATTTATCCAAGGAAGAAAACGGTTGAGTTGGCGGATTTCTCGGAGGTTCCGATCGTTAGGCGGTTCTCGACGAGAAGAGGGAAGAAGAATCTCGTCGCGGGAGAGGACGAGAATGATGGAAAGGTGGAGCGAATTTCCCCTAAGGTAAAAGTGGCAAGAGCCACGACCATTGAGCCAGGGACGCAACGCGTCGTGGAATGCACCTCGAAGAGGGCGGGCTTGGTGGTGGTTCAGGCGTACTCGTTGTTGTACGAAAGGCACGGGTTGACGTGCACGAATGGTGTCGTTCAGGTTGAGCCTGACAGGCCATTTCGTTTACTCGTTGCGAATTTCAGGACGTACCCTGTCAGGGTGCAAAAAGGCCAAGTGGTGGCAGAATTATTACCGCACCCGAGAGCCGCGCTCGAGAGCAAAACCACCATTGGTGAAGTTCTCGGAATTCAAGAAAGGAAGAAGGAGAATTTTCCTAATTCCACCAAGGCGCCTACGGGCGAGACAGGATGCGAACCGTTGGATCAAGGCCGCCAGGACCAGCCAGAAGAACGGTCGGCAGGGCTCTCCGCGTCGGCATCTACGAAGCCGCAACGCAGGATTGAGCCGCCACCGCCGGACGTGGAGGACCTCGACCTGAGCCACGTACCGGAACGGCTGCGCGAGCGGTTCCGTCCGATGTTGAAGAAGTATTCAAGGATGTGGGATGGGACGCTTGGCGAAATTAATACCACCGTCCATCGGATCGAGTTGATACCCGATACCCCATCGCACAAGCCCCGTATCGGGCCGGGCCTAAAGCCCGCGAAGTAGAAGATGCAGAGGTGCAGAAGATGTTGGAGGCAGGAGTCATCGAACCGGCGCAGTCAGAATGGGCGTCGCCCGTGTTGCTGGTGCCAAAGCCGGATGGGTCAATGCGTTTTTGCGTAGACTACCGCAGGCTGAACGCAGTAACGGTGAAGGACACGTACCCCTTACCGCGCATGGATGAGTGCCTGGACTCGCTTGGTGACACCAAGGTTTTCTCCGCGTTGGACGCGATTTCGGGATATTGGCAGATGCGTATCCCTGAGTGCAACCGCGACAAGACCGCATTTTCGTGTCACTCAGGTCTGTATCGCTTCTCAAGAATGCCCTTCGGGCTAACTAACGCGCCAGCGACGTTTCAGAGAGCAATGGATATCCTGCTCTCTCCGTTCCGTTGGAAATGCTGTTTGGTGTATCTAGACGACATAATCATTTTTAGCAAGTCGTGGGAGGAGCACATCGTGCACGTGGATGAAATACTTTCCGTATTGGAAAAGGCAGGTGTGAAGCTCAAGCTTCGCAAGTGCGAATTTTTCGTGGAAAAGATCAAGTACCTGGGCCACGTCGTCCGCCCAGGTACGCTAGAAGTCGATGTCGCGCGAACCGCCGCGTTGGAACAAGTGCGGTACCCGCGAACACAGACACAGCTCAGGAGCTTCCTGGGACTCTGCAATGTCTACCGCAGGTTCGTTCCGCAGTATGCGAGAATTGCGCAGCCTCTAAACCAACTACTGAAGAAAGGACAACCGGTCCAGTTGGAAGGATTCGACGAACCGTGCAAGAAAGCTTTTCATAAGCTCAAGGACGCCATCTTGGCACCGCCGGTGTTGGCGGTGCCAAAGAACGACCTACCCTACTCGGCAGATACCGATGCAAGCGACTACCAAATAGGCGCTGCACTATTTCAAACACACTCGGATGCGCAACGCAAACCCATCGGGTTCTTTTCAAGAACGTTAGCCGCAGCCGAGAGAAACTATTCTGTATCAGAAAAAGAATGTCTAGCGGTAATTTGGGCCGTACAGACTTTAAGACCATATCTATATGGCAAGCACTTCGTTGTGCATACCGACCATGCCTCATTGAGGTGGTTGATGAACGTAACCGACCCCAGCGGGAGATTAATCCGATGGAGGCTACGCCTCTCGGAATTCGATTTTGAAATCAAGTACAAAAAGGGAAAGGCTAACAGCCAGGCGGACGCTTTGTCAAGGTTGCGAACCGCAGGAGAAACCGTCGACGAAATCGACGACGAAATCCCTTGCTTTATGGCCGAACCGGCCGAGGGTACAGTGGAGGACGAGGAAAGTATTGACGCGACAGACGACATCCTCGCTCTTGAGGGGGGGACCGCCCCTGATCGCCTCGATCAATTCCAAGCTGTCACTCCGGAGGAGCTCATTCGCGAGCAAACCGTCGACCCCTTCTGCAACCGCATCAAGGAAGAAATGGACGCCGGAAAGGTGAGAACGTTCAGCACGGAGACCGAGGAACTCGAAGGAACCCTATGCCGTACCGCGGCAGAGTTTGTACAAGTGGTAATACCACAATCGTTAAGGGACCGCGTCCTAGGGTTGAGCCACTACGTAAAATTGGCAGGCCACCCGGGAGGCAGGAAACTTTACAAGACTTTGAGAAGATATTTTTATTGGCCTACGATGGCCCTAGACTGTTATGCAGTCGCGAAGAATTGCGCCGCATGTGCGCGGGAAAAGGTGAAGTTAAGAAAAAACACGAAGGAAATGAAGCTGTTCACGCCCAAAGCGCCGCTGGAATTTGTCGCCATCGACATCCTCGGCGAGCTAATTACAACTAAACGAGGAAATCGGTATATTCTCGTGATCAGCGATCGATACTCGAAACTGGTACGAACCGTACCGTTGAAGAAGATATCAGCTGCGCACATCGCACAAGCCTTCGTTCACCATTGGGTATTCGTGTACGGACCGCCGGTCAAGCTGCTGTCCGACAATGGAACACAGTTCACGGCCCGGTTCTTTCAGAATGTCTGCCGAATTCTTGGCATACGCAATGTGTTCACGACTACGTACCACCCGCAAGCCAACGGCCAAGTTGAGAGGTTTAACCGCACGCTGACTTCCGCGTTGCGAAAATACGTTGGAGAGCATCCCAAGGACTGGGACTTATATAGCGACGCTGTGACGTTCGCCTACAACACACAAGTTCATCGAACTACGAACATTGCACCCTTCGAGCTGGTGTTGGCTCGGGCGCCGAGAAACATTGCGTTACAAGCGCAACCAACTTTGGAGAACTTCAGCTCGTCACGAGCATACTACCTGAAATGGCAGTCGTGGTTGGAGAGCCTAATGCGAAGCGCCGATAGGAGTTTGCGAAAGGAACAAGCCCGATACAAGCGAAATTTCGACGCACGCCTTCGCAAGCCGCAATCTGAGATCCCACCAGGGTCCTACGTGTTCCTCCGGAAGGAGCAGGGCACGGCTAGCGAACCGAAACATAAGCTCGCACAAGTCGCTACAGGGCCTTATCAGGTCAGAAGATCGGATCAACATACGGTAGTCATTGCCATTGGCGATCAGGATGAACGCGTATCGCGAGACAGGGTGGAATTAGCCCCAAGCCCAATGGAACATGCGCCGATAACCGGCCTACGTCAAGCGCTACAGTTCCTGGGAGAGCCGGAGTTAAACGAAGAAGGAGAGGCAACGGAGGACGAGGAACGTCCTCACACCCGTGCGCCTACGACGGGGGACCAGGATAATTTAGTTGGTCAAACGCCGACAGCGGAGACACCTCCAGACCTACGCGAGCTCGGAAAGTCCAGAGAAAAGGACGAGTTGGAAGATCTTCAGAAGGGGGAAGGAAACAGATCAGAGAAAGGAGAGGAAACAGAGAACACGGAATACGTAATCGACCGGGTCGTCGACCACGATTATGAAAGTGGTAATTTGATTCTCAAGGTAGAATGGTACGGTTATACGCCCGAGGACGCGACGTGGGAACCCATTGAGCAATTACCCCGCAGTGCGGCCGTCACGTATTTCCGAAGGAAAAGACTATCCTTGCCCGCACAAGTGTCACGCGCACGATCGGGATAGCCATCGTCAATAAAGTCTGCAGGTTGGAGACAACGGAAGGGTCAGAAATTCGAAGAGGGAACGGACCCGCGAGGTCAGCAAATGGGGGAAGTGGAATCTAGGAAAGTATGGCAGTCAGCCCTCCGGGCCACCCACATAGGAAGGGACTGACGCGCGACGCGTTTCCAAGAAATCGAAGTGATACTGCAGGCCCAGATGAGGCATTGAGTACACTCGGTGGTAATTCGTACAAGTGACAAAAGCCTTCCCCGAGGATGGACGCGCCCCGAGAAATGCCGTTGTGACGTGCTTCCAGAGAAAGCGAACATCCCTGCCGCAGCAAGCGACGCGAAGACTTGCAAGTTGGAGAAGGATGCAGGAAGCCCAAATAAGTGGGCATGGGAAAAATAGAAGGGAACTGAATAGAACGAGAGAATCCCGCAGGTGACCAACTCGGCGATGTTCGCCACTCTATGCCACGAGACGTCCTACTGTACATCCGGATGAGGCATCACGTCTACGGGGTACGCGCCTGCAACGCCTCCGAGCGCACGTGAAGTGACGTTGACTTCGTGGGACGTAATTTAATCAGAAAAATTGGGTGTGTCAGGAACGAGAGGCCGGATCGAAAAGGGGAATCGAGGGGCGCACGGTAGTCGCCGTTCGAAATTATAATCGAAATTATGGAAAATTTACTGCACGCTGCAGTGTACATGCAGAGTTGTTACCGCTTGCCATGGTCGACGACATCAATACTCTAAGTCGTCCGGAGGCCAAGCCTCACTTGCTCGGTCATGACGTTCATCGTCATACTCGCTCCCAACTCATTTGAACACGCTCGACGAGCAAACAAGCCCGTCCACATAGACCATTGTCAAACGGACGACGACAGCGCAGCCACGCGCATCCCAGGAAGTTATCCTCCCGCGGCACAAGCGAAACGAGGACCCCGCGGAACGGCTACCGCCGGCGACCCCTCGCCTCACTACCACGAGGATACCTGACGATCTATTCACAGGTTGGCTATCATAAGATCTTACCATTAGTTCTTTGTTTTTATGTTGTTCGTTTTTGTTTCGTTTCGTTTTGTATTTTTTTTGATGTCAAGGGCACGACCCCGCACTGGAGACGTCGGTCAGCGAGTCTGTAAGGACTAGAAGTGGGCTACCGTCGCGCTACAAGGAAGAGGACCCCCCGTTTGCTTTATTTCTTCAAAAGGAGAAGGACCCGACAACGTCCCTTACCTCCGGTGGACTCAGGGCCTGACACACTCCTTCTCCGTTCACTACGTCCAAAAGGATCGGTCTCCGACAACGGGATTGTATCCCAAAAGAAGGCCCGATCTCGACGAAATCAAAAGAAAAATAAGTGACCCTCGTCAAGGGGATCGAAGACATCACTACGGAATGATGTGGAAAGGGAAAATTTGTGCGATCTAGAAGAAGGTCACCGCGGATGTTCTCGTCAAGGCAGTAGCCCCCGAAGGATTGAGGGTATCACCTGTGCTGTGCCAACCCGGAGCCCTGGCGCGGACGATAAAAAGGGAAAGGCAAACGCACTCACGGGGACCCACAGTGGCCATGGACGAACCGTGTCACTAAGATACCATAGCGAGAAGGACCTTGTTACAACTTATCATAGTCCCCCTCTGCCTCCACCCGACCTTCGTAACAAGAACGGAAAGAAAAATTATATACGTATATATCTCTATATATACTGCGACGATTGGTACTCGTGAGACCTGCTGCCGACTGTTCCTCGGATCTAACAAGCAAGGGAGCTGGCACAAGATAGAACGATGGGTCACGGAACCGACGAATGGGACAACTACGGCGAAGCCAGATCGCGTGTACTTCGTACAATACTATGTAGCGTGTGGTTGATTCCCTGAACAACGCGACAAAAGGGTCGCCGGACTGTCGTCCACGGAACAGTGCTGTACCGTGTTCAAAGAAAAAAATATTTCAATCGCAATGTGAGTGACCTCATACACCCATCTCAGGCCATTGAAGCACATTTCGAGCTGGTCGTCGCTCTGAAAAGAGGATCTGTAGGGAACGTCGCTTTTTAATACTAAACGGGAACGCGAAACCGACACGGGCGACGAAGGCGTCTTGTGACGCTCGACAGAAACGTCAATTTTTGGAGGATGTAAGCGGAGTTATGCAGGAAGTCAAACACCAGGTTTACTTCCTCGTCATCGGAGAAACGGCTCCGCCTCTCGACGAGGGTCAGGCGCAACTACCAAAGAGGTTTCCCTTCTATGACGCTCCCGTCAGGAGAGACGCCGCGAGATTCGCCAAGTTACGAGTCAACGATCGTTTTTTCCGTCGACCACGTGCAGAGCTCCGTTTTTACGGCTGTGACAAACCGCGGATTTTCCACTTCTAAATTACAAGCGATGGATGCAGACCCGAAGTCATCTTGGTAAGACCAAGGACACCTTACGACCGGTATCGGGAAACTGATCGTGGACATCGACAAGACCGCACATCCCCCGTCCTAAAGGACAAGTACTCACACTGACAGGATCATGTGCTTCTTGGTACAGAAGCACACGTGCGAAACAATGGAATTGCCTCACTTTGTAGGGACTCTACGTGTTCTGGAAACGTGCGAAGGGGACCAGCACCAAGCGTTCCTAGTGATGCGAGGGAACTGTAACCAAACCTAAAAGGAGGTTGATTTGGCAGTTTGGGAGGTGACAGCGCAACGAATGTTGCCGGGGCCCCATCGGGGGTTCGACGCAGATCGAAGATGACGATCAATTCTTGCACCTACCATCCCCAAGGAGAAAGAAAAATGGCACGGGAAGCTGACCCAAGGAAATGCACAACGTCACCAGCAAACAAAAAGTGGGCTTTCCGAAGGAAGAGGAGGTTCATACGGGGTAAGAAAAAAAAAGAATGATGATGAACTTTTTAGCCCAACACTCGACGAAGGGTAGGGTGATTATCGAGGAACTGTACAAGGTATGCGAAGGTCAGTAGTGGCGACAATCTTTCATGATTTTTTAGGGACGTCAAAGTTGGACACAGTAATATGCCACGCACGGGTAAGGGGACAAGCTATTTTTTTGCTTTATCCATGACCGATCCGCTCTGTTAGAGCAGGTCAAGGGAGTTTCGAGGAAACACCCCCAAGGAAAAGACCCCTGTCTTCATGACTCAAGCGCATGCGGACAGACCACGTGAGGCGAAATTATCCGAATAAGCGGATCGCTTCCGAGGCTCAAGAAGAGCCAGTAGTTCTACGATGAGGGATCCAAACGGACCAAGGAGCAACTGAGGTTGCGAACATTGGTGTTGTACTGGGGACGAGTAATACAAAAGGGGAGAAAACGACTAGAAAAAAAAGTTGTCTGGGGCCGCCACGCCCCGGCCGAATGCAAGAGGAGGTCACAAAAGAGGAGGTAATCTGAGACCAGGGGGGTACGCAGGTGATTCATTTTATTGGCTAAAAGCTACCGGATGACGTCGATAATCGGACGTCGCTCCCAAAGGGGGTAATAATCCGAGAACGGATCACGGGGAAGTCGCTCTAAGCGGCCGGTCAGTGGGGCGGCACACCCAAGGATTTTTCCTTCAGGAGTGAGGTAACGAGTCGAGCAAGGACTCGCAGATCATCGAGGGAAGCCCCTTCGAGAGCTTCACCTTCGATGCCATGAGCGCGGAGCAATGTGCAGTAGATGTCAATGACTCCGTCGCTGTTTTTGGGAATTGATGGGGACGGTGGGGAAGACAATGCTTCCCTAACCGACAGAGTTTCGGTATGCCCTGCCGAGGGGATATCGACAGCAGGAGGAGCAGGGGCAGGGGCTGCAGGGAGAGGGGAATCTGGAGCAGACGGTCGGGGGCAAACGTCGTCTGCGCGGGGATCTACGGCTCGTATGGGAGCTACGTCAGGGGTTGGAACTTAGTTGCCGAATTGGCGACTGAGGCGCGCTTCGGAGGGAGAGCACAAGGCGGATGTCCAAGGGTTGAACCAGACAAAGTCACCCGCCGCACTGTGACTTCGTCCGGGAGAAAAGGACGGGCGTCGCCTCGCGAAGGATCGGGATGAGTTGATAGGGGGAACAACATCCCAGTCGACCTGATTGATCTTTTCGAGTAAGGAGTGCAGTTCGAAGTCGGTGTCTGCTCCGCCCAAGGGCACAGTATAGTCCAAAAGGCACATGAGCTCGACGAGCTTCGGAGGAAGATACCAAAAGCCGCCAACAATCGTACGCCTCCCAGAGCAAGGTGGCGGCTACCTTCACGCACCACTCCGTCAAAAAGACAACCCACAACCCGTGACGAGGATCAGTGAGATGGCTTCCAAAGTAGGTAAGGATGGGACCGAGCTCTGCCCAAAACCCTTGGCAGACCTCAAATTGTCCCCACCACGAGGGGAGTTGCTGGTACCGGTTGGGATAGTGTGACCGAGCAATTTCCCCCGCCTCAACCATTTGGTAAGCTAGGATATATCCAGTGTCCGATCTCATCTTACGCTCGAATCGGACCGTATGCTGGAAGAAGGGGATGTTCCCGCGTTTCGTATATCGGAAATTGAGGGGGAGGATTGCGCGCGTGTACGACAGGGCATCGTTAGTCACCGTCAGTTGGTTATGCCACAAGCGGTCCGCCTCGAGCACGGGGTTACCCCGTGTCCAGCTGAGGAGGTTGTCAAGGTAATCACGCTCCCCCTCCGTGCGAAACTTCCACGTGTCACATCCGAAGGACGGAGGGATGAGGGCATCGGATAGGGATAGGTCGAGGCGGTCGAGAACGGCTTCCATAAACCGCAGGGATAGGCCGTGTCGGCCACGAGGGGAGGAACGACGCAGGATAGAAGGGGGAATGGCGACACGGGCACGCCAATCGTAGGAGGAAATGGCTTGAAGGGGAAGGTGACCCGGTAACATCCCCGCGCCGTCGGCAAAGTCGCGCCGGATGTTAGTGACGTCGCGCACGTCGATGGCGGAAAACCAAGGAGTGGCCGCGTACAGTAAGGGATAGTCGCGCATGGATTTACCTTGGAGCTCGGCTAGTGAGGGGTATCGACAAGGGGCTGATGAAGGATGGAGATCGGGATGAAAGACCGGTTCAGGAACGTTGGTGTTCGGGGGAAGTCGGGGTATAGAAGGAAGGTCGCTAGGAATGGAAGGCGTGTGTGAGAAGCCCACACTGCGGCGACCGCGGGCGATATGTCCGACAGTGGGATCCGATGAAGGAAACATGGAGATCGTCTTACTCTCACGCGAGCGGCGACCGATGGTCGGAAGAAAAAGGAAGAAGTTGGGAAGCAAAGGAGTGAAGCCGCTGCGCGAGAGCGCTCAGAAGGGGGATATGTAGTGCAATACGCACCTGAAAAGGGGGGTGAAAAGAAAGGAAAACATTTGGATATGAAAAGTAGTCCGGGTTTGGCGGACACACGTGTGAATAATTGCACAGTTTTAATTTTTAATTATTTTATTTTATTTAGTTAATTATTTGGCATTAATTTTGCTGACACTAGATTAGATCTAGAATCTAGAGCCGGGAGCTACTGTACTCGCCCCGGCGGGGCTCTATATAACTTAGCCCTTTGACCGAACAAGTCAATAAACCAACCCGAGTTGCCGGAGTTGAATGTCGCCTTGGTCGCAGTCCGTCTCTATCAAGACGCTCCCTTTTACCTAAGCCTACGGCATCCTCTATTGCTCGGGGTTCGCTTTTCTCTTTCCTTTATTTCCCTATCCTTTTCTATCTCTAATTCTACCTATTTTTCCCTTATCTTGTGTTGGTGCCATCGGCCTCGGTTGCGACCGAACCGGTGTAGGTGTTTCGAGCCATCGGGCGACACAGTTGACGTAGCGCTGCTACTGTGACCCATTTTCCGACGGAGACCGTTGCAACGACGTCTCCCTCGAAGGGCTCCGTCGTATTACGAGCCAGTGTTGGTACCATCGGTGTCGGTTGCGACCGAACCGGTGTAGGTGTTTCGAGCCATCGGGCGGCACGGTTGACGTAGCGCTGCTACTTTCATTTCATCCCGTCGGGCTGCGTTGCGGCGCCCCCGTCGAAGGCCTTGTCGCGTTAAAAGGTGTCGAAGAAGCTCAACGAGCATTGGCCTTACAACCCAGTGGAACGGGGGTACCTACGTACGCGCCCCACTCCACACTCGTCGAGCAGATCTCTTCGCAAGTCTCTACCACACCGATCCTGGGCCGGGCTATTTCTCCGTGCCCCCCCCATCAGGGATCCGAGCTACTACGAGTCGCAAGCTCGTTTAAACGGAGAAGGGAGAGTCGGACACTCCGTAGCGCTGTGCCGTCGGCAGTTCTTCTTTTTGTTGCTGTTGTTGTTTTTGCTGGACCATCAGACCGCGGTCTCTGCCCGACAGGCGCATTGCACTACAGCTCATTCGGGAGCAAGTCGTCGACCACTTCTGCAACCGCATCAAGGAAGAAATGGACGCCGGAAAGGTGAGAACGTTCAGCACGGAGACAGAAGAACTCGAAGGAACTCTATGCCGTACCGCGGCGGAGTTTGTACAAGTGGTGATACCACAATCGTTAAGCGACCGCGTCCTAGGGTTGGGCCACTACGCAAAATTGGCAGGCCACCCGGGAGGCAGGAAACTTTACAAGACTTTGAGAAGATATTTTTATTGGCCTACGATGGCCCTAGACTGCTATGCAGTCGCGAAGAATTGCGCCGCATGTGCGCGGGAGAGAGTGAAGTTAAGAAGAAACACGAAGGAAATGAAGCTGTTCCCGCCCAAAGCTCCGCTGGAGTTTGTCGCCATCGACATCCTCGGCGAGCTAATTACAACTAAACGAGGAAATCGGTATGTTCTCGTGATCAGCGACCGATACTCAAGCCTTCGTTCACCATTGGGTATTCGTGTACGGACCGCCGGTCAAGCTGCTGTCCGACAATGGAACACAGTTCACGGCCCGGTTCTTTCAGAACGTCTGTCGAATTCTCGGCATACGCAATGTGTTCACGACCACGTACCACCCGCAAGCCAACGGCCAAGTTGAGAGGTTTAACCGCACGCTGACTTCCGCGTTGCAAAAATATGTTGAAGAGCATCCCAAGGACTGGGACCTGTTTAGCGACGCTGTGACGTTCGCATACAACACGCAAGTTCATCGCACTACGTGTTGTAATTCTACGACTACATGCTGATATGCATGACACACGACGACAGGTTTGACACGTGTAAAATCGAAAACACTCCGCGTGACGAGCTGAGCAAGTTTGATTTTCAACGTGTACACGTGTGATTTCTGTACACGGTTGCACTCTACAGTACTTCAGGAGCAAGTTTGGTTTTCAACGTGTACACGTGTGAAATATGTAGACGGTTGCACTGTACAGTACAATCTGAGCATGTTTCATTTTCTCCGCCTGACACGTGTATGACATGGACACATGTCCTCATTACACTGTCGGACCCGTACAGTACGCCTGCACTCTTACGGAGAAAGTGTAGAACCTTGGTGGCGGGTGCCTGGCACGTGCCAAAGGTTTACAGCGTCCATGGAGTGCAGCACGGGTACAGCAGGACACAAAGATATCGTTGCGCGAGTTTTGAATTCGTAAGGCAAAATGTGCACTGTTGTAATTGACAGTGGACAGGACCTCACGAGAGATTCAGATTCATAAGGCAACGTGTGCGGTGTAAACAGTCCTTGCAGGATTGATTTGAATTCGTAAGGCAACGTGTGAGCTGTAAACGTGCCTTACGAATTTGTGCCACGCTGGATTTGGAATAGTAAGGGAATTTGTGCTTTGCTGTGCTTTGTTGTACTGCCTTACTAATTTCTCCGTCATGACAGTGCTAATTCGTAAGGCGGTTTTCTGTTATGTTGGTTGGGCCATCGCCAGTTTGGCTGAGTAGCAACACGGGCACATGTGTTAGAGCCAATACATTTGTAGTATGTGTGTCGTAGTGTTTGGTAGTAGAGTTCTAGAAGATTGCAGAAGTGTATAAGTAGTGCCAGAAGTTGGCGACTCGAAGTAAATCGGTACCCAATCCTTCAACTTCACCTCATCAACCGTCCTTCGATTTTCCCTTTGCCCCGCTGACCTTCCAATACTACGAACATCGCGCCCTTCGAGGTGGTGTTTGCTCGGGCGCCGAGAAGAATTGCGTTACAAGCACAGCCAAGTTTGGAAGGATTTACTCGAATCGAGCATACTACCTGAAATGGCAGTCGTGGTTGGAAAGCCTGATGAAAGACGCTAGTAAGAGCTTGCGGAAAGAACAAGCGCGCTACAAGCGAAATTTCGACGCAAGGCTCCGCCAGTCGAAGTATGACATCCCTTCAGGATCATACGTATTCCTTCGGAAAGAGCAAAGCACGGCTACTGAGTCGAAACATAAGTTGGCACAAGTGGCTACGGGCCCATATCAAGTGAAGGAGTCAACTGAGAATACGGTCGTCATTTCCATCGGCCACCAGGAAGAGCGCGTGTCGCAAGATAGAGTCGAATTAGACCTTAGTCCCATGGACTACACGCCGATAGTCGGGCTACGACAAGCGCCACAATTTCTCAACACAGGAGGAAAACGAGAAGGACCCGCCGCGCAAGCGAAAGATAGGATGGATGACGGACCGTTGATAAATCAGGAAGCTACGGGGACCTCGCCCGGTCAACAAGAGATGGGAGGTTCGGAAGGACAGGGTGAGGAGGAGTCACTGACTCTTCGGAAGGGGGACGGACAGTTGGACACGCAGGAAGAAGGAGCCGGGAGTCAGGAGTATGTGATCGACAAGATCGTGGACCACGGCTACGACGGGGAGAAATTAATTCTCAAAGTGAGATGGTATGGGTATACCCTCAAGGACGCAACGTGGGAACCCATCGAGCAATTGCCCCGCAGCGCGGCCGTCACGTATTTCCGACGGAAGAAACTGCCCCTCCCGCCGCAAGTCGCACGCGCGAGACCAGGATGAGCTCCATACGCAATGTGATGATGGAAAGCGAAAAGAAAACGCGAGCCGCAACCAGTTTCCTATGTGTTTACCTTCTTAACTATTCTGTCTCGTTTTTGTTTTTTTAGTTTCTTTTATGTTTGTTTTCCCTTCCCGAGACGCACCTAGGTCGGCCATTCCGGAACGAGCGTGTGTAATTTCAGGAGAACACGACAGGCGCCCAAGGGCGACAAGGGACTGCGAACCGCCGATCGTGATTAAGACTACAAGCTGTATCTCGAGTTGAGGAAGAGGAGAACGAATCACGTGAAGGAAGCCCAGAGAGACATGTGTCGCTACTACGCTCGATTCTGTTGCGACCACATGGGTACCGCGGCCGGGAAGCAAAACACGCAGACGCAAGGAAGGATTGAAGACATTGTCTTGGTGGAGCTGAACAGCGAGGCTTGGTACAGTATTGTATTCAACGACGTCGGCCGAGAAGCGCTTCTAGCGCTACCTACGAAAGCCTATGTGAACACCGCTGGTGTGTGGGAGAGGAAGAAGATCTCTGGTCGACAGAAGAAAGACGTTGGAAATTCTTCGGGAACGAGGGATTTGTAGTTGGAGAAGAATTGCGTAACGGAGTCGCACTACGTGGGGTCGTTGGAATCAATTTAGAGGTGAGGACAAAAAGGGGCGCTGGAGGAGTTGCGTGTTTGAGGATAACCCCCGAGTGATGATAGGATGTAAGAAAAAGAGGCGGAAAATTGGCATAGACTGGCGGTGGATATCAGGGACGTGGGAACGCGTCGCGGGAAGTGCAACTTTTGCTACGCGGAACGCAGGCTGACGACTTCGCGTATACACGTACAGTACAATTCGAAAGGACGTGAGGGAGGTTGTACGAAAGGAGCACGAAACAAGAGGAGGTATCTCAGGATTCAAAGAGGAGCACAGATGGGATCAGAAGACGACCAGGGGGTCGGAAGCACGCTGGAAGTGACGACACGATATGCCGGCGGCGGAGGTAGTCGCACGAGAACGTTGTGTGCAGCCAACACAACGAGGGACGAGTCATTCTATTGACTTAGAAACGAAAACCACCGGCAGACAACTGCACGGAGACACACGTGTGAAGCGGCCGTGAGAATATTTTAAAAAGAAAAATTAAGGAAAGCAGCCGCCGTCGTTGGGGAATGCACACGTAGCACGTGGTCATCATCAGACCCCAAGCGCCGATCTGGCGACCACGGAAATCGCAAGAGTAGGAAGCTAGAGAACCAACCCCCCCTCTCACTTTCCCAAATGCCCCAAATTACGACTGAGGATGGTTGTTCGTGAACACCCCGAACGCTGACGGAAACCCCCACAGGCGACCCCGGTTTGCAATGCCCAGGACGTCGCCCGCGCGACCGTCGAACCACGACCAGGAGAAAGGCCGCCAGGAAGGAAAAAGGGCAAGGAGAGTCTCTTTTTGAGGTGAACCCTGATTCGCGAAAACAAAACGGCTAACCGGTAAGTGCGGACCCCACGCTATTGACACAACCACCGTCCCCTCCTTATCACGTTTTTTATTTTTTGTTATAGATTACAAGGACGAGATCCTACTAGGGAACGTCTGCAAACCGCCCAAAAAGGGGCAAGAAGATAGATCAAGACTCACCCGGGTGCTCACCGTTGCCACGGGTAAAGGAAAGAGTTACTGCCGGTCGCGTCGACAAGCGTCGGGCAGTACCGAAGGGAATGGGAGATCGCATCGAGAAAGAAGAATTGAAAAGAGAGAGCGGACCCCGTCGCGGGCGACGATGCAAGGCGATCGACGAAATCGAACTCGTGAGGAAGGCCTCCATTGAAGCGCGGACACACGCACAAATCTACGTAATGAACGGGGGGTCTGAAACGAGGGGAACACCTCGCTACGGTGAGAACAGCTGAACACTGTACACATTCGCCGGCCTTTCACCAAATAGCATCGCTGAATCGACTGACGATTCTACCGGCGGTGGGAGCATGTAAATCGACCTCCGTAACGGGATGTTGTCCACGAAACCTGTGTCGTAAAAAAATGGATGGGTTCACACCCACCTCAACACCATAACCGTCAATTTAACTTGACGACACACGCCGCTGTAGTGCACTACGCACCTGAAAAGGGGGGTGAAAAGAAAGGAAAATATTTGGATATGAAAAGTAGTCCGGGTTGCGGGACACACGTGTGAATAACTGCACAGTTTTTAATGGTAGGTTCGGAGGGGCAAGGGAAAGAAGGAGGGCAGGTTGATGTGTGTGAGTGAAGGAGTTGGTACCGAGGTTTTCTTGGAGCCGTCTTTCGGCGATACTTATACACTTTGAGTGTTACACTATCCCATTACTTTGACACCTGGTAAACCGTACTCACCATATGCGCGACCAAGCGCGGTCCTCTTCTGGCCCGTCCACACTGTTCTATTTCCACCTTACGAATTGACTATTGACTATCAGTGCACAACAGTTTCTACACATTTCGAGTGACTGTAAACCATGGCCCTATGCATGCAATCGTTTCACACCTTACTAATCTGCATCCAGACATGACAGAATATATTCTTGCGCAATGAACAACTTGGCATCTCTCTATTTCCAACAACGCAAAGTCCTGTCATATCTCAGTCCCCATACATGCCCTTGTTTCGTACCTTACTAATTTCGGTACACACTGCCAGACAACTATGACGGGTAGCAACAATGTGCATCCAGACTTTCTACACATCTCACGTGATATCCGATGTGAATCACACGAGTACTGTCATCAACTTGCATCCAACGGCGCACCATAACGAGAGCACAGTACAACGTCGCATGCTGACTAGAGTGTAGTACAACGGGGCATGCTGATGCAAAGGTCGTATACAGCGTGACGCGTCCACTGAGTACTCCCGTAAGTACATGTCTCCTGCGAGAAATACTTGTTGTACTTTTAATTCACATGTACTGTGCTCGGACACGCGGCGGGCCGTATGTAGACGACGTGTACAAGTGTACGTACACGCAGCAACCTGGCGATGTGTACATGTGTACACAGCACACAAGTGTCCAGCGCCAAGGCCACACGTAATTACCCATTACAACCATGGTGAACAACTTGAAACCCCCGAAATGATGTAATTAAAACATATACAGATCATTCAAGATATATCACCAGCATGACTGCATATAAGTGGACAATAACAGACTAATAGAATTGCAGCATTCGAACCGACACCCAATAGATTTGCAGTACTGCCTGTGTAGCCCTATAACGGTTCGGGCCAAATGAAAATTTTCGGCATTTATGCAAATTTGCATGACCCTCCAAAAGTCCACTTTCGTCCCCAGAACCCCAAAATCTGAGACGTTACACGTGTCATGTCGTGATATGGGCTGAGGTTCCGAACTGTCGAGTCATGTACACGTGTCGCTCGATTTTGCACTTTCCAGATAACAGCATGTGGTCGCACATTTTCAATACCTCCCCTCGATCACATGCTTTGGGCAGCTTTGCACTCGGAAAGCCCAACCATACCCACGAACTTTGCAAACAGCACGCGACCAAGTGGTTTGGTCAGCATATCGGCTGGCATTTGTGTTGTCGGACAATGGTACAATGTGACCAGTTTTCGCTGCACCGCATCTCGAACAAAATGATACGTAATATCAATGTGCTTGTTGCGACGATTTGTAGATTCGTTCTGAGCAAACGCAATCGTACCAGCGTTGTCACATCCAACGCGAATTGTTGTATCCGAATTCGCACCAAGTACATCGGCATGGAAGCGTCGAAGCCACGCAGCCTCTTTGCATGCCTCACTGAGTGCGATGTATTCTGCCTCACAAGTAGACTTTGCAACTACTGTTTGTTTCCGGGAAGCCCAACTGATAGGCCCATCGCAAAGCTTGAACACGTACCCACTCGTTGATTTCCGTGATTCAAGGCATCCACCCCAATCTGCGTCGCTATACCCATGAAGTTCCGTACCAAGATCATCTTTACCAAACACTATTCCAAGATGCTGGGACCCACGCAAGTATCTCAAAACACGTTTCACACCTGTCCAGTGCGACTCGTGAGGGTCGGCACAGTGTTGAGATAACTTTCCAATGGCAAACGCAATATCGGGGCGGGTCCCGACCATTAGGAACATTAGACATCCAATGGCCTGACGATATGGTTCAAAGCATGGGTTGTCATCAGTGCCAGTTTCGGCCACTTGCATTGTGACATATCGAGACTGTTCCATCGGAGTAAGGCAAGGATTGCATGCCGACATTTTGAACCGTTTCAGTACTGCTTGGGCATACTTCGACTGTGTGACGGTCAGGACGTGTTTAGAACGTATACGGTCGATTTCTAGACCAATACATGTCTTCGCCTCGCCAAGGTCTTTCATATTGAATCGTTTGTTGAGTTCATTTTTCATCCATAATATGGCCTCCAAGTCACTTCCAGCTAGCAGCAGATCGTCCACGTACAACGCGATAATCATGATGACATTGCCTTGACGTCGAATGTAAAGACATGGGTCGCTGCGTGTAGTGTTGAAACCAAGTTCAGTGATCAGAAACTCATCGATCTTACTATGCCATTGGCGATGGGCTTGCTTAAGACCATAGATTGCTTTCAAAAGTTTACACACCGAATCAGGTTTGACTTTGTCGATGCATCCTTCAGGTTGCTCCATGTAGATTTCTTCGTGAAGTTCACCGTTGAGGAAGGCAGTCACCACGTCCATCTGATGCAGCTCAAGGTCAAAGTGCGCAACCAGTGCCAGCAGCAGACGGATAGTTGTGAACTTGATGACAGGGGCGAACGTTTCAGTGTAATCGATGCCTTCTACTTGTTGAAAGCCTCGTGCCACAAGACGTCCCTTTGCAGTTTCGACCAATTTTCCGGACTCGTCAGGAAGTTGCTTCACTCCGAAAACCCACCTGGACGTCAGGACGTTTGATGCTTGAGATCTTGGAACAAGTGTCCATGTTTTGTTTTTGTGTTGTGAAGCAAGTTCTTTGTCGATGCCCTTCTGCCAGAAGCGAGCTTTTGGAGAATCCATAGCTTCCTTGTACGAGTTTGGAATTTCCGTTATCACATGGGCGTGGCTAAGGAGTCCAGCAGTCACCAAAGCTGCTGCCCACCACGCCCCAGGCGTTTTGCGAACGCGAGTGGACCGACGGAGATTAGTTGGCGGATCAATCGTTTCTTCCTCAACTACGTGTTGCTCAACTGTTTCGGTGGTTTCGTCCTCCCCTGAAGTTGGGGAGGAGTTGGAGGATTCATCAGAGTGTTGTTGTTCATCCGGCGATGATGCTTCTGATGCCACTGCATCATTTTCTGCAACTTCCTCATCGATGCTCAAGTTGATTGTGTCATCATCAGTTGTAGCCTCGTCGTTTGTGTCCATCGGTTCACCAGATTTGCCTCCCGTGGACTCGTCAAAAGTAACATCTCTGGATACGATCACTTTGTGCAAATCACCATCCCACAACTTGTAAGCTTTCGTATTTTCAGCATACCCCAGAAACATTGCCTCCTTTGCACGGGCGTCAAGTTTCTGGATGTTGTGTTTTGGTAATGTATACCAACACTTTGAACCGAAAACACGCAAATGACCAACATTTGGCACAGATTTCATCCATAAGTGGTATGGGGTCATCTTGGGGGGAATGGCACGTGACGTGACTCGATTTCGTACGTACACTGCATTGGCAAGTGCTTCTGCCCAGAACCCCTTTGTAACTTTCTTGTGCGCTAGCATGGAGCGCACCAAGCTTACCAAAGTTCTGTTCAGTCGTTCGGCGACTCCATTTTGCTCCGGTGTGTACGCGGTCGTCATTTGATGCTGAGTACCATTTGCAATCAGAAAAGACTTAAACTCCGTGGACAGATACTCACCACCTCGATCCGTGCGAAGCACTTTGATCTTGCGACCAGTGTGAGTCTGAGCAAGTTGTGCAAACATTTTGTATCGTTCAAATGCTTCTGATTTATGGTGCATAGGGTACACTACTGACCAGTTTGAGTGATCATCTATGAAGGTAATGATATACTTGGCACCACCAATGGACTGCACCTCTAAGGGGCCACATCAGAGTGAACTAAGTCTAGACAGAAGTATGCCCGCCTCGAGGACCGCTCTTTTGGGATCACAGATCGAGTGGCTTTGCCGTAGACGCACGCAGAACATTTTTCAGAGATGCAATCATTGTCAGTATTGTTGATTTTGTTAGCCTCATTACCAAGTAGTTTGACTCCACTTACCACATTGTCACGAATCATCGAAGCAATACCTTGAGAATGCACATGTGCAAAGCGCTCATGCCACGTTTGCAGGGTGGCAGCATGTGCAGATCCGATGTCACTGACGATGTCGAGAACGTAAAGTTCTCCAACCAATGTCGTAGTCGCCACTACAGTTGAGCCTCGTCTGATCATGCATTTTCCATTTTCGAACCCAACTTTTAGTCCAAGTTCAGTCATTCGACTGACAGAGAGCAGAGAGAACGCAAAGTCCGGAACGTGCAATACATCCGTCAACTTGCACGGTTCGATGCGGCCATTCACATTTAACTTCAAGTGAACGTCACCACGGCCGGCAACCTTTGCACTAGCCTTGGTTCCCATCTGAACAGAGGCGGATTCAAGTGGCTCATACGTTGCAAACAGAGATCGGTCATATGTAATATGAGCTGTACAAGCTGAATCTACGAGCCACGAAGGCACCATCTCCATATCGTTCGTGTGCGAAGCTTTCGACATCAGACATGTGAAGTCGACGCTGTTTACAACCATGTCGGGATCAGGTTTCTGTGTGACAAATGCAGATTGTTTCCGCGGAGACATACGCGGTTTATATCCGCTAGGAGGAGCCGGGCGACGCCCATTCAAATCCTTTCCCCAGCAGCGGCTTGCCGTATGGCCTGTATGACTGCAGTTCGTGCATTTGTAATCGTTTATGTCCCGATTGTTCGGGGCACGATTAACCAGAGCCGATGTCTGTGAGGAGCTAGACTTCATGTTTGCTCGTTGCTCTTCCTGCAGCAGACGACTTTTCACAAAGTCCAAACTGAATATCTTTTCCTCATTACCGAGAGCATCAAGTGCAACGATGAGAGCCTCGAAACGGGCAGGCAGACCGTTGAGCACTGCCATGGCCATCTCCTTGTCATCGATGTTTACGCTCATTGACTTGAGGATGGCTGCCAGCTGCTTGACACGATTGATGTATGCAAGCACCTTTTCACCGGAAAGCATCTTCACAGTGTAGAACTCACGACGTGCAGCTAGTTTGTTCAGCAAAGTGTGCCTCTCAAACACGTTGACAATAGCTTCCCACATCTCATGAGCAGTATCAACACCACGTACATGCTCAAGATGCTCATCTGATAGGGAGAGACCAATCAGTGCTTTAGCTTTACTGTCACCTCTGATCCACTTCTTACGCTCTTCCGCGCGTTCCTCACTTGGAACTCTTCCCTCAACGATGTATTGGTCAACATCACGTAGAGCAAGCAGAAGTTGTATTTTCTGCTTCCACACGTAGAAGTTGGAGTCTGTCAGTTTGTCGATTCTGATGGATCCTCCTCCTCCTTGATCTTCCATTTTAGTGCAAATGAACTTCAAGTATTCGAAAATCCGTTCGGGGATCCCAAGCCGTTAACCGATAGTCAACACGATGGCAAGCCCACCCGTCTAAGAAATTCGATTTGATTACTATGAAGTTGTACCAGGAGAAATTTGCGAACAGATATGTGAATTTATTTGGAAGAAATCCCTAACTATTCTGTTCACAAACTACCTTCAAGTGTGCGGCACCGTTCTCGTGGCACTTCAGGTGCCCGTGAGACTCAAAGACGCGATTGCAAGGGATACAACGCGGAGTCTCCTTAGCGTTGGCAACTTGAATGCGATGAGACCTAGACTGAATGTGGTCGTAAAAGGCCTTCGCACTATTGCCACTAACGCCGCACACTTTACAATACCGCTTATACCGCGGGCACACCTTACGATTCCTCTTGCGCTCACGCTTAAACTCTTTATCCGCGAGAACAGCCGCTTTCCGAGCAGAAAGTCGATGCGTAGTTCTCTTTATTGGTGCGGGAACAGAGCGCGGAATACGAGGAATCCTATAAGGTGCACAACTCGAGGACGGACCCGGAAGCGCGAGCCGAGGTGAAGGTTGATCCTCAGGCTCAAGCACCTCAACGGATACGACCTCCGATGTCCGAACCGGTCGACCGGTGACCAGCTTCCCAGGCGCAGAGCGCACCGGTACTAATTCCAGATCTAACACAACCCCGTAAGAACAGGTATTCACAATAAGGAATATGAAGATAATCGTCAGTAACAGATTTTGGAATTATTGCTCTTAAGAACCACCAAAACGTGCAAAGACAATCACTTAGATGTGTAGGAAATGGAAAGAAACTCAAAACTTACTTTGCATGAGAGAACGAAGAAAAACCAAATGCGAGATTGACGACGACGGCGGTAGCGGGAGCGGAAACGAAGACGAAGACCAAAGACAGAGACAGCAGCAAGAACCGCAGCAAGAACGAAAGCCAAACCAAGGAAGAAGACAACGAAGACAGCGGGAGCGATGACCAAAACCAATTCACACAAGAGAGCAAGAACGACAGCAGCAGCGAAAACCAAAACCAAGAACGACGGCAAGAACGAGAGCGACAACGACAGCGAGAAGACCAGCGGAAAGAACGACGAGAAACGGCAGCGAAAACGACAGCGACAACGACGGCAGAAACAACGGAACGAGAACAACAGACTCATGCAGTGAAACGACAGCGAGGGACTGGGCCCATAACCTAATGGTAGGTTCGGAGGGGCAAGGGAAAGAAGGAAGGCAGGTTGATGTGTGTGAGTGAAGGAGTTGGTGCCGAGGTTTACTTTGAAGCCGTTTTCCTGCGATACTTATACACTTCGAGTGCTACACTATCGCTCTACTCCGACTCCCAGTAAACCATACTCTACTATGCGCGACCAAGCGCGGTCCTCTTCTGGCCCGACCATACTGTTCGATTTCCACCTTACGAATCGATTCGTAACTATTAGCTCACAACTATTTCTACACATTCCAAATGACTGTAAACCATGGCCCTATGCATGCAACTGTTTCACACCTTACTAATCTGCATCCAGTCATGCCAGACTTCATTGTTGTGCAACGAACAACTTGGCATCTCTCTATTTCCAACAACGCAAAGTCCTGTCATATCTCAGTCCCCATACATGCCCTTGTTTCGTACCTTACTAATTTCGGTACACACTGCCAGACAACTATGACGGGTAGCAACAATGTGCATCCAGACTTTCTACACATCTCACGTGATATCCGATGTGAATCACATGAGTACTGTCATCAACTTGCATCCAACGGCGCACCATAACGAGAGCACAGTACAACGTCGCATGCTGACTAGAGTGTAGTACAACGGGGCATGCTGATGCAAAGGTCGTATACAGCGTGACGCGTACACTGAGTACTCACGTAAGTACATGTCTCCTGCGAGAAATACTTGTTGTACTTTTAATTCACATGTACTATGCTCGGACACGCGGCGGGCCGTATGTAGGCGACGTGTACAAGTGTACGTACACGCAGCAACCTGGCGATGTGTACATGTGTACACAGCACACAAGTGTCCAGCGCCAAGGCCACACGTAATTACCCATTACAACCATGGTGAACAACTTGAAACCCCCGAAATGATGTAATTAAAACATATACAGATCATTCAAGATATATCACCAGCATGACTGCATATAAGTGGACAATAACAGACCAATAGAATTGCAGCATTCGAACCGACACCCAATAGATTTGCAGTATTGCCTGTGTAGCCCTATAACGGTTCGGGCCAAATGAAAATTTTCGGCATTTATGCAAATTTGCATGACCCTCCAAAAGTCCACTTTCGTCCCCAGAACCCCAAAATCTGAGACGTTACACGTGTCATGTGGTGATATGGGGTGAGGGCCCAGACCGTCGAGTCATGTACACGTGTCACTCGATTTTGCACTTTCCAGATAACAGCATGTGGTCGCACATTTTCAATACAGTAGTGATATCGATGCCATCAAATGGATGAAGGGGGAGCTTAATAAACGGTTTGAGATGAAAGACCTTGGTGAAGCAAAAGTCTGCATTGGTCTTGAAATTCAAAGGGATCGCACCGCCAAGACTTTGAGTCTCACTCAAACTAAGTATGCATCAAAAGTGCTTGAGCGTTTTCGAATGTCAACGTGAAACCCAACCCCTCTCTGACTCCAATGGAACAAGGTCACACAACCACGATTTCAACCGAAAACGACTCCGAAACAAATGTACCGTATCGTGAGGCAGTGGGATCCCTGATGTACTTGATGGTTGGCACTCGTCCAGACTTGGCATATGCGATTGGAAAGCTTTCTCAACATTCTGCCAACCCATGTGAGTCACACTGGGCAGGTGTGAAACGAGTAATGCGATACGTGCAAGGGACTCGAAACTTAGGAATCGTGTTTGACAATAAATCTAAATCGCCGGAGTTGTTCGGCTTCAGTGATGCTGACTGGGCCGGTTGTTCAGACTCTCGCAAGTCGACCAGCGGATATGTTTTCAAGTTCTGCGGTGGAGCGATCAGTTGGAGTTCCCGGAAACAGACTGTGGTTGCAACTTCGACGTGTGAAGCTGAGTACATTGCACTATGTGAAGCGTGTAAGGAGGCGACTTGGTTGCGTCAAGTGGTTGCTGATGTTCTTGGACTTGATTCTGATCCCACGATTGTGATGGGGTGTGACAATGCAGGGACTATTTCGTATGCACACAATGAATCGGTCAACCGTCGTAACAAACATGTTGATGTGAAATACCACTATGTACGAGATGCTATTAAGAGAAACGTCATTTCTTTGTCACATTGCCCGACCACTTCCATGCCTGCAGATATCCTGACGAAAGCACTTGGGCGAGTTCTGTTCCAGAAGTTTGTAGAACTTCTAGGGCTTGCAGTAGCTACTTCTGGTAAAAGCATGTGATCGAGGGGGATTGTTGTAATTCTACGACCACATGCTGATATGCATGACACACAACGACAGGTTTGACACGTGTAAAATCGAAAACACTCCGCGTGACGAGCTGAGCAAGTTTGATTTTCAACGTGTACACGTGTGATTTCTGTACACGGTTGCACTCTACAGTACTTCAGGAGCAAGTTTGGTTTTCAACGTGTACACGTGTGAAATATGTACACGGTTGCGGTGTACTGTACAATCTGAGCATGTTTCATTTTCTCCGCCCGACACGTGTATGACCTGGACACATGTCCTCATTACACTGTCGGACGCGTACAGTACGCCTGCAGTCTTACAGGCAAAGTGTAGAACCTTGGTGGCGGGTGCCTGGCACGTGGCAAAGGTTTACAGCGTCCATGGAGTGCAGCACGGGTACAGCAGGACACAAAGATACCGTTGCGCGAGTTTTGAATTCGTAAGGCAAAATGTGCACTGTTGTAATTGACAGTGGACAGGACCTCACGAGAGATTCAGATTCATAAGGCAACGTGTGCGGTGTAAACAGTCCTTGCAGGATTGATTTGAATTCGTAAGGCAACGTGTGAGCTGTAAACGTGCCTTACGAATTTGTGCCACGCTGGATTTGGAATAGTAAGGGAATTTGTGCTTTGCTGTGCTTTGTTGTACTGCCTTACTAATTTCTCCGTCATGACAGTGCTAATTCGTAAGGCGGTTTTCTGTTCTGTTTGTTGGGCCATCGCCAGTTTGGCTGAGTAGCAAGACTGGCACATGTGTTAGAGCCAATACATCTGTAGTATGTGTGTCGTAGTGTTTGGTAGTAGAGTTCTAGAAGATTGCAGAAGTGTATAAGTAGTGCCAGAAGTTGGCGACTCGAAGTAAATCGGTACCCAATCCTTCAACTTCACCTCATCAACCGTCCTTCGATTTCCCTTTGCCCCGCTGACCTTCCAGTACACTACACGTAGCGACCCATGTCTTTACATTCGACGTCAAGGCAATGTCATCATGATTATCGCGTTGTACGTGGACGATCTGCTGCTAGCTGGAAGTGACTTGGAGGCCATATTATGGATGAAAAATGAACTCAACAAACGATTCGATATGAAAGACCTTGGCGAAGCGAAGACTTGTATTGGTCTAGAAATCGACCGTATACGTTCTAAACACGTCCTGACCGTCACACAGTCGAAGTATGCCCAAGCAGTACTGAAACGGTTCAAAATGTCGGCATGCAATCCTTGCCTTACTCCGATGGAACAGTCTCGACAATGTCACAATGCAAGTTGCCGAAACTGGCACTGATGACAACCCATGCTTTGAACCATATCGTCAGGCCATTGGATGTCTAATGTTCCTAATGGTCGGGACCCGCCCCGATATTGCGTTTGCCATTGGAAAGTTATCTCAACACTGTGCCGACCCTCACGAGTCGCACTGGTCAGGTGTGAAACGTGTTTTGAGATACTTGCGTGGGTCCCAGCATCTTGGAATAGTGTTTGGTAAAGATGATCTTGGTTCGGAACTTCATGGGTATAGCGATGCAGATTGGGGCGGATGCCTTGAATCACGAAAATCAACGAGTGGATATGTGTTCAAGCTTTGTGATGGGCCTGTCAGTTGGGCTTTCCGGAAACAAACAGTACTTGCAAAGTCTACTTGTGAGGCAGAATACATCGCACTCAGTGAAGCATGCAAAGAGGCCGCGTGGCTTCGACGCTTCCATGCTGATGTACTTGGTGCGAATTCGGATCCAACAACTCGCGTTGGATGTGACAACGCTGGTACGATTGCGTTTGCTCAGAACGAATATACAAATCGTTGCAACAAGCACATTGATATTACGTATCATTTTGTTCGAGATGCGGTGCAGCGAAAACTGGTCACATTGTACCATTGTCCGACAACAGAAATGCCAGCCGATATGCTGACCAAACCACTTGGTCGCGTGCTGTTTGAAAAGTTCGTGGGCATGGTTGGGCTTTCCGAGTGCAAAGCTGCCCAAAGCATGTGATCGAGGGGAGGTATTGAAAATGTGCGACCACATGCTGTTATCTGAAAAGGTCAAAATCGAGTGACACGTGTACATGACTGCACGGTCCGGGCGCTCTTACCCATATCACGACATGACACGTGTAACGTCTCAGATTTTGGGGTTCTGGGGACGAAAGTGGACTTTTGGAGGGTCATGCAAATTTGCATAAATGCCGAAAATTTTCATTTGGCCCGAACCGTTATAGGGCTACACAGGCAATACTGCAAATCTATTGGGTGTCGGTCCGAATGCTGCAATTCTATTAGTCTGTTATTGTCCACTTATATGCAGTCATGCTGGTGATATATCTTGAATGATCGGTATACGATTTAATTACATCATTTCGGGGGTTTCAAGTTGTTCACCATGGTTGTAATGGGTAATTACGAGTAGCGTTGGCGCTGGACACTTGTGTGCGGTGTACACATGTACACATCGCCAGGTTGCTGCGTGTACGTACACTTGTACACGTCGCCTGCATACGGTCCGGCGCATGTCCGAGCACAGTACATGTGAATTAAAAGTACAACAAGTATTTCTCACAAGAGACATGTACTTACGTGAGTACTCAGTGTACGCATCACGCTGTATGCGACCCTTGCATCAGCATGCGCCGTTGTACTACACTCTCGTCAGCATGCGACGTTGTACTGTGCTCTCGTTGTGGTGCGCCGTTGGATGCAAGTTGATGACAGTACTCGTGTGATTCACATCGGATATCACGTGAGATGTGTAGAAAGTCTGGATGCACATTGTTGCTACCCGTCATAGTTGTCTGGCAGTGTGTACCGAAATTAGTAAGGTACGAAACAAGGGCATGTATGGGGACTGAGATATGACAGGACTTTGCGTTGTTGGAAATAGAGAGATGCCAAGTTGTTCATTGTCCAAGAATAAATTCTGTCATGTCTGGATTCAGATTAGTAAGGTGTGAAACGATTGCATACATAGGGCCATGGTTTACAGTCACTCGAAATGTGTAGAAAACTGTTGTGCACTGATAGTCAATAGTCAATTCGTAAGGTGGAAATAGAACAGTGTGGACGGGCCAGAAGAGGACCGCGCTTGGTCGCGCATATGGTGAGTACGGTTTACCAGGTGCCAAAGTAATGGGATAGTGTAACACTCAAAGTGTATAAGTATCGCCGAAAGACGGCTCCAAGTAAACCTCGGTACAAACTCCTTCACTCACACACATCAACCTGCCCTCCTTCTTTCCCTTAGCCCTCCGAACCTACCATTACACGAACCTTTCAAACAGCATGCGACCAAGTGGTTTGGTCAGCATATCGGCTGGCATTTGTGTTGTCGGACAATGGTACAATGTGACCAGTTTTCGCTGCACCGCATCTCGAACAAAATGATACGTAATATCAATGTGCTTGTTGCGACGATTTGTAGATTCGTTCTGAGCAAACGCAATCGTACCAGCGTTGTCACATCCAACGCGAATTGTTGGATCCGAATTCGCACCAAGTACATCAGCATGGAAGCGTCGAAGCCACGCGGCCTCTTTGCATGCTTCACTGAAAACCAAAGTTGTTCCGTTTGACGTGCTGAGTGTTTTCGCTTCTACACGTGTCATATCTGTCATTGTGTGTCATGCGTGTCATCATGTGGTCGTACAATTACAACACTCCCCCTCGATCACATGTTTTTTACCGGAAGTAATTACTGCGAGCCCTAGAAGTTCTACAAACTTCTGGAACAGAACTCGCCCAAGTGCTTTCGTCAAGATATCTGCAGGCATGCAAGTGGTGGGACAATGCGACAAAGACACAATGTTTCTCTTAATAGCATCTCGTACATAGTAGTATTTCACATCGACATGTTTGTTACGACGGTTGATCGATTCATTCTTTGCAAACGAAATCGTCCCTGTATTGTCACACCCCATCATAATCGTGGGATCAGAGTCAAGTCCAAGAACATCAGCAACCACCTTATGCAACCAAGTTGCCTCCTTACACGCTTCACATAGTGCAACGTACTCAGCCTCACACGTCAAAGTTGCAACCACAGTCTGTTTCCGGGAACTCCAACTGATCGCTCCACCGCAGAACTTGAAAACATATCCAAATCCGCTGGTTGACTTGCGAGAGTCTGAACAACCGGCCCAGTCAGCATCACTGAAGCCGAACATCTCCGGCGATTTGGATTATTGTCAAACACGATTCCTAAGTTTCGAGTACCTTGCACGTATCGCATTACTCGTTTCACACCTGACCAGTGTGACTCACATGGGTTGGCAGTATTGAAAATGTGCGACCACATGCTGTTATCTGAAAAGGTCAAAATCGAGTGACACGTGTACATGACTGCACGGTCCGGGCGCTCTTACCCATATCACGACATGACACGTGTAAATTCTCGGATTTTGGGGTTCCGGGGACGAAAGTGGCCTCTCGGAGGGTCATGCAAATTTGCATAGTTTTGCCATGTGGAACCTTGGCCCGTAGCACTATAGACTACACAGGAAATACTGCAATTCTATTGGCCCTCAGGTCTAATGCTGCAAATCTATTGGTCGAGCGTTGTCCACGTGTGCGTCATTGGCCTTGTGATGTACTTTAAATGGCCTGTATATGCCATAATTACGTTGTTTTGGGGGTTTCAAGTGGTTTGCCATGGTTGTAATGGGTAATTGCTGGGGCCCCCGGGCGGGACACATGTATGCCGTGTACACATGTACACGTCGCCAGGTGGACTCGTGTACGTACACATGTACACGCATCCAGGTGTATGCACATGAGGGTTTACAGTTTTACAGTGTCAGACTGTTTGCGATCCTGCGCGTGTCCGAGTACAGTACATGTAAATCAAAATTACAACAAGTACTTCTCGCGAGAGGAATACAGTTGTGCGGTTATTCTGTGTACGCGTCACGCTGTATGCGAGTCTTGCGTGAGCACGCGCCGTTGCACTGTGCTCTCGTCATGGTGCGCCGTTGGATGCAAGTTCATGACAGTACTCGTGTGATTTACATGTATTCTCATGTGAGTTGTGTAGAAAGTCTGGATGCACATTGTTATAACTTGCCATAATTGTCTGACAGTGCTTGGCGAAATTAGTAAGGTGAGAAACAAGGATACGTATGGCGATTGTGATATGAAAGACGTTTGCGTTGTTGGAAATAGACAAGTGCCAAGTTGTTCGTTGCACAACAATGAAGTCTGGCATGACTGGATGCAGATTAGTAAGGTGTGAAACAGTTGCATGCATAGGGCCATGGTTTACAGTCATTTGGAATGTGTAGAAATAGTTGTGAGCTAATAGTTACGAATCGATTCGTAAGGTGGAAATCGAACAGTATGGTCGGGCCAGAAGAGGACCGCGCTTGGTCGCGCATAGTAGAGTATGGTTTACTGGGAGTCGGAGTAGAGCGATAGTGTAGCACTCGAAGTGTATAAGTATCGCAGGAAAACGGCTTCAAAGTAAACCTCGGCACCAACTCCTTCACTCACACACATCAACCTGCCTTCCTTCTTTCCTTTGCCCCTCCGAACCTACCATTAGGTTATGGGCCCAGTCCCTCGCTGTCGTTTCACTGCATGAGTCTGTTGTTCTCGTTCCGTTGTTTCTGCCGTCGTTGTCGCTGTCGTTTTCGCTGCCGTTTCTCGTCGTTCTTTCCGCTGGTCTTCTCGCTGTCGTTGTCGCTCTCGTTCTTGCCGTCGTTCTTGGTTTTGGTTTTCGCTGCTGCTGTCGTTCTTGCTCTCTTGTGTGAATTGGTTTTGGTCATCGCTCCCGCTGTCTTCGTTGTCTTCTTCCTTGGTTTGGCTTTCGTTCTTGCTGCGGTTCTTGCTGCTGTCTCTGTCTTTGGTCTTCGTCTTCGTTTCCGCTCCCGCTACCGCCGTCGTCGTCAATCTCGCATTTGGTTTTTCTTCGTTCTCTCATGCAAAGTAAGTTTTGAGTTTCTTTCCATTTCCTACACATCTAAGTGATTGTCTTTGCACGTTTTGGTGGTTCTTAAGAGCAATAATTCCAAAATCTGTTACTGACGATTATCTTCATATTCCTTATTGTGAATACCTGTTCTTAGGGGTTGTGTTAGATTTGGAATTAGTACCGGTGCGCTCTGCGCCTGGGAAGCTGGTCACCGGTCGACCGGTTCGGACATCGGAGGTCGTATCCGTTGAGGTGCTTGAGCCTGAGGATCAACCTTCACCTCGGCTCGCGCTTCCGGGTCCGTCCTCGAGTTGTGCACCTTATAGGATTCCTCGTATTCCGCGCTCTGTTCCCGCACCAATAAAGAGAACTACGCATCGACTTTCTGCTCGGAAAGCGGCTGTTCTCGCGGATAAAGAGTTTAAGCGTGAGCGCAAGAGGAATCGTAAGGTGTGCCCGCGGTATAAGCGGTATTGTAAAGTGTGCGGCGTTAGTGGCAATAGTGCGAAGGCCTTTTACGACCACATTCAGTCTAGGTCTCATCGCATTCAAGTTGCCAACGCTAAGGAGACTCCGCGTTGTATCCCTTGCAATCGCGTCTTTGAGTCTCACGGGCACCTGAAGTGCCACGAGAACGGTGCCGCACACTTGAAGGTAGTTTGTGAACAGAATAGTGAGGGATTTCTTCCAAATAAATTCACATATCTGTTCGCAAATTTCTCCTAGTGCAACTTCATAGTAATCATATCGAACTTCTTAGACGGGTGGGCTTGCCATCGTGTTGACTATCGGTTAACGGCTTGGGATCCCCGAACGGATTTTCGAATACTTGAAGTTCATTTGCACTAAAATGGAAGATCAAGGAGGAGGAGGATCCATCAGAATCGACAAACTGACAGACTCCAACTTCTACGTGTGGAAGCAGAAAATACAACTTCTGCTTGCTCTACGTGATGTTGACCAATACATCGTTGAGGGAAGAGTTCCAAGTGAGGAACGCGCGGAAGAGCGTAAGAAGTGGATCAGAGGTGACAGTAAAGCTAAAGCACTGATTGGTCTCTCCCTATCAGATGAGCATCTTGAGCATGTACGTGGTGTTGATACTGCTCATGAGATGTGGGAAGCTATTGTCAACGTGTTTGAGAGGCACACTTTGCTGAACAAACTAGCTGCACGTCGTGAGTTCTACACTGTGAAGATGCTTTCCGGTGAAAAGGTGCTTGCATACATCAATCGTGTCAAGCAGCTGGCAGCCATCCTCAAGTCAATGAGCGTAAACATCGATGACAAGGAGATGGCCATGGCAGTGCTCAACGGTCTGCCTGCCCGTTTCGAGGCTCTCATCGTTGCACTTGATGCTCTCGGTAATGAGGAAAAGATATTCAGTTTGGACTTTGTGAAAAGTCGTCTGCTGCAGGAAGAGCAACGAGCAAACATGAAGTCTAGCTCCTCACAGACATCGGCTCTGGTTAATCGTGCCCCGAACAATCGGGACATAAACGATTACAAATGCACGAACTGCAGTCATACAGGCCATACGGCAAGCCGCTGCTGGGGAAAGGATTTGAATGGGCGTCGCCCAGCTCCTCCTAGCGGATATAAACCGCGTATGTCTCAGCGGAAACAATCTGCATTTGTCACACAGAAACCTGATCCCGACATGGTTGTAAACAGCGTCGACTTCACATGTCTGATGTCGAAAGCTTCGCACACGAACGATATGGAGATGGTGCCTTCGTGGCTCGTAGATTCAGCTTGTACAGCTCATATTACATATGACCGATCTCTGTTTGCAACGTATGAGCCACTTGAATCCGCCTCTGTTCAGATGGGAACCAAGGCTAGTGCAAAGGTTGCCGGCCGTGGTGACGTTCACTTGAAGTTAAATGTGAATGGCCGCATCGAACCGTGCAAGTTGACGGATGTATTGCACGTTCCGGACTTTGCGTTCTCTCTGCTCTCTGTCAGTCGAATGACTGAACTTGGACTAAAAGTTGGGTTCGAAAATGGAAAATGCATGATCAGACGAGGCTCAACTGTAGTGGCGACTACGACATTGGTTGGAGAACTTTACGTTCTCGACATCGTCAGTGACATCGGATCTGCACATGCTGCCACCCTGCAAACGTGGCATGAGCGCTTTGCACATGTGCATTCTCAAGGTATTGCTTCGATGATTCGTGACAATGTGGTAAGTGGAGTCAAACTACTTGGTAATGAGGCTAACAAAATCAACAATACTGACAATGATTGCATCTCTGAAAAATGTTCTGCGTGCGTCTACGGCAAAGCCACTCGATCTGTGATCCCAAAAGAGCGGTCCTCGAGGCGGGCATACTTCTGTCTAGACTTAGTTCACTCTGATGTGGCCCCTTAGAGGTGCAGTCCATTGGTGGTGCCAAGTATATCATTACCTTCATAGATGATCACTCAAACTGGTCAGTAGTGTACCCTATGCACCATAAATCAGAAGCATTTGAACGATACAAAATGTTTGCACAACTTGCTCAGACTCACACTGGTCGCAAGATCAAAGTGCTTCGCACGGATCGAGGTGGTGAGTATCTGTCCACGGAGTTTAAGTCTTTTCTGATTGCAAATGGTACTCAGCATCAAATGACGACCGCGTACACACCGGAGCAAAATGGAGTCGCCGAACGACTGAACAGAACTTTGGTAAACTTGGTGCGCTCCATGCTAGCGCACAAGAAAGTTACAAAGGGGTTCTGGGCAGAGGCACTTGCCAATGCAGTGTACGTTCGAAATCGAGTCACGTCACGTGCCATTCCCCCCAAGATGACCCCCTACCACTTATGGATGAAATCTGTGCCAAATGTTGGTCATTTGCGTGTTTTCGGTTCAAAGTGTTGGTATACATTACCAAAACACAACATCCAGAAACTTGACGCCCGTGCAAAGGAGGCAACGTTTCTAGGGTATGCTGAAAATACGAAAGCTTACAAGTTGTGGGATGGTGATTTGCACAAAGTGATCGTATCCAGAGATGTTACTTTTGACGAGTCCACGGGAGGCAAATCTGGTGAACCGATGGATACAAACGAGGAGGCTACAACTGATGATGACACAATCAACTTGAACATCGATGAGGAAGTTGCAGAAAATGATGCAGTGGCATCAGAAGCATCATCGCCGGATGAACAACAAGACTCTGATGAATCCTCCAACTCCTCCCCAACTGCAGGGGAGGACGAAACCACCGAAACAGTTGAGCAACACGTAGTTGAGGAAGAAACGATTGATCCGCCAACTAATCTCCGTCGGTCCACTCGCGTTCGCAAAACGCCTGGGGCGTGGTGGGCAGCAGCTTTGGTGACTGCTGGACTCCTTAGCCACGCCCATGTGATAACGGAAATCCCAAACTCGTACAAGCAAGCTATGGATTCTCCAAAAGCTCGCTTCTGGCAGAAGGGCATCGACAAAGAACTTGCTTCACAACACAAAAACAAAACATGGACACTTGTTCCAAGATCTCAAGCATCAAACGTCCTGACGTCCAGGTGGGTTTTCGGAGTGAAGCAACTTCCTGACGAGTCCGGAAAATTGGTCGAAACTGCAAAAGGGACGTCTTGTAGCACGAGGCTTTCAACAAGTAGAAGGCATCGATTACACTGAAACTTTCGCCCCTGTCATCAAGTTCACAACTATCCGTCTGCTGCTGGCACTGGTTGCGCACTTTGACCTTGAGCTGCATCAGATAGACGTGGTGACTGCCTTCCTCAACGGTGAACTTCACGAAGAAATCTACATGGAGCAACCTGAAGGATGCATCGACAAAGTCAAACCTGATTCGGTGTGTAAACTTTTGAAAGCAATCTATGGTCTTAAGCAAGCCCATCGCCAATGGCATAGTAAGATCGATGAGTTTCTGATCACTGAACTTGGTTTCAACACTACACGCAGCGACCCATGTCTTTACATTCGACGTCAAGGCAATGTCATCATGATTATCGCGTTGTACGTGGACGATCTGCTGCTAGCTGGAAGTGACTTGGAGGCCATATTATGGATGAAAAATGAACTCAACAAACGATTCGATATGAAAGACCTTGGCGAAGCGAAGACTTGTATTGGTCTAGAGATCGACCGTATACGTTGTAAACACGTCCTGACCGTCACGCAGTCGAAGTATGCCCAAGCAGTACTGAAACGGTTCAAAATGTCGGCATGCAATCCTTGCGTTACTCCGATGGAACAGTCTTGACATGTCACAATGCAAGTTGCCGAAACTGGCACTGATGACAACCCATGCTTTGAACCATATCGTCAGGCCATTGGATGTCTAATGTTCCTAATGGTCGGGACCCGCCCCGATATTGCGTTTGCCATTGGAAAGTTATCTCAACACTGTGCCGACCCTCACGAGTCGCACTGGTCAGGTGTGAAACGTGTTTTGAGATACTTGCGTGGGTCCCAGCATCTTGGAATAGTGTTTGGTAAAGATGATCTTGGTACGGAACTTCATGGGTATAGCGATGCAGATTGGGGCGGATGCCTTGAATCACGAAAATCAACGAGTGGATATGTGTTCAAGCTTTGTGATGGGCCTGTCAGTTGGGCTTTCCGGAAACAAACAGTACTTGCAAAGTCTAATTGTGAGGCAGAATACATCGCACTCAGTGAAGCATGCAAAGAGGCCGCGTGGCTTCGACGCTTCCATGCTGATGTACTTGGTGCGAATTCGGATCCAACAATTCGCGTTGGATGTGACAACGCTGGTACGATTGCGTTTGCTCAGAACGAATCTACAAATCGTCGCAACAAGCACATTGATATTACGTATCATTTTGTTCGAGATGCGGTGCAGCGAAAACTGGTCACATTGTACCATTGTCCGACAACAGAAATGCCAGCCGATATGCTGACCAAACCACTTGGTCGCGTGCTGTTTGAAAAGTTCGTGGGCATGGTTGGGCTTTCCGATTGCAAAGCTGCCCAAAGCATGTGATCGAGGGGAGGTATTGAAAATGTGCGACCACATGCTGTTATCTGAAAAGGTCAAAATCGAGTGACACGTGTACATGACTGCACGGTCCGGGCGCTCTTACCCATATCACGACATGACACGTGTAAAATCCCAGATTTTGGCGTTCCGGGGACGAAAGTGGCCTCTCGGAGGGTCATGCAAATTTGCATAGTTTTGCCATGTGGAACCTTGGCCCGTAGCACTATAGACTACACAGGAAATACTGCAATTCTATTGGCCCTCAGGTCTAATGCTGCAAATCTATTGGTCGAGCGTTGTCCACGTGTGCGTCATTGGCCTTGTGATGCACCTTAAATGGCCTGTATATGCCATAATTACGTTGTTTTGGGGGTTTCAAGTGGTTTGCCATGGTTGTAATGGGTAATTGCGGGGGCCCCCGGGCGGGACACATGTATGCCGTGTACACATGTACACGTCGCCAGGTGGATTCGTGTACGTACACATGTACACGCATCCAGGTGTATGCACATGAGGGTTTACAGTTTTACAGTGTCAGACTGTTTGCGATCCTGCGCGTGTCCGAGTACAGTACATGTGAATCAAAAGTATAACAAGTACTTCTCGCGAGAGGAATACAGTTGTGCGATTATTCTGTGTACGCGTCACGCTGTATGCGAGTCTTGCGTGAGCACGCGCCGTTGCACTGTGCTCTCGTCATGGTGCGCCGTTGGATGCAAGTTCATGACAGTACTCGTGTGATTTACATGTATTCTCATGTGAGTTGTGTAGAAAGTCTGGATGCACATTGTTATAACTTTCCATAATTGTCTGACAGTGCTTGGCGAGATTAGTAAGGTGAGAAACAAGGATACGTATGGCGATTGTGATATGAAAGACGTTTGCGTTGTTAGAAATAGACAACTGCCAAGTTGTTCGTTGCACAACAATGAAGTCTGGCATGACTGGATGCAGATTAGTAAGGTGTGAAACAGTTGCATGCATAAGGCCATGGTTTACAGTCATTTGGAATGTGTAGAAATAGTTGTGAGCTAATAGTTACGAATCGATTCGTAAGGTGGAAATCGAACAGTATGGTCGGGCCAGAAGAGGACCGCGCTTGGTCGCGCATAGTAGAGTATGGTTTACTGGGAGTCGGAGTAGAGCGATAGTGTAGCACTCGAAGTGTATAAGTATCGCAGGAAAACGGCTTCAAAGTAAACCTCGGCACCAACCCCTTCACTCACACACATCAACCTGCCTTCCTTCTTTCCCTTGCCCCTCCGAACCTACCATTAGGCAGAATGTTGAGAAAGCTTTCCAATCGCTTATGCCCAGTCTGGACGAGTGCCAACCATCAAGTACATAAGGCACCCGACTGCCTCACGATACGGTGCGTTTGTTTCGGAGTCGTTTTCGGTTGAAATCGTGGTTGTGTGACCTTGTTCCATTGGAGTCAGAGAAGGGTTACAAGTCGACATTTTAAAACAGTCAAGCACATTTGATGCATACTTAGTTTGAGTGAGACTCAATTTCTTGGCGGTGCCATCCCTTTCAATCTCAAGACCAATGCAGACTTTTGCTTCACCAAGGTCTTTCATCTTAAACCGTTTATTAAGCTCCTCCTTCATCCATTTGATGGCATAGATATCACTACCAGCGAGTAACAAGTCATCGACATAAAGTGCAATCAGCATGATAGTGTTACCGATGCGTTTAATGTTGGAAATCTTCGACCGCATGCTAAGCTACAAGCCTGGACAGATATTACACGTGTACGTCGACGAAACCTAAAATACTTGCAAGAGCATTCTCTGGATGTTTGGTCTTCAACGTGGACACATGTCATATTTGTACACGGTTGCACTTTCCTATTATTTCCGAGCATGTTTCAATTTTGGTGTTGACACGTGTAAGTTATGTACCTCGTGGCACTCTACAGTACATTCTGAACATGTTTCATTTTTCTCGATTTGACACGTGTGTGACACGTATGACATTTGTCCTACACGTGTGTGACACGTATGACGTATGTACCACAGTGGTTATTAATCGTAGTGTAAAATCTGTAATCTACAGTACAGTACATTCAGATATTATTGACTCTCAAACGGTCCCAAATTATTAGCAAGAGAGAGTGCAAGTAGGAAAGTCATTTGATTATCAACCGAGAGTGGAAGTAGGAGAGTCACTTGATTATCAACCGAGTGCTGATGCGAAAATCGAGGTCTGAAAATTTTGCCGCAAAAATTCGTTAACCACTAAGCCACAGGCGCTGGCTTCTTGGTGTCCCCTTGGGCGCGCTCACTATTTCAACACTCCCTCTCGACCAGGAGACGCCAAACACACGGCGCGGGTCACTGCACAACACACAGGCAGGCACGTTCCCAAGTGTGACACAAACAAACAAACAAACAAACATTGCGCCGCCCAAGTGCACCCGGTGAGAATCGAACTCACGAATGGTAGCGTAAATCTGGGCCCATAACCTGATGTTAAAATCGAGGTCTGAAAAATTTGCCGCAAAAATTTGTTAACCACTAGGCCACAGGCGCTGGCTTCTTGGTGTCCCCTTGGGCGCGCTCACTATTTCAACAAGGGCAACAGGGAGAGTCACTTGATTATCAACGAGTGCAAGAAGGAGAGTCACGTGACCAGCCCTAATGGCTCGAATTGTATGTAGTTCGAAGAGTATAAGTAGCGCCAATAGTTGGCGACCAAGAGTAAAATGGTATCAACTTCTTTTCCCGTCAACCACCAGCAACCTTCAACCATCCTTCTTCCCTCTGCCCCGCTGACCTTTCTATAGGTTATGGGCCCAGTTCAACGCTGATCGTCGTCTTCGTTTTGGTTCAAGTTCGAGTTTCACCGTCGTTCAAGTATCAGTTTGTTCAGCTCGTCAAGCAGAAGAAGAAGGTATCAGTTTCAGTCTCCGCTTTCGAGTTTAGTTTTTCAGTTTTTTCAGTTTTCGCCGTCGTTTTCATCACCGTTTCAGCCGATTTTTCAGTTTGGTGGTCCGTCAGTTCCCAGTTTTTGGAAATCAACTTTGTGGTCTTGCAGCTTTGTCGTGGCAGTCCTTGTGTGAGCTGTGGGTGAGCCTTCCGCTAGTCGGGAGGAAGAAAGTCCCTAGTGGCCAACGCATTGCCAAATCCTCAGTGGAATATACCCTCGCTCTTGGTGAAAGGCTGGTGCCATTGGAAATCTGACTTGAGCGAGGGTCCGACCAAGAATCGTCGAGAGACGAATTACTGATCCTCGGGGAGGATCGCAGTGTACTGGTCTAGTCGATCCGCACTCTGCCTTCGGGAGGTGCGTCGGCGGTGTGGGTAACGCTCTCGGTATTAGCCCGATAGGTACGACTTCGGTCCCCTGGGTGAAGAGAATACGTGCCTAAACACTGCACCTCTCACTACACGTGTATAAGGTCGCGTACCTTGATTAAGTTCGCACGGAAGAGGGTGACCCTAGGCGTGATTGTGAACAAATCACACGAGTACGACGGAGGCAGTTTCATTCTTGTGTTGTGGGAAACCTCATTGGGGTAGTACCGTATCAAGTTTGGACAAGCCGATTCGGTTGCAGGGACCGTTCGCGGTAGTGACCAAAAGTCCTTGTTCGTCTACAGGCAAAGTTGTTGTGCTTACTCGTGGCACGTTTGATTTAGTTCACAGTCGAATGACCGGCACTGGCCGATATATAGGGGTAGCGCCCTAAGGCATTTTTAAGAATGTCAGACCGCACAGGACAGACTCTTGAGTGTACGAATATAAGTAGGCGCACAGAGCGACGACGAGGAAATAAAGGACATCGGTCTCTTGTTCACACAGGTTATGGGCAACACTCGCTATCCACTCCCCAACACGACGTCACACACCCGATCCCTCCGCCATCGGAGGCCCTTCTCTACTCCCTCAGATCTCACCGCACTACTGACATACTTCCCACCTCGCCGGCTCCAGCCAGCCCTCAGCAACATGGATAAACGCTCAGACGTTCCCAAACTCGACACAGCCAACTACGGCCCATGGCTCGTAGCCATTCGCGCCGCAGCTCACACCATCGACTGCATCAACTACATCACCGGCAGTCCCGAAGTACCTCAAGATCCAAACCAACAGGCAGAATTTCAGCGCAACAAACACTATCTCATCGGCAAAATCATCTCATCTATCCCACCCGAAATTGCCAACTTAATCATCACACCGACCAGCGATCCTACACCCTACGAGCTCATAACAGCAATTACTGCACACCTTGACACCACGAACACTTCCGATCACAAGTACCTGAAGCAACTCGCGGAACAAACCGTATTTCTACCCGACATGACACTCTCTCAATACATCACAGCCCATGAAACAATCAGAACCAAAATGATAGCGGCACGCTACCCCTCTATATCAGACCCAAGGACAACTGTAGAATTTCTCATTGACGGACTACGCTTCAACCCAGTCACATCTACAGTAGGTGTCCAACTCATCTCACTAGATCCCCACGATATCAAGGATTTCGTACACAAATTCAACCGCATAACTTCCTACACCTCCTTCCAAAAACCCACCAGTACGACACAAGGATATTCGCCTATCATAACTACAAGCGCGAACCAAGACACATGGAGAACAGCCCCCTCCTTTCGTCGAGTGCCACGTCGTATCTCCAACCCATGCAAGTTCCATCAAAACAGAGGCATACCTCACCCGATCCACAGGGACTACGAATGTCGACACCCTCAACACCCTCGTCACCAACGGAAAACAACCACGAAACAATACACGCAAGCTCGTACATTAGCTCCAGACGTCTCGCACATTAACGAGGAAGTGCATGAACACCCAATCATGTCAGTTGACGACCATCAACCCCCGCCATGTACGTATACACTCGACTCCGGAGCTCATCCGTCACATGTCTCCCACACCAAACACATCCCCCACCCGAACTCCTATCGCGCCAAAACGTACACGGCAACTAACAACAGCACCCGCTGCACACACCGTGGTCAGACATCAATCAAGACGAATATGAACAACACAATACGCATACCAGCCCTTGTTACGCCGAAGATCAAGTCTAATCTACTATCCGTCCATGACATCACGATCCACTACGGAAACGTGCTCTTCACACCAACCAAAGCAATCATCTACGCTCGAAACAAAGGCACAACCAGGATTCTCGGAACCGCTCCATGGAATCACAAACATCAAGCATACACCTGGAGCTCCACACAGACCCTCGCTCATAGCGCTCGCACACGACCCTCAAACACTCAACATACCAAGACAGCGCAACCCAAATCCAATGAGCAACCTTCACCTTCTCTCTCACCCTCTCTCTCAAAACCCAGTCTACTACTCTCGCAACGTCCAAATACCACCACCGCAAAGCACTACAACACTCAACCCATCTACAAGCTTCACAACACCCAACCCACACCCACTCCGCCATCCCTGGACATTATTGCACTCCACGACTGGCATTTAAAACTCAACCACGCACCACCCCGCGTCATCCAATCCATTGCCCGTCAACAACTCGTGCATGGAATACCACGCTGCCTCGCCTCGATCTCAGCCACCATATCTTGCTCAGCATGTGCCCACGCCAAAACAAAGACCTTACCCGCACAAACCAAAGCAGCACTCCTACAAACCGTCAGAATACATCAGCTCTGACACATGTAGTCCCATCAATCCTCCATCACTGCAAGGGCACCTGCACTTCCTCTCATACATTGATGCCGCCTCCCGATACCTCATCCTATTCTTCCTCAAAGATCGACGCGAAGTAGGGATAATTATGCCTCAATTCTTCAAGCAACTTCGCCAAAACGGCCGCCTTCCACGCATATACCGCACCGACAACGCAAAAGAATTCAAATCGAAAGCCGCTATCCACACGTACGCTGACCTAGGCAGAAAATACCTCAACAACACGCCCCATCAGCCCCAAGAAATTTCCTTGGCCGAGCGCATTAACCAAACGATAATGAATGCAGCTCGAGCCAACCTCAAACACGCCAACCTACCCCCATATTACTGGGAAGACGCGGTCAAAGATGCCGCATACAAACACAACATCATGCCGCACACCAGCACCGGATCCACACCATATGAACTATGGCATGGCACCCCCGCTAAACCAACACAGCTACTCACATTCGGTCAGCTTGGCACTATACCTGTATACAAACACAAAACCAAACTTCAAGCCCGTGCGATAACAGTACGATACATGTATGCCCACACCCCAGACCATCTCACTGTACAGGATACCCAATCTCAAAGATACCACCAAATCCGAACTCAGGACTTTCGCCCATACGACAAATACCGCGACCCTACTCACACCCACCATCACAGCTTCAAAGCCACTCTTGCCAAGAAGAACGAAGTCCCGCTCACCACTCCCGATCCCAAAAATCACAGCGCCGCCCGCCAATACCCTGACGCTACACAATGGGCGATAGCCCACAACAAAGAACTCGACAAGCTCGATGAGACCAACACAATCAAATGGCTCCCAAACTCAGCTATCCCTGCTCATCAAAAACTCAGCGCCCACCAAACGCAGAAAGTTCATTGACATCAGGCATCACATCATCCACGACCACATCTCTCGGGGCACCATAGCAGCGACACACATCCCAACCAGCAACAACTTGGCCGACTATTTCACAAAACCCCTCGGACGCCTTCGCACAAGTGAGCTCCTGAGGAAGCTGCACGTCAACTCCCCTAATCTCGATCCCCATCGGCGAACCCCGCGACTGTCAGACCGCACAACTACATTCGCCGATGGAAATCTCGATAGTCAGACCGCACAGGACAGACTGTCCTGAGTGTACGAATATAAGTAGGCGAACAGACCGACGACGAGGAAATAAAGGACATCGGTCTCGTGTTCACACAAAGAAGAATACGCTTGTTCCACTCCGCCGGGAACAAGCACCAAGAACGTTTCCGAGTAATCGCTACAAACTTCCTATACGGGTGGGCTTGCCATTGTGTTGACTATCGGCTAACGGCTTGGGATCCCGGGACGGAAGACCTTGTATACTCGAAGGGTACATCCATTCGGCGAAATGGATGACCAAAGCTCTGGATCGGTCAGAATCGAGAAGCTGACCGCATCCAACTTTTACATCTGGAAGCAGAAAATCCAGCTACTGCTTGCTCTCCGAGATGTCGATCAATACGTTTTTGATGATATCCCGGAGAATGCGACGTCAGATGACCGGAGAAAATGGATCCGTGGTGACGCAAAAGCAAAGGCAGTCATCGGACTCACGCTTTCTGATGACTACTTGCAACATGTGCGAGGGTGTAGCAGTGCGAAAGAGACATGGGAAGCAATTCTGAATGTGTTTGAGCGTCATACTTTGCTCAACAAACTTGCCGCCCGTCGCGACTTTTACACTGTATCCATGCTCCCATCCGAGAAAGTGCTCGTGTTCATCAATCGTGTGAAGCAACTTGCTGCCAGATTGCAGTCAATGAGTGTTGAGATTGACGATAAAGAAATTGCAATGGCTGTGCTGAATGGCTTGCCTCCACGATTCGATAACTTGATTGTTGCTCTTGACGCACTTGGCAATGAGGATAAAGTGTTTGGACTCGATTTTGTGAAGAGTCGTCTGCTGCAAGAGGAACAACGAGAAAGCATGAAGACCGCTTCTACTACTTCACCCCACGCACCTGCACTTGTCAATCGCATGCCTATTCGACGTGATATGAGATGTACGAACTGTAATCGACATGGACACACTGCAGCGCGTTGCTGGGGCAAGGATGTGAATGGGCGCCGACCAGCACCGCCAGACGGGTTCCGGTCCCGCAACTCCGGCATGAAGCCAAGTGCATTCGTATCTCGAGATGAAACTTCTACTGCTGCCTTTGCTGAAAGCGACTTTACATGCCTCCTTTCGACTTCTTCTCCCGAAAGGAAGGCAGTAAACGCAGGGTCATGGCTTGTGGATTCCGGTTGCAGTGCCCACATTACATTTGATCGCTCTTTGTTCGTTCCTTATGAACAGATGCAATCTGGATCAGTCGAGATGGGCACGAAGGCTAGAGCCAATGTCGCTGGTCGTAGTGAGGTAGAATTCATGTTGAACGTCAATGGTAGTCCACATCCTTGCAAATTGTCCAACGTTTTGCATGTCCCTGATTTCGGATACTCGCTTCTGTCTGTTAGCCAAATCGTTTCAAAGGGCTTGCAAGCGTCATTTGAAAATGACAAATGCATCGTTACTGCAGGACCAACTCTAGTTGCCACAGCTAGTCAAGTTGGGGATTTATTCATACTTGACGTCATGAATGAAACTTTCTCTGCTCACGTAGTTACCTTGCAGACGCTACATGAACGAATGGCCCATGTTAACGTACAAGGAATCGCATCAATGATTCACAATAATGTGGTAAGTGGCATCAATGTTCGTCAAAGCGATGTGATCAGAGCAATGAATCGAAAGTCTGACAATCACTCTCTCGTTTGTCCTGCGTGTGTGTTTGGCAAAGCAACGCGATCAGTAATCCCGAAACAGCGATCATCGTCTCGAGCACAGAACTGTCTTGACTTGGTACATTCCGACGTTTGCGGTCCGCTCGAAGTACAGTCTATTGGTGGTTCGAGATACTTCATTACATTTGTAGATGATCACTCGAACTGGGTTGTTGTGTACACGATGCGAAATAAATCTGAGGCCTTTGCAAAATACAAGTTGTATGAACAGTTTGCCCAAACGCACACTGGTCGCAAAGTGAAGGTGCTTCGCACTGATCGAGGGGGAGAGTACTTGTCGACAGAATTCAAGTCATATTTGAATTCAAACGGTACACAACACCAGCTCACCACTGCCTACACACCTGAACAAAACGGTGTTGCTGAGCGTTTGAATCGAACCTTGATTGATCTTGTCCGTTCCATGCTTTCTCATAAACAGGTCAGTAAACGATTCTGGGCAGAGGCTCTTGCCACTGCAGTATATGTACGCAATCGAGTTACTTCATGGGCTTTGCCAGTTAACACGACTCCCCATCACATTTGGATGAAGTCAACTCCAAATGTTGGCCATTTGCGAGTATTTGGGTCAAAGTGTTGATATACATTACCGAAATTAGAGCTCCGTAAGCTTGACTTGCGAGCGCGTGAAGCGATGTTTCTCGGTTATTCGCAATGCAGTAAAGCATACAAACTTTGGGACGGAGAGTTGAATAAAGTTGTTGTTTCACGAGATGCCAAGTTTGATGAATCGACATGTGGGATGCATGACATTCCTGCACATGAAAAAGATTCAATCAACTCTGACGTTGGCGTTGTATTGCTCGGTGGCGACAATGAGAATGAAGCCGATACCCCAAATGCTAATGAGGTTGGGTCGGAAGAGGATGAAATTTCAGGGGAGGTTATTGAAAACGAGGACACTCACTCTGTAGGTGAGAATGATGAAGATGATATATCACCTCCCGTCGAAACTCCGAATGTCACCCCTCCAACTCCGACTCCAGCTGTACGAAGATCGTCTCGAATCAGTAGACCTCCCGGATCATGGTGGAGGAGCAACTTTGCAGCTGCTCCTATTTCACATGCGCATGTCGCTATTGAAAGTCCCAAGACTTTCAAACAAGCAACCCACGGTCCTAGAGCTGCATTCTGGCAAACCGGCATTGACAAAGAACTTGCATCGCAGACTAAGAATCAGACCTGGAAACTTGTTCCTCGATCTGAGGCGTCAAACATCTTGACATCTCGATGGGTTTTCAATGTCAAGCAGCTGCCTGATGCAAATGGCAATATAGTTGAAAGTGCAAAAGCCAGACTTGTTGCCCGTGGATTCCAGCAAGTGCAGGGTCTTGACTATACTGAGACATATGCCCCTGTCATAAAGTTTACGACTATTCGTCTACTTCTTGCCTTAGTTGCTCATTACGACCTTGAACTTCATCAGATGGATGTCGTGACTGCGTTTTTGAACGGCGACTTGGATGAAGACATCTACATGGAGCAACCCGAAGGCTGCGTTGACAAAAGCAAAAGTGATCACGTGTGTAAACTTTTGAAAGCACTTTACGGTCTGAAACAAGCACCTCGTCAATGGCATACCAAAGTGGATGATTTCTTACTCGGTGAATTGGGATTTGAGACTTCACGTAGTGATCCGTGCCTCTACATTAAACGCATTGGTAACACTATCATGCTAATTGCACTTTATGTCGATGACTTGTTACTCGCTGGTAGTGATATCCATGCCATCAAATGGATGAAGGGGGAGCTTAACAAACGGTTTGAGATGAAAGACCTTGGTGAAGCAAAAGTCTGCATTGGTCTTGAGATTCAAAGAGATCGCACTATCAAGACATTGAGTCTCACTCAAACTAAGTATGCATCAAATGTGCTTGACCGTTTTAAAATGTCGACTTGTAACCCTTCTCTGACTCCAATGCAACAAGGTCGCAAAACCTCGAATTCTATCGAAAACGACTCCGAAACAAAGGCACCGTATCGTGAGGCAGTCGGTTGCCTTATGTACTTGATGGTTGGCACTCGTCCAGACTTGGCATACGCCATTGGAAAGCTTTCCCAACATTCTGCCAACCCATGTGAGTCACACTGGGCAGGTGTAAAACGAGTAATGCGATACGTGCAAGGGACTCGAAACTTAGGAATCGTGTTTGACAATAAATCCAAATCGCCGAAGTTGCTCGGTTTCAGTGATGCTGACTGGGCCGGTTGTTCAGACTCTCGCAAGTCGACCAGCGGATATGTTTTCAAGTTCTGCGGTGGAGCTATCAGTTGGAGTTCCCGGAAACAGACTGTGGTTGCGACTTCGACGTGTGAAGCTGAGTACATTGCACTATGTGAAGCGTGTAAGGAGGCGACCTGGTTGCGTCAAGTTGTTGCTGATGTCCTCGGACTTGATTCTGATCCCACGATTATGATGGGGTGTGACAATGCAGGGACGATTTCGTTTGCACAGAATGAATCGATCAACCGTCGCAACAAACATGTTGATGTAAAATACCACTACGTACGAGATGCTATTAAGAGAAACATTGTGTATTTGTCGCATTGTCCGACCACTTTGATGCCTGCGGACATCTTAACCAAAGCACTTGGGCGAATTCTATTCCAGAAGTTTGTAGAACTTCTGGGACTTGCAGTGTCCAGTAAAAGAATGTGATCGAGAGGGAGTGTTGGAAATCTTCGACCACATGCTAAGCTACAAGCCTGGACAGATATTACACGTGTACGTCGACGAAACCTAAAATGCTTGCAAGAGCATTCTCAGGATGTTTGGTCTTCAACGTGGACACGTGTCATATTTGTACACGGTTGCACTTTCCTATTATTTCCGAGCATGTTTCAATTTTGGTGTTGACACGTGTAAGTTATGTACCTCGTGGCACTCTACAGTACATTCTGAACATGTTTCATTTTTCTCGATTTGACACGTGTGTGACACGTATGACATTTGTCCTACACGTGTGTGACACGTATGACGTATGTACCACAGTGGTTATTAATCGTAGTGTAAAATCTGTAATCTACAGTACAGTACATTCAGATATTATTGACTCTCAAACGGTCCCAAATTATTAGCAAGAGAGAGTGCAAGTAGGAAAGTCATTTGATTATCAACCGAGAGTGGAAGTAGGAGAGTCACTTGATTATCAACCGAGAGTGCAAGAAGGAGAGTCATTTGATTATCAACCGAGAGTGGAAGTAGGAGAGTCACTTGATTATCAACCGAGAGTGCAAGAAGGAGAGTCATTTGATTATCAACCGAGAGTGGAAGTAGGAGAGTCACTTGATTATCAACCGAGAGTGCAACAGGGAGAGTCACTTGATTATCAACGAGTGCAAGAAGGAGAGTCACGTGACCAGCCCTAATGGCTCAAATTGTATGTAGTTCGAAGAGTATAAGTAGCGCCAATAGTTGGCGACCAAGAGTAAAATGGTATCAACTTCTTTTCCCGTCAACCACCAGCAACCTTCAACCATCCTTCTTCCCTCTGCCCCGCTGACCTTTCTATATTTAATGTATAGGCACGGATCACTACGTGAAGTCTCAAATCCCAGTGCACCGAGTAAGAAATCATCCACTCAGTTTGTTCAGCTCGTCAAGCAGAAGAAGAAGGTATCAGTTTCAGTCTCCGCTTTCGAGTTTAGTTTTTCAGTTTTTTCAGTTTTCGCCGTCGTTTTCATCACCGTTTCAGCCGATTTTTCAGTTTGGTGGTCCGTCAGTTCCCAGTTTTTGGAAATCAACTTTGTGGTCTTGCAGCTTTGTCGTGGCAGTCGTTGTGTGAGCTGTGGGTGAGCCTTCCTCTAGTCGGGAGGAAGAAAGTCCCTAGTGGCCAACGCACTGCTAAATCCTCAGTGGAACATACCCTCGCTCTTGGTGAAAGGCTGGTGCCATTGGAAATCTGACTTGAGCGAGGGTCCGACCAAGAATCGTCGAGAGACGAATTACTGATCCTCGGGGAGGATCACAGTGTACTGGTCTAGTCGATCCGCACTCTGCCTTCGGGAGGTGCGTCGGCGGTGTGGGTAACGCTCTCGGTATTAGCCCTATAGGTACGACTTCGGTCCCCTGGGTGAAGAGAATACGTGCCTAAACACTGAACCTCTCACTACACGTGTATAAGGTCGCGTACCTTGATTAAGTTCGCACGGAAGAGGGTGACCCTAGGCGTGATTGTGAACAAATCACACGAGTACGACGGAGGCAGTTTCATTCTTGTGTTGTGGGAAACCTCATTGGGGTAGTACCGTATCAAGTTTGGACAAGCCGATTTCAGTTGCAGGGACCGTTCGCGGTAGTGACCAAAAGTCCTGGTTCGTCTACAGGCAAAGTTGTTGTGCTTACTCGTGGCACGTTTGATTTAGTTCACAATCGAAAGACCCACACTGGCCGATATATAGGGGTAGCGCCCTAAGGCATTTTTAAGAAGAATACGCTTGTTCCACTCCGCCGGGAACAAGCACCAAGAACGTTTCCGAGTAATCGCTACAAACTTCCTATACGGGTGGGCTTGCCATTGTGTTGACTATCGGTTAACGGCTCGGGATCCCGGGACGGAAGACCTTGTATACTCGAAGGGTACATCCATTCGGCGAAATGGATGACCAAAGCTCTGGATCGGTCAGAATCGAGAAGCTGACCGCATCCAACTTTTACATCTGGAAGCGGAAAATCCAGCTACTGCTTGCTCTCCGAGATGTCGATCAATACGTTTTTGATGATATATCGGAAAACGCGACCTCAGATGATCGCAGGAAGTGGATTCGTGGTGATGCGAAAGCAAAGGCAGTCATCGGACTCACGCTTTCTGATGACTACTTGCAACATGTGCGAGGGTGTAGCATAATGGTAGGTCAGCGGGGCGAAGGGGATTCGAAGGACGGTTGATGAGGTGAAGTTGAAGGATTGGGTACCGATTTACTTCGAGTCGCCAACTTCTGGCACTACTTATACACTTCTGCAATCTTCTAGAACTCTACTACCAAACACTACGACACACATACTACAAATGCATTGGCTCTAACACATGTGCCCGTCTTGCTACTCAGCCAAACTGGCGATGGCCCAACAAACAGAACAGAAAACCGCCTTACGAATTAGCACTGTCATGACGGAGAAATTAGTAAGGCAGTACAACAAAGCACAGCAAAGCACAAATTCCCTTACTATTCCAAATCCAGCGTGGCACAAATTCGTAAGGCACGTTTACAGCTCACACGTTGCCTTACGAATTCAAATCAATCCTGCAAGGACTGTTTACACCGCACACGTTGCCTTATGAATCTGAATCTCTCGTGAGGTCCTGTCCACTGTCAATTACAACAGTGCACATTTTGCCTTACGAATTCAAAACTCGCGCAACGGTATCTTTGTGTCCTGCTGTACCCGTGCTGCACTCCATGGACGCTGTAAACCTTTGCCACGTGCCAGGCACCCGCCACCAAGGTTCTACATTTGCCTGTAAGACTGCAGGCGTACTGTACGCGTCCGACAGTGTAATGAGGACATGTGTCCAGGTCATACACGTGTCGGGCGGAGAAAATGAAACATGCTCAGATTGTACAGTACACCGCAACCGTGTACATATTTCACACGTGTACACGTTGAAAACCAAACTTGCTCCTGAAGTACTGTAGAGTGCAACCGTGTACAGAAATCACACGTGTACACGGTGAAAATGAAACTTGCTCAGCTCGTCACGCAGAGTGTTTTCATTTTACACGTGTCATACCTGTCGTCGTGTGTCATGCATATCAGCATGTGGTCGTAGAATTACAACAATCCCCCTCGATCACATGCTTTTACCAGAAGTAGCTACTGCAAGCCCTAGAAGTTCTACAAACTTCTGGAACAGAACTCGCCCAAGTGCTTTCGTCAGGATATCTGCAGGCATGGAAGTGGTCGGGCAATGTGACAAAGAAATGACGTTTCTCTTAATTGCATCTCGTACATAGTGGTATTTCACATCAACATGTTTGTTACGACGGTTGACCGATTCATTCTGCGCATACGAAATAGTCCCTGCATTGTCACACCCCATCACAATCGTGGGATCAGAATCAAGTCCAAGAACATCAGCAACCACTTGACGCAACCAAGTCGCCTCCTTACACGCTTCACATAGTGCAATGTACTCAGCTTCACACGTCGAAGTTGCAACCACAGTCTGTTTCCGGGAACTCCAACTGATCGCTCCACCGCAGAACTTGAAAACATATCCGCTGGTCGACTTGCGAGAGTCTGAACAACCGGCCCAGTCAGCATCACTGAAGCCGAACAACTCCGGCGATTTAGATTTATTGTCAAACACGATTCCTAAGTTTCGAGTCCCTTGCACGTATCGCATTACCCGTTTCACACCTGCCCAGTGTGACTCACATGGGTTGGCAGAATGTTGAGAAAGCTTTCCAATCGCATATGCCAAGTCTGGACGAGTGCCAACCATCAAGTACATCAGGGATCCCACTGCCTCACGATACGGTACATTTGTTTCGGAGTCGTTTTCGGTTGAAATCGTGGTTGTGTGACCTTGTTCCATTGGAGTCAGAGAGGGGTTACACGTTGACATTCCGAAACGCTCAAGCACTTTTGATGCATACTTAGTTTGAGTGAGACTCAAAGTCTTGGCGGTGCGATCCCTTTGAATTTCAAGACCAATGCAGACTTTTGCTTCACCAAGGTCTTTCATCTCAAACCGTTTATTAAGCTCCCCCTTCATCCATTTGATGGCATCGATATCACTACCGGCGAGTAACAAGTCATCGACATAAAGTGCAATCAGCATGATAGTGTTACCGATGCGTTTAATGTAGAGACAAGGATCACTACGCGAAGTCTCGAATCCCAATTCACCAATTAAGAAATCATCCACTTTGGCATGCCATTGACGATGTGCTTGTTTAAGACCGTAAAGTGCTTTCAAAAGTTTACACACGTGGTCACTTTTGCTTTCGTCAATGCACCCTTCGGGTTGCTCCATGTAGATGTCTTCATCCAAGTCGCCGTTCAAAAACGCAGTCACGACATCCATCTGATGAAGTTCAAGGTCGTAATGAGCAACTAAGGCAAGAAGTAGACGAATAGTCGTAAACTTTATGACGGGGGCATATGTCTCAGTATAGTCAAGACCTTGCACTTGCTGGAATCCACGAGCAACAAGTCTGGCTTTTGCACTTTCAACTATATTGCCATTTGCATCAGGCAGTTGCTTTACATTGAAAACCCATCTAGATGTCAAGATGTTTGACGCCTCAGATCGAGGAACAAGTTTCCAAGTCCGATTCTTTGTCTGCGAGGCAAGTTCTTTGTCAATGCCGGTCTGCCAAAATGCAGCTCTAGGACCGTTGGTTGCCTGGTTGAAAGTCTTGGGACCTTCAATAGCGACATGGGCATGTGAAAGAAGAGCAGCTGCAAAGTTGCTCCTCCACCATGATCCGGGAGGTCTGCTGACTCGAGACGATCTTCGCACAGCTGGAGTAGGAGTTGGAGGAGTGACATTCGGAGTTTCGACGGCAGTTGGTACATCATCTTCATCTTCATCATTCTCACTTACAGAATGAGAGCCATCGTTTTCAAGAACCTCCTCCGAAACTTCATCCTCTTCAGAACCGACCTCATCCATATTTGGGGTATCAGCTGTATTCCCATTGTCGCCATCGAGCAGTACAACGTCAACATCAGAGTTGATTGAATCACTTTCGTGTGCAGGAATGTCATGCATACCACATGTCGATTCATCAAACTTGACATCCCGTGACACAACAATTTTATTCAACTCTCCGTCCCAAAGTTTGTATGCCTTACTGCATTGCGAGTACCCAAGAAACATTGCTTCACGCGCTCGCAAGTCCAGCTTACGGAGCTCTAATTTTGGTAATGTATACCAACACTTTGACCCAAATACTCGCAAATGGCCAACATTTGGAGTAGAATTCATCCAAATGTGGTGCGGAGTTGTATTAACGGGCAAAGCGCGTGAAGTAACTCGATTACGTACATATACCGAAGTGGCAAGAGCCTCGGCCCAGAATCGCTTACTGACCTGTTTATGAGAAAGCATTGAGCGGACAAGATCAATCAAAGTTCGATTTAAACGTTCAGCCACACCGTTTTGTTCAGGGGTGTACGCCGTTGTGAGTTGGTGCTGCGTACCGTTTAAATCTAAATGCGACTTGAATTCCGTCGACAAGTACTCTCCCCCTCGATCAGTGCGAAGCACCTTTACTTTGCGACCAGTGTGGGTTTGAGCCAACTTTTCATACAACTTGTATTTTGCAAACGCCTCAGATTTATTTCTCATCGTGTACACAACTACCCAGTTCGAGTGATCATCTACAAATGTAATGAAGTATCTCGAACCACCAATGGACTGTACTTCGAGCGGACCGCAAACGTCAGAATGTACCAAGTCAAGACAGTTCTGTGCTCGAGACGATGATCGCTGTTTTGGGATTACTGATCGCGTTGCTTTGCCAAACACACACGCAGGACAAATGGGAGAGTGATTGTCAGACTTCGGATTCATTGCACTGATGACATCCCTTTGACGAACGTAGATGCCACTTACCACATTATTGTGAATCATTGATGCGATTCCTTGTACATTAACATGGGCCATGCGTTCATGTAGCGTCTGCAGGGTAACTACGTGAGCAGAAAAGGTTTCATTCATGACGTCAAGTATGTACAAATCCCCAACTTGACTCGCTGTAGCAACTACAGTTGGTCCTGCAGTAACGCGGCATTTCTCATTTTCAAATGACACTTGCAAACCCTTCGAAACCATTTGGCTAACAGACAGTAGCGAGTATCCGAAATCAGGGACATGCAAAACGTTTGACAATTTGCAACGATGGGGACTACCGTTGACGTTCAACATGAATTCTACCTCGCCGCGACCAGCGACATTAGCTCTAGCCTTCGTGCCCATCTCGATTGATCCAGATTGCATCTGTTCATACGTAACGAACAAAGAGCGATCAAACGTAATGTGAGCACTGCAACCGGAATCGACAAGCCATGACCTTGCGTTTGCAGCCCTCTTTTCTGGAGTGGAAGTCGAAAGCAAGCAAGTAAAGTCACTCTCCGCAAAGGCAACAGTAGAATTGTCATCTCGAGAAACGAATGCACTTGGCTTTAAGCCAGTGTTGCGTGACCGAAACCCATCTGGCGGCGCAGGTCGGCGCCCATTCACGTCCTTGCCCCAGCAACGCGCTGCAGTATGCCCATGTCTATTGCAATTCGTACATTTCATATCGCGTCGAATAGCCATACGATTGACAAGTGCAGGTGCATGTGGTGATGAAGCAGAAGCGGTCTTCATGCTTTCTCGTTGTTCTTCTTGCAGCAGACGACTCTTCACAAACTCGAGTCCAAACACTTTATCTTCATTGCCAAGTGCGTCAAGAGCAACAATCAGGTTATCGAATCGTGAAGGCAAGCCATTCAACACAGCCATTGCAATTTCTTTATCGTCAATCTCAACACTCATTGACTGCAATCTGGCAGCAAGTTGCTTCACACGATTGATGAACACAAGCACTTTCTCGGATGGGAGCATGGATACAGTGTAAAAGTCGCGACGGGCGGCAAGTTTGTTGAGCAAAGTATGACGCTCAAACACATTCAGAATTGCTTCCCATGTCTCTTTCGCACTGCTACACCCTCGCACATGTTGCAAGTAGTCATCAGAAAGCGTGAGTCCGATGACGGCCTTTGCTTTTGCGTCACCACGGATCCATTTTCTCCGGTCATCTGACGTCGCATTCTCCGGGATATCATCAAAAACGTATTGATCGACATCTCGGAGAGCAAGCAGTAGCTGGATTTTCTGCTTCCAGATGTAAAAGTTAGATGCGGTCAGCTTCTCGATTCTGACCGATCCAGAGCTTTGGTCATCCATTTCGCCGAATGGATGTACCCTTCGAGTATACAAGGTCTTCTGTTCCGGGATCCCAAGCCGTTAACCGATAGTCAACACAATGGCAAGCCCACCCGTATAAGAAGTTTGTAGCGATTACTCGGAAACGTTCTTGGTGCTTGTTCCCGGCGGAGTGGAACAAGCGTATTCTTCTTAAAATTGCCTTAGGGCGCTACCCCTGTATGTCGGCCAGTGCGGGTCTTTCGACTGTGAACTAAATCAAACGTGCCACGAGTAAGCACAACACTTTGCCTGTAGACGAACCAGGACTTTTGGTCACTACCGCGAACGGTCCCTGCAACCGAAATCGGCTTGTCCAAACTTGATACGGTACTACCCCAATGAGGTTTCCCACACAAGAATGAAACTGCCTTCGTCGTACTCGTGTGATTTGTTCACAATCACGCCTAGGGTCACCCTCTTCCGTGCGAACTTAATCAAGGTACGCGACCTTATACACGTATAGTGAGAGGTTCAGTGTTTAGGCACGTATTCTCTTCACCCAGGGGACCGAAGTCGTACCTATAGGGCTAATACCGAGAGCGTTACCCACACCGCCGACGCACCTCCCGAAGGCAGAGTGCGGATCGACTAGACCAGTACACTGTGATCCTCCCCGAGGATCAGTGTTTCGTCTCTCGACGATTCTTGGTCGGACCCTCGCTCAAGTCAGATTTCCAATGGCACAAGCCTTTCACCAAGAGCGAGGGTATCGGCAGCTACGACGATCACCGGCGTGATCGAACGGCAGTCTTCTTGGATTGATATGGTACGTTGGCGACTAGGGACTACACCCACAGCTCACACAACGATTGCCAAGACCAAGCTGCAACAGACACGAAGAAGATCCACCAAGTTGAAACGACAGCAGGTAGACGGAGACGAACGACCAAGATGATAACGACAGCAAGTAGACGGCGATAGAACAAAACAAACGACGGCGGCGATGAAAACGGCGGCGGAAACGACAGCAGAAACCAAAACGAGAACGACAGCGGAGACCAAAACGAGAACGACAGCAGAAACAAACACGAAAACGGCAGCAGAAACTGAGAACGAGCACTCACACAGCGGAATAATAACGTTGAACTGGGCCCATAACCTAATGGTAGGTCAGCGGGGCGAAGGGGATTCGAAGGACGGTTGATGAGGTGAAGTTGATGTTGAAATAGTGAGCGCGCCCAAGGGGACACCAAGAAGCCAGCGCCTGTGGCCTAGTGGTTAACGAATTTTTGCGGCAAATTTTTCAGACCTCGATTTTAACATCAGGTTATGGGCCCAGAATTACGCTACCATTCGTGAGTTCGATTCTCACCGGGTGCACTTGGGCGGCGCAATGTTTGTTTGTTTGTGTCACACTTGGGAACGTACCTGCCTGTGTGTTGTGCAGTGACCCGCGCCGTGTGTTTGGCGTCCCTTGGTCGAGGGGGAGTGTTGAAATAGTGAGCGCGCCCAAGGGGACACCAAGAAGCCAGCGCCTGTGGCCTAGTGGTTAACGAATTTTTGCGGCAAATTTTCCAGACCTCGATTTTAACATCAGTTGAAGGATTGGGTACCGATTTACTTCGAGTCGCCAACTTCTGGCACTACTTATACACTTCTGCAATCTTCTAGAACTCTACTACCAAACACTACGACACACATACTACAAATGTATTGGCTCTAACACATGTGCCCGTCTTGCTACTCAGCCAAACTGGCGATGGCCCAACAAACAGAACAGAAAACCGCCTTACGAATTAGCACTGTCATGACGGAGAAATTAGTAAGGCAGTACAACAAAGCACAGCAAAGCACAAATTCCCTTACTATTCCAAATCCAGCGTGGCACAAATTCGTAAGGCACGTTTACAGCTCACACGTTGCCTTACGAATTCAAATCAATCCTGCAAGGACTGTTTACACCGCACACGTTGCCTTATGAATCTGAATCTCTCGTGAGGTCCTGTCCACTGTCAATTACAACAGTGCACATTTTGCCTTACGAATTCAAAACTCGCGCAACGGTATCTTTGTGTCCTGCTGTACCCGTGCTGCACTCCATGGACGCTGTAAACCTTTGCCACGTGCCAGGCACCCGCCACCAAGGTTCTACACTTTGCCTGTAAGACTGCAGGCGTACTGTACGCGTCCGACAGTGTAATGAGGACATGTGTCCAGGTCATACACGTGTCGGGCGGAGAAAATGAAACATGCTCAGATTGTACAGTACACCGCAACCGTGTACATATTTCACACGTGTACACGTTGAAAACCAAACTTGCTCCTGAAGTACTGTAGAGTGCAACCGTGTACAGAAATCACACGTGTACACGTTGAAAATCAAACTTGCTCAGCTCGTCACGCAGAGTGTTTTCGATTTTACACGTGTCAAACCTGTCGTTGTGTGTCATGCATATCAGCATGTGGTCGTAGAATTACAACATAGCAGTGCAAAAGAGACATGGGAGGCGATTCTGAATGTGTTTGAGCGTCATACTTTGCTCAACAAACTTGCCGCCCGTCGCGACTTTTACACTGTATCCATGCTCCCATCCGAGAAAGTGCTCGTGTTCATCAATCGTGTGAAGCAACTTGCTGCCAGATTGCAGTCAATGAGTGTTGAGATTGACGATAAAGAAATTGCAATGGCTGTGTTGAATGGCTTGCCTCCACGATTCGATAACTTGATTGTTGCTCTTGACGCACTTGGCAATGAGGATAAGGTGTTTGGACTCGAGTTTGTGAAGAGTCGTCTGCTGCAAGAGGAACAACGAGAGAGCATGAAGACCGCTTCTACTACTTCACCCCACGCACCTGCACTTGTCAATTGCATGCCTATTCGACGTGATATGAGATGTACGAACTGTAATCGACATGGACACACTGCAGCGCGTTGCTGGGGCAAGGATGTGAATGGGCGCCGACCAGCACCGCCAGACGGGTTCCGGTCCCGCAACCCCGGCATGAAGCCAAGTGCATTCGTATCTCGAGATGAAACTTCTACTGCTGCCTTTGCTGAAAGCGACTTTACATGCCTGCTTTCGACTTCTTCTCCCGAAAGGAAGGCAGTAAACGCAGGGTCATGGCTTGTGGATTCCGGTTGCAGTGCCCACATTACATTTGATCGCTCTTTGTTCGTTCCTTATGAACAGATGCAATCTGGATCAGTCGAGATGGGCACGAAGGCTAGAGCCAATGTCGCTGGTCGTGGTGAGGTAGAATTCATGTTGAACATCAATGGTAGTCCACATCCTTGCAAATTGTCCAACGTTTTGCATGTCCCTGATTTCGGATACTCGCTTCTGTCTGTTAGCCAAATCGTTTCAAAGGGCTTGCAAGCGTCATTTGAAAATGACAAATGCATCGTTACTGCAGGACCAACTCTAGTTGCCACAGCTAGTCAAGTTGGGGATTTATTCATACTTGACGTCATGAATGAAACTTTCTCTGCTCACGTAGTTACCTTGCAGACGCTACATGAACGGATGGCCCATGTTAACGTACAAGGCATCGCATCAATGATTCACAATAATGTGGTAAGTGGCATCAATGTTCGTCAAAGCGATGTGATCAGAGCAATGAATCGAAAGTCTGACAATCACTCTCTCGTTTGTCCTGCGTGTGTGTTTGGCAAAGCAACGCGATCAGTAATCCCGAAACAGCGATCATCGTCTCGAGCACAGAACTGTCTTGACTTGGTACATTCTGACGTTTGCGGTCCGCTCGAAGTACAGTCTATTGGTGGTTCGAGATACTTCATTACATTTGTAGATGATCACTCGAACTGGGTTGTTGTGTACACGATGCGAAATAAATCTGAGGCCTTTGCAAAATACAAGTTGTATGAACAGTTTGCCCAAACGCACACTGGTCGCAAAGTGAAGGTGCTTCGCACTGATCGAGGGGGAGAGTACTTGTCGACAGAATTCAAGTCATATTTGGATTTAAACGGTACGCAGCACCAACTCACAACGGCGTACACCCCTGAACAAAACGGTGTTGCTGAACGTTTAAATCGAACTTTGATTGATCTTGTCCGCTCAATGCTTTCTCATAAACAGGTCAGTAAGCGATTCTGGGCCGAGGCTCTTGCCACTTCGGTATATGTACGTAATCGAGTTACTTCACGCGCTTTGCCCGTTAATACAACTCCGCACCACATTTGGATGAATTCTACTCCAAATGTTGGCCATTTGCGAGTATTTGGGTCAAAGTGTTGATATACATTACCAAAATTAGAGCTCCGTAAGCTGGACTTGCGAGCGCGTGAAGCGATGTTTCTTGGGTACTCGCAATGCAGTAAGGCATACAAACTTTGGGACGGAGAGTTGAATAAAATTGTTGTGTCACGGGATGTCAAGTTTAATGAATCGACATGTGGTATGCATGACATTCTTGCACACGAAGGTGATTCAATCAACTCTGATGTTGACGTTGTACTGCTCGATGGCGACAATGGGAATACAGCTGATACCCCAAATACGGATGAGGTTGGTTCTGAAGAGGATGAAGTTTCGGAGGAGGTTCTTGAAAACGATGGTGCTCATTCTGTAAGTGAGAATGATGAAGATGAAGATGATGTACCAACTGCCGTCGAAACTCCGAATGTCACTCCTCCAACTCCGACTCCAGCTGTGCGAAGATCGTCTCGAGTCAGCAGACCTCCCGGATCATGGTGGAGGAGCAACTTTGCAGCTGCTCTTCTTTCACATGCGCATGTCGCTATTGAAGGTCCCAAGACTTTCAACCAGGCAACCAACGGTCCTAGAGCTGCATTTTGGCAGACTGGCATTGACAAAGAACTTGCCTCGCAGACTAAGAATCAGACCTGGAAACTTGTTCCTCGATCTGAGGCGTCAAACATCTTGACATCTCGATGGGTTTTCAATGTCAAGCAACTGCCTGATGCAAATGGCAATATAGTTGAAAGTGCAAAAGCCAGACTTGTTGCTCGTGGATTCCAGCAAGTGCAGGGTCTTGACTATACTGAGACGTATGCCCCTGTCATAAAGTTTACGACTATTCGTCTACTTCTTGCCTTAGTTGCTCATTACGACCTCGAACTTCATCAGATGGATGTCGTGACTGCGTTTTTGAACGGCGACTTGGATGAAGACATCTACATGGAGCAACCCGAAGGGTGCATTGACAAAAGCAAAAGTGATCACGTGTGTAAACTTTTGAAAGCACTTTACGGTCTTAAACAAGCACATCGTCAATGGCATGCCAAAGTGGATGATTTCTTAATTGGTGAATTGGGATTCGAGACTTCGCGTAGTGATCCTTGTCTCTACATTAAACGCATCGGTAACACTATCATGCTGATTGCACTTTATGTCGATGACTTGTTACTCGCCGGTAGTGATATCGATGCCATCAAATGGATGAAGGGGGAGCTTAATAAACGGTTTGAGATGAAAGACCTTGGTGAAGCAAAAGTCTGCATTGGTCTTGAAATTCAAAGGGATCGCACCGCCAAGACTTTGAGTCTCACTCAAACTAAGTATGCATCAAAAGTGCTTGAGCGTTTTCGAATGTCAACGTGTAACCCAACCCCTCTCTGACTCCAATGGAACAAGGTCACACAACCACGATTTCAACCGAAAACGACTCCGAAACAAATGTACCGTATCGTGAGGCAGTGGGATCCCTGATGTACTTGATGGTTGGCACTCGTCCAGACTTGGCATATGCGATTGGAAAGCTTTCTCAACATTCTGCCAACCCATGTGAGTCACACTGGGCAGGTGTGAAACGGGTAATGCGATACGTGCAAGGGACTCGAAACTTAGGAATCGTGTTTGACAATAAATCTAAATCGCCGGAGTTGTTCGGCTTCAGTGATGCTGACTGGGCCGGTTGTTCAGACTCTCGCAAGTCGACCAGCGGATATGTTTTCAAGTTCTGCGGTGGAGCGATCAGTTGGAGTTCCCGGAAACAGACTGTGGTTGCAACTTCGACGTGTGAAGCTGAGTACATTGCACTATGTGAAGCGTGTAAGGAGGCGACTTGGTTGCGTCAAGTGGTTGCTGATGTTCTTGGACTTGATTCTGATCCCACGATTGTGATGGGGTGTGACAATGCAGGGACTATTTCGTATGCACACAATGAATCGGTCAACCGTTGTAACAAACATGTTGATGTGAAATACCACTATGTACGAGATGCTATTAAGAACAACGTCATTTCTATGTCACATTGTCCGACCACTTCCATGCCTGCAGATATCCTGACGAAAGCACTTGGGCGAGTTCTGTTCCAGAAGTTTGTAGAACTTCTAGGGCTTGCAGTAGCTACATCTGGTTAAAGCATGTGATCGAGGGGGAGTGTTGTAATTCTACGACCACATGCTGATATGCATGACACACGACGACAGGTATGACACGTGTAGAAGCAAAAACATTCCGCGTGACGAGCTGAGCAAGTTTCATTTTCAACGTGTACACGTGTGATTTCTGTACACGGTTGCACTCTACAGTACTTCAGGAGCAAGTTTGGTTTTCAACGTGTACACGTGTGAAATATGTACACGGTTGCGGTGTACAGTACAATCTGAGCATGTTTCATTTTTCTTCGCCCGACACGTGTATGACCTGGACACATGTCCTCATTACACTGTCGGACGTGTACAGTACGCCTGCAGTCTTACAGACAAAGTGTAGAACCTTGGTGGCGGGTGCCTGGCACGTGGCAAAGGTTTACAGCGTCCATGGAGTGCAGCACGGGTACAGCAGGACACAAAGATACCGTTGCGCGAGTTTTGAATTCGTAAGGCAAAATGTGCACTGTTGTAATTGACAATGGACAGGACTATTAAAAATATGCGACCACATGCTGTTATCTGAAAAGGTCAAAATCGAGTGACACGTGTACATGACTGCACGGTCCGGGCGCTCTTACCCATATCACGACATGACACGTGTAAAATCCCAGATTTTGGGGTTCCGGGGACGAAAGTGGCCTTTCGGAGGGTCATGCAAATTTGCATAGTTTTGCCAAGTGGAACCTTGGCCCGTAGCACTATAGACTACACAGGAAATACTGCACTTCTATTGGCCCTCAGGTCTAATTCGGCAAATCTATTGGTCGAGCGTTGTCCACGTGTGCGTCATTGGCCTTGTGATGTACCTTAAATGGCCTGTATATGCCATAATTACGTTGTTTTGGGGGTTTCAAGTGGTTTGCCATGGTTGTAATGGGTAATTGCATGGGGCCCCCGGGCGGGACACATGTATGCCGTGTACACATGTACACGTCGCCAGGTGGATTCGTGTACGTACACATGTACACGCATCCAGGTGTATGCACATGAGGGTTTACAGTTTTACAGTGTCAGACTGTTTGCGATCCTGCGCGTGTCCGAGTACAGTACATGTGAATCAAAAGTACAACAAGTACTTCTCGCGAGAGGAATACAGTTGTGCGATTATTCTGTGTACGCGTCACGCTGTATGCGAGTCTTGCGTGAGCACGCGCCGTTGCACTGTGCTCTCGTCATGGTGCGCCGTTGGATGCAAGTTCATGACAGTACTCGTGTGATTTATATGTATTCTCATGTGAGTTGTGTACAAAGTCTGGGTGCACATTGTTATAACTTGCCATAATTGTCTGACAGTGCTTGGCGAAATTAGTAAGGTGAGAAACAAGGATACGTATGGCGATTGTGATATGAAAGACGTTTGCGTTGTTGGAAATAGACAAGTGCCAAGTTGTTCGTTGCACAACAATGAAGTCTGGCATGACTGGATGCAGATTAGTAAGGTGTGAAACAGTTGCATGCATAGGGCCATGGTTTACAGTCATTTGGAATGTGTAGAAATAGTTGTGAGCTAATAGTTACGAATCGATTCGTAAGGTGGAAATCGAACAGTATGGTCGGGCCACAAGAGGACCGCGCTTGGTCGCGCATAGTAGAGTATGGTTTACTGGGAGTCGGAGTAGAGCGATAGTGTAGCACTCCAAGTGTATAAGTATTGCAGGAAAACGGCTTCAAAGTAAACCTCGGAACCAACTCCTTCACTCACACACATCAACCTGCCTTCCTTCTTTCCCTTGCCCCTCCGAACCTACCATTAGGTTATGGGCCCAGTCCCTCGCTGTCGTTTCACTGCATGAGTTTGTCGTTCTCGTTCCGTTGTTTCTGCCGTCGTTGTCGCTGTCGTTTTCGCTGCCGTTTCTCGTCGTTCTTTCCGCTGGTCTTCTCGCTGTCGTTGTCGCTCTCGTTCTTGCCGTCGTTCTTGGTTTTGGTTTTCGCTGCTGCTGTCGTTCTTGCTCTCTTGTGTGAATTGGTTTTGGTCATCGCCCCCGCTGTCTTCGTTGTCTTCGTTCTTGGTTTGGCTTTTGTTCTTGCTGTGGTTCTTGCTGCTGTCTCTGTCTTTGGTCTTCGTCTTCGTTTCCGCTCCCGCTACCGCCGTCGTCGTCAATCTCGCATTTGGTTTTTCTTCGTTCTCTCATGCAAAGTAAGTTTTGAGTTTCTTTCCATTTCCTACACATCTAATTGATTGTCTTTGCACGTTTTGGTGGTTCTTAAGAGCAATAATTCCAAAATCTGTTACTGACGATTATCTTCATATTCCTTATTGTGAATACCTGTTTTTACGGGGTTGTGTTAGATCTGGAATTAGTACCGGTGCGCTCTGCGCCTGGGAAGCTGGTCACCGGTCGAACGGTTCGGACATCGGAGGTCGTATCCGTTGAGGTGCTTGAGCCTGAGGATCAACCTTCACCTCGGCTCGCGCTTCCGGGTCCGTCCTCGAGTTGCGCACCATATAGGATTCCTCGTATTCCGCGCTCTGTTCCGGCACCAATAAAGAGAACTACGCATCGACTTTCTGCTCGGAAAGCGGCTGTTCTCGCGGATAAAGAGTTTAAGCGTGAGCGCAAGAGGAATCGTAAGGTGTGCCCGCGGTATAAGCGGTATTGTAAAGTGTGCGGCGTTAATGGCAATAGTGCGAAGGCCTTTTACGACCACATTCAGTCTAGGTCTCATCGCATTCAAGTTGCCAACGCTAAGGAGACTCCGCGTTGTATCCCTTGCAATCGCGTCTTTGAGTCTCACGGGCACCTGAAGTGCCACGAGAACGGTGCCGCACACTTAAAGGTAGTTTGTGAACAGAATAGTTAGGGATTTCATCCAAATAAATTCACATATCTGTTCGCAAATTTCTCCTAGTGCAACTTCATAGTAATCATATCGAATTTCTTAGACAGGTGGGCTTGCCATTGTGTTGACTATCGGTTAACGGCTTGGGATCCCCGAACGGATTTTCGAATACTTGAAGTTTATTTGCACTAAAATGGAAGATCAAGGAGGAGGAGGATCCATCAGAATCGACAAACTGACGGACTCCAACTTCTACGTGTGGAAGCAGAAAATACAACTTCTGCTTGCTCTACGTGATGTTGACCAATACATCGTTGAGGGAAGAGTTCCAAGTGAGGAACGCGCGGAAGAGCGTAAGAAGTGGATCAGAGGTGACAGTAAAGCTAAAGCACTGATTGGTCTCTCCCTATCAGATGAGCATCTTGAGCATGTACGTGATGTTGATACTGCTCATGAGATGTGGGAAGCTATTGTCAACGTGTTTGAGAGGCACACTTTGCTGAACAAACTAGCTGCACGTCGTGAGTTCTACACTGTGAAGATGCTTTCCGGTGAAAAGGTGCTTGCATACATCAATCGTGTCAAGCAGCTGGCAGCCATCCTCAAGTCAATGAGCGTAAACATCGATGACAAGGTGATGGCCATGGCAGTGCTCAACGGTCTGCCTGCCCGTTTCGAGGCTCTCATCGTTGCACTTGATGCTCTCGGTAATGAGGAAAAGATATTCAGTTTGGACTTTGTGAAAAGTCGTCTGCTGCAGGAAGAGCAACGAGCAAACATGAAGTCTAGCTCCTCACAGACATCGGCTCTGGTTAATCGTGCCCCGAACAATCGGGACATAAACGATTACAAATGCACGAACTGCGGTCATACAGGCCATACGGCAACCCGCTGCTGGGGAAAGGATTTGAATGGGCGTCGCCCGGCTCCTCCTAGCGGATATAAACCGCGTATGTCTCAGGGGAAACAATCTGCATTTGTCACACAGAAACCTGATCCCGACATGGTTGTAAACAGCGTCGACTTCACATGTCTGATGTCGAAAGCTTCGCACACGAACGATCTGGAGATGTCGCCTTCGTGGCTCGTAGATTCAGCTTGTACAGCTCATATTACATATGACCGATCTCTGTTTGCAACGTATGAGCCACTTGAATCCGCCTCTGTTCAGATGGGAACCAAGGCTAGTGCAAAGGTTGCCGGCCGTGGTGACGTTCACTTGAAGTTAAATGTGAATGGCCGCATCGAACCGTGCAAGTTGACGGATGTATTGCACGTTCCGGACTTTGCGTTCTCTCTGCTCTCTGTCAGTCGAATGACTGAACTTGGACTAAAAGTTGGGTTCGAAAATGGAAAATGCATGATCAGACGAGGCTCAACTGTAGTGGCGACGGCGACATTGGTTGGAGAACTTTACGTTCTCGACATCGTCAGTGACATCGGATCTGCACATGCTGCCACCCTGCAAACGTGGCATGAGCGCTTTGCACATGTGCATTCTCAAGGTATTGCTTCGATGATTCGTGACAATGTGGTAAGTGGAGTCAAACTACTTGGTAATGAGGCTAACAAAATCAACAATACTGACAATGATTGCATCTCTGAAAAATGTTCTGCGTGCGTCTACGGCAAAGCCACTCGATCTGTGATCCCAAAAGAGCGGTCCTCGAGGCGGGCATACTTCTGTCTAGACTTAGTTCACTCTGATGTTTGTGGCCCCTTAGAGGTGCAGTCCATTGGTGGTGCCAAGTACTTCATTACCTTCATAGATGATCACTCAAACTGGTCAGTAGTGTACCCTATGCACCATAAATCAGAAGCATTTGAACGATACAAAATGTTTGCACAACTTGCTCAGACTCACACTGGTCGCAAGATCAAAGTGCTTCGCACCGATCGAGGTGGTGAGTATCTGTCCACGGAGTTTAAGTCTTTTCTGATTGCAAATGGTACTCAGCATCAAATGACGACCGCGTACACACCGGAGCAAAATGGCGTCGCCGAACGACTGAACAGAACTTTGGTAAACTTGGTGCGCTCCATGCTAGCGCACAAGAAAGTTACAAAGGGGTTCTGGGCAGAAGCACTTGCCAATGCAGTGTACGTTCGAAATCGAGTCACGTCACGTGCCATTCCCCCCAAGATGACCCCCTACCACCTATGGATGAAATCTGTGCCAAATGTTGGTCATTTGCGTGTTTTCGGTTCAAAGTGTTGGTATACATTACCAAAACACAACATCCAGAAACTTGACGCCCGTGCAAAGGAGGCAATGTTTCTAGGGTATGCTGAAAATACGAAAGCTTACAAGTTGTGGGATGGTGATTTGCACAAAGTGATCGTATCCAGAGATGTTACTTTTGACGAGTCCACGGGAGGCAAATCTGGTGAACCGATGGATACAAACGAGGAGGCTACAACTGATGATGACACAATCAACTTGAACATCGATGAGGAAGTTGCAGAAAATGATGCAGTGGCATCAGAAGCATCATCGCCGGATGAACAACAAGACTCTGATGAATCCTCCAACTCCTCCCCAACTGCAGGGGAGGACGAAACTACCGAAACAGTTGACCAACACGTAGTTGAGGAAGAAACTATTGATCCGCCAACTAATCTCCGTCGGTCCACTCGCGTTCGCAAAACGCCTGGGGCGTGGTGGGCAGCAGCTTTGGTGACTGCTGGACTCCTTAGCCACGCCCATGTGATAACGGAAATCCCAAACTCGTACAAGCAAGCTATGGATTCTCCAAAAGCTCGCTTCTGGCAGAAGGGCATCGACAAAGAACTTGCTTCACAACACAAAAACAAAACATGGACACTTGTTCCAAGATCTCAAGCATCAAACGTCCTGGCGTCCAGGTGGGTTTTCGGAGTGAAGCAACTTCCTGACGAGTTCGGAAAATTGGTTGAAACTGCAAAGGGACGTGTTGTGGCACGAGGCTTTCAACAAGTAGAAGGCATCGATTACACTGAAACTTTCGCCCCTGTCATCAAGTTCACAACTATCCGTCTCCTGCTGGCACTGGTTGCGCACTTTGACCTTGAGCTGCATCAGATAGACGTGGTGACTGCCTTCCTCAACGGTGACCCTCACGAAGAAATCTACATGGAGCAACCTGAAGGATGCATCGACAAAGTCAAACCTGATTCGGTGTGTAAACTTTTGAAAGCAATCTATGGTCTTAAGCAAGCCCATCGCCAATGGCATAGTAAGATCGATGAGTTTCTGATCACTGAACTTGGTTTCAACACTACACGCAGCGACCCATGTCTTTACATTCGACGTCAAGGCAATGTCATCATGATTATCGCGTTGTACGTGGACGATCTGCTGCTAGCTGGAAGTGACTTGGAGGCCATATTATGGATGAAAAATGAACTCAACAAACGATTCGATATGAAAGACCTTGGCGAAGCGAAGACTTGTATTGGTCTAGAGATCGACCGTATACGTTCTAAACACGTCCTGACCGTCACGCAGTCGAAGTATGCCCAAGCAGTACTGAAACGGTTCAAAATGTCGGCATGCAATCCTTGCGTTACTCCGATGGAACAGTCTCGACATGTCACAATGCAAGTGGCCGAAACTGGCACTGATGACAACCCATGCTTTGAACCATATCGTCAGGCCATTGGCTGTCTAATGTTCCTAATGGTCGGGACCCGCCCCGATATTGCGTATGCCATTGGAAAGTTATCTCAACACTGTGCCGACCCTCACGATTGGCATTGGACAGGTGTGAAACGTGTTTTGAGATACTTGCGTGGGTCCCAGCATCTTGGAATAGTGTTTGGTAAAGATGATCTCGGTACGGAACTTCATGGGTATAGCGACGCAGATTGGGGTGGATGCCTTGAATCACGAAAATCAACGAGTGGGTACGTGTTCAAGCTTTGTGATGGGCCTATCAGTTGGGCTTCCCGGAAACAAACAGTAGTTGCAAAGTCTACTTGTGAGGCAGAATACATCGCACTCAGTGAAGCATGCAAAGAGGCCGCGTGGCTTCGACGCTTCCATGCTGATGTACTTGGTGCGAATTCGGATCCAACAATTCGCGTTGGATGTGACAACGCTGGTACGATTGCGTTTGCTCAGAACGAATCTACAAATCGTCGCAACAAGCACATTGATATTACGTATCATTTTGTTCGAGATGCGGTGCAGCGAAAACTGGTCACATTGTACCATTGTCCGACAACAGAAATGCCAGCCGATATGCTGCCCAAACCACTTGGTCGCGTGCTGTTTGAAAAGTTCGTGGGCATGGTTGGGCTTTCCGAGTGCAAAGCTGCCCAAAGCATGTGATCGAGGGGAGGTATTGAAAATGTGCGACCACATGCTGTTATCTGAAAAGGTCAAAATCGAGTGAAACGTGTACATGACTGCACGGTCCGGGCACTCTTACCCATATCACGACATGACACGTGTAAATTCTCGGATTTTGGGGTTCCGGGGACGAAAGTGGCCTCTGGGAGGGTCATGCAAATTTGCATAGTTTTGCCAAGTGGAACCTTGGCCCGTAGCACTATAGACTACACAGGAAATACTGCAATTCTATTGGCCCTCAGGTCTAATTCTGCAAATCTATTGGTCGAGCGTTGTCCACGTGTGCGTCATTGGCCTTGTGATGTACCTTAAATGGCCTGTATATGCCATAATTACGTTGTTTTGGGGGTTTCAAGTGGTTTGCCATGGTTGTAATGGGTAATTGCATGGGGCCCCCGGGCGGGACACATGTATGCCGTGTACACATGTACACGTCGCCAGGTGGATTCGTGTACGTACACATGTACACGCATCCAGGTGTATGCACATGAGGGTTTACAGTTTTACAGTGTCAGACTGTTTGCGATCCTGCGCGTGTCCGAGTACAGTACATGTGAATCAAAAGTACAACAAGTACTTCTCGCGAGAGGAATACAGTTGTGCGATTATTCTGTGTACGCGTCACGCTGTATGCGAGTCTTGCGTGAGCACGCGCCGTTGCACTGTGCTCTCGTCATGGTGCGCCGTTGGATGCAAGTTCATGACAGTACTCGTGTGATTTACATGTATTCTCATGTGAGTTGTGTAGAAAGTCTGGATGCACATTGTTATAACTTGCCATAATTGTCTGACAGGGCTTGGCGAAATTAGTAAGGTGAGAAACAAGGATACGTATGGCGATTGTGATATGAAAGACGTTTGCGTTGTTGGAAATAGACAAGTGCCAAGTTGTTCGTTGCACAACAATGAAGTCTGGCATGACTGGATGCAGATTAGTAAGGTGTGAAACAGTTGCATGCATAGGGCCATGGTTTACAGTCATTTGGAATGTGTAGAAATAGTTGTGAGCTAATAGTTACGAATCGATTCGTAAGGTGGAAATCGAACAGTATGGTCGGGCCAGAAGAGGACCGCGCTTGGTCGCGCATAGTAGAGTATGGTTTACTGGGAGTCGGAGTAGAGCGATAGTGTAGCACTCGAAGTGTATAAGTATCGCAGGAAAACGGCTTCAAAGTAAACCTCGGCACCAACTCCTTCACTCACACACATCAACCTGCCTTCCTTCTTTCCCTTGCCCCTCCGAACCTACCATTAAGGACCTCACGAGAGATTCAGATTCATAAGGCAACGTGTGCGCTGTAAACAGTCCTTGCAGGATTGATTTGAATTCGTAAGGCAACGTGTGAGCTGTAAACGTGCCTTACGAATTTGTGCCACGCTGGATTTGGAATAGTAAGGGAATTTGTGCTTTGCTGTGCTTTGTTGTACTGCCTTACTAATTTCTCCGTCATGACAGTGCTAATTCGTAAGGCGGTTTTCTGTTCTGTTTGTTGGGCCATCGCCAGTTTGGCTGAGTAGCAAGACGGGCACATGTGTTAGAGCCAATACATTTGTAGTATGTGTGTCGTAGTGTTTGGTAGTAGAGTTCTAGAAGATTGCAGAAGTGTATAAGTAGTGCCAGAAGTTGGCGACTCGAAGTAAATCGGTACCCAATCCTTCAACTGATGTTAAAATCGAGGTCTGGAAAATTTGCCGCAAAAATTCGTTAACCACTAGGCCACAGGCGCTGGCTTCTTGGTGTCCCCTTGGGCGCGCTCACTATTTCAACACTCCCCCTCGACCAAGGGACGCCAAACACACGGCGCGGGTCACTGCACAACACACAGGCAGGTACGTTCCCAAGTGTGACACAAACAAACAAACATTGCGCCGCCCAAGTGCACCCGGTGAGAATCGAACTCACGAATGGTAGCGTAATTCTGGGCCCATAACCTGATGTTAAAATCGAGGTCTGAAAAATTTGCCGCAAAAATTCGTTAACCACTAGGCCACAGGCGCTGGCTTCTTGGTGTCCCCTTGGGCGCGCTCACTATTTCAACATCAACTTCACCTCATCAACCGTCCTTCGAATCCCCTTCGCCCCGCTGACCTACCATTAGGTTATGGGCCCAGTTCAACGTTATTATTCCGCTGTGTGAGTGCTCGTTCTCAGTTTCTGCTGCCGTTTTCGTGTTTGTTTCTGCTGTCGTTCTCGTTTTGGTCTCCGCTGTCGTTCTCGTTTTGGTTTCTGCTGTCGTTTCCGCCGCCGTTTTCATCGCCGCCGTCGTTTGTTTTGTTCTATCGCCGTCTACTTGCTGTCGTTATCATCTTGGTCGTTCGTCTCCGTCTACCTGCTGTCGTTTCAACTTGGTGGATCTTCTTCGTGTCTGTTGCAGCTTGGTCTTGGCAATCGTTGTGTGAGCTGTGGGTGTAGTCCCTAGTCGCCAACGTACCATATCAATCCAAGAAGACTGCCGTTCGATCACGCCGGTGATCGTCGTAGCTGCCGATACCCTCGCTCTTGGTGAAAGGCTTGTGCCATTGGAAATCTGACTTGAGCGAGGGTCCGACCAAGAATCGTCGAGAGACGAAACACTGATCCTCGGGGAGGATCACAGTGTACTGGTCTAGTCGATCCGCACTCTGCCTTCGGGAGGTGCGTCGGCGGTGTGGGTAACGCTCTCGGTATTAGCCCTATAGGTACGACTTCGGTTCCCTGGGTGAAGAGAATACGTGCCTAAACACTGAACCTCTCACTATACGTGTATAAGGTCGCGTACCTTGATTAAGTTCGCACGGAAGAGGGTGACCCTAGGCGTGATTGTGAACAAATCACACGAGTACGACGAAGGCAGTTTCATTCTTGTGTTGTGGGAAACCTCATTGGGGTAGTACCGTATCAAGTTTGGACAAGCCGATTTCGGTTGCAGGGACCGTTCGCGGTAGTGACCAAAAGTCCTGGTTCGTCTACAGGCAAAGTGTTGTGCTTACTCGTGGCACGTTTGATTTAGTTCACAGTCGAAAGACCCGCACTGGCCGACATACAGGGGTAGCGCCCTAAGGCATTTTTAAGAAGAATACGCTTGTTCCACTCCGCCGGGAACAAGCACCAAGAACGTTTCCGAGTAATCGCTACAAACTTCTTATACGGGTGGGCTTGCCATTGTGTTGACTATCGGTTAACGGCTTGGGATCCCGGAACAGAAGACCTTGTATACTCGAAGGGTACATCCATTCGGCGAAATGGATGACCAAAGCTCTGGATCGGTCAGAATCGAGAAGCTGACCGCATCCAACTTTTACATCTGGAAGCAGAAAATCCAGCTACTGCTTGCTCTCCGAGATGTCGATCAATACGTTTTTGATGATATCCCGGAGAATGCGACGTCAGATGACCGGAGAAAATGGATCCGTGGTGACGCAAAAGCAAAGGCCGTCATCGGACTCACGCTTTCTGATGACTACTTGCAACATGTGCGAGGGTGTAGCAGTGCGAAAGAGACATGGGAAGCAATTCTGAATGTGTTTGAGCGTCATACTTTGCTCAACAAACTTGCCGCCCGTCGCGACTTTTACACTGTATCCATGCTCCCATCCGAGAAAGTGCTCGTGTTCATCAATCGTGTGAAGCAACTTGCTGCCAGATTGCAGTCACTGAGTTTTGAGATTGACGATAAAGAAATTGCAATGGCTGTGTTGAATGGCTTGCCTCCACGATTCGATAACTTGATTGTTGCTCTTGACGCACTTGGCAATGAAGATAAAGTGTTTGGACTCGAGTTTGTGAAGAGTCGTCTGCTGCAAGAAGAGCAACGAGAAAGCATGAAGACCGCTTCTGCTTCATCACCACATGCACCTGCACTTGTCAATCGTATGGCTATTCGACGCGATATGAAATGTACGAATTGCAATAGACATGGGCATACTGCAGCGCGTTGCTGGGGCAAGGACGTGAATGGGCGCCGACCTGCGCCGCCAGATGGGTTTCGGTCACGCAACACTGGCTTAAAGCCAAGTGCATTCGTTTCTCGAGATGACAATTCTACTGTTGCCTTTGCGGAGAGTGACTTTACTTGCTTGCTTTCGACTTCTTCTCCAGAAAAGAGGGCTGCAAACGCAAGGTCATGGCTTGTCGATTCCGGTTGCAGCGCTCACATTACGTTTGATCGCTCTTTGTTCGTTACGTATAAACAGATGCAATCTGGATCAATCGAGATGGGCACGAAGGCTAGAGCTAATGTCGCTGGTCGCGGCGAGGTAGAATTCATGTTGAACGTCAACGGTAGTCCCCATCGTTGCAAATTGTCAAACGTTTTGCATGTCCCTGATTTCGGATACTCGCTACTGTCTGTTAGCCAAATGGTTTCGAAGGGTTTGCAAGTGTCATTTGAAAATGAGAAATGCCGCGTTACTGCAGGACCAACTGTAGTTGCTACAGCGAGTCAAGTTGGGGATTTGTACATACTTGACGTCATGAATGAAACCTTTTCTGCTCACGTAGTTACCCTGCAGACGCTACATGAACGCATGGCCCATGTTAATGTACAAGGAATCGCATCAATGATTCACAATAATGTGGTAAGTGGCATCTACGTTCGTCAAAGGGATGTCATCAGTGCAATGAATCCGAAGTCTGACAATCACTCTCCCATTTGTCCTGCGTGTGTGTTTGGCAAAGCAACGCGATCAGTAATCCCGAAACAGCGATCATCGTCTCGAGCACAGAACTGTCTTGACTTGGTACATTCTGACGTTTGCGGTCCGCTCGAAGTACAGTCCATTGGTGGTTCGAGATACTTCCTTACATTTGTAGATGATCCCTCCAACTGGGTAGTTGTGTACACGATGAGAAATAAATCTGAGGCGTTTGCAAAATACAAGTTGTATGAAAAGTTGGCTCAAACCCACACTGGTCGCAAAGTAAAGGTGCTTCGCACTGATCGAGGGGGAGAGTACTTGTCGACGGAATTCAAGTCGCATTTAGATTTAAACGGTACGCAGCACCAACTCACAACGGCGTACACCCCTGAACAAAACGGTGTTGCTGAACGTTTAAATCGAACTTTGATTGATCTTGTCCGCTCAATGCTTTCTCATAAACAGGTCAGTAAGCGATTCTGGGCCGAGGCTCTTGCCACTTCGGTATATGTACGTAATCGAGTTACTTCACGCGCTTTGCCCGTTAATACAACTCCGCACCACATTTGGATGAATTGTACTCCAAATGTTGGCCATTTGCGAGTATTTGGGTCAAAGTGTTGGTATACATTACCAAAATTAGAGCTCCGTAAGCTGGACTTGCGAGCGCGTGAAGCAATGTTTCTTGGGTACTCGCAATGCAGTAAGGCATACAAACTTTGGGATGGAGAGTTGAATAAAATTGTTGTGTCACGGGATGTCAAGTTTGATGAATCGACATGTGGTATGCATGACATTCCTGCACACGAAGGTGATTCAATCAACTCTGATTTTGACGTTGTACTGCTCGATGGCGACAATGGAAATACAGCTGATACCCCAAATACGGATGAGGTCGGTTCTGAAGAGGATGAAGTTTCGGAGGAGGTTCTTGAAAACGATGGTGCTCATTCTGTAAGTGAGAATGATGAAGATGAAGATGATGTACCAACTGCCGTCGAAACTCCGAATGTCACTCCTCCAACTCCGACTCCAGCTGTGCGAAGATCGTCTCGAATCAGTAGACCTCCCGGATCATGGTGGAGGAGCAACTTTGCAGCTGCTCTTCTTTCACATGCGCATGTCGCTATTGAAGGTCCCAAGACTTTCAACCAGGCAACCAACGGTCCTAGAGCTGCATTTTGGCAGACCGGCATTGACAAAGAACTTGCCTCGCAGACAAAGAATCGGACTTGGAAACTTGTTCCTCGATCTGAGGCGTCAAACATCTTGACATCTCGATGGGTTTTCAATGTCAAGCAACTGCCTGATGCAAATGGCAATATAGTTGAAAGTGCAAAAGCCAGACTTGTTGCTCGTGGATTCCAGCAAGTGCAAGGTCTTGACTATACTGAGACATATGCCCCTGTCATAAAGTTTACCACTATTCGTCTACTTCTTGCCTTAGTTGCTCATTACGACCTCGAACTTCATCAGATGGATGTCGTGACTGCGTTTTTGAACGGCGACTTGGATGAAGACATCTACATGGAGCAGCCCGAAGGGTGCATTGACGAAAGCAAAAGTGACCACGTGTGTAAACTTTTGAAAGCACTTTACGGTCTTAAACAAGCACATCGTCAATGGCATGCCAAAGTGGATGATTTCTTAATTGGTGAATTGGGATTCGAGACTTCGCGTAGTGATCCTTGTCTCTACATTAAACGCATCGGTAACACTATCATGCTGATTGCACTTTATGTCGATGACTTGTTACTCGCCGGTAGTGATATCGATGCCATCAAATGGATGAAGGGGGAGCTTAATAAACGGTTTGAGATGAAAGACCTTGGTGAAGCAAAAGTCTGCATTGGTCTTGAAATTCAAAGGGATCGCAGCGCCAAGACTTTGAGTCTCACTCAAACTAAGTATGCATCAAAAGTGCTTGAGCGTTTTCGAATGTCAACGTGTAACCCAACCCCTCTCTGACTCCAATGGAACAAGGTCACACAACCACGATTTCAACCGAAAACGACTCCGAAACAAACGCACCGTATCGTGAGGCAGTGGGATCCCTGATGTACTTGATGGTTGGCACTCGTCCAGACTTGGCATATGCGATTGGAAAGCTTTCTCAACATTCTGCCAACCCATGTGAGTCACACTGGGCAGGTGTGAAACGGGTAATGCGATACGTGCAAGGGACTCGAAACTTAGGAATCGTGTTTGACAATAAATCTAAATCGCCGGAGTTGTTCGGCTTCAGTGATGCTGACTGGGCCGGTTGTTCAGACTCTCGCAAGTCGACCAGCGGATATGTTTTCAAGTTCTGCGGTGGAGCGATCAGTTGGAGTTCCCGGAAACAGACTGTGGTTGCAACTTCGACGTGTGAAGCTGAGTACATTGCACTATGTGAAGCGTGTAAGGAGGCGACTTGGTTGCGTCAAGTGGTTGCTGATGTTCTTGGACTTGATTCTGATCCCACGATTGTGATGGGGTGTGACAATGCAGGGACTATTTCGTATGCACACAATGAATCGGTCAACCGTCGTACCAAACATGTTGATGTGAAATACCACTATGTACGAGATGCTATTAAGAGAAACGTCATTTCTTTGTCACATTGCCCGACCACTTCCATGCCTGCAGATATCCTGACGAAAGCACTTGGGCGAGTTCTGTTCCAGAAGTTTGTAGAACTTCTAGGGCTTGCAGTAGCTACTTCTGGTAAAAGCATGTGATCGAGGGGGATTGTTGTAATTCTACGACCACATGCTGATATGCATGACACACAACGACAGGTTTGACACGTGTAAAATCGAAAACACTCTGCGTGACGAGCTGAGCAAGTTTGATTTTCAACGTGTACACGTGTGATTTCTGTACACGGTTGCACTCTACAGTACTTCAGGAGCAAGTTTGGTTTTCAACGTGTACACGTGTGAAATATGTACACGGTTGCGGTGTACTGTACAATCTAAGCATGTTTCATTTTCTCCGCCCGACACGTGTATGACCTGGACACATGTCCTCATTACACTGTCGGACGCGTACAGTACGCCTGCAGTCTTACAGGCAAAGTGTAGAACCTTGGTGGCGGGTGCCTGGCACGTGGCAAAGGTTTACAGCGTCCATGGAGTGCAGCACGGGTACAGCAGGACACAAAGATACCGTTGCGCGAGTTTTGAATTCGTAAGGCAAAATGTGCACTGTTGTAATTGACAGTGGACAGGACCTCACGAGAGATTCAGATTCATAAGGCAACGTGTGCGCTGTAAACAGTCCTTGCAGGATTGATTTGAATTCGTAAGGCAACGTGTGAGCTGTAAACGTGCCTTACGAATTTGTGCCACGCTGGATTTGGAATAGTAAGGGAATTTGTGCTTTGCTGTGCTTTGTTGTACTGCCTTACTAATTTCTCCGTCATGACAGTGCTAATTCGTAAGGCGGTTTTCTGTTCTGTTTGTTGGGCCATCGCCAGTTTGGCTGAGTAGCAAGACGGGCACATGTGTTAGAGCCAATACATTTGTAGTATGTGTGTCGTAGTGTTTGGTAGTAGAGTTCTAGAAGATTGCAGAAGTGTATAAGTAGTGCCAGAAGTTGGCGACTCGAAGTAAATCGGTACCCAATCCTTCAACTTCACCTCATCAACCGTCCTTCGATTTCCCTTTGCCCCGCTGACCTTCCAGTACCATGCTCCCCCATCCGAGAAAGTGCTCGTGTTCATCAATCGTGTGAAGCAACTTGCTGCCAGATTGCAGTCAATGAGTGTTGAGATTGACGATAAAGAAATTGCAATGGCTGTGTTGAATGGCTTGCCTCCACGATTCGATAACTTGATTGTTGCTCTTGACGCACTTGGCAATGAGGATAAAGTGTTTGGACTCGATTTTGTGAAGAGTCGTCTGCTGCAAGAGGAACAACGAGAGAGCATAAAGACCGCTTCTACTACTTCACCCCACGCACCTGCACTTGTCAATTGCATGCCTATTCGACGTGATATGAGATGCACGAACTGTAATCGACATGGACACACTGCAGCGCGTTGCTGGGGCAAGGATGTGAATGGGCGCCGACCAGCACCGCCAGACGGGTTCCGGTCCCGCAACCCCGGCATGAAGCCAAGTGCATTCGTATCTCGAGATGAAACTTCTACTGCTGCCTTTGCTGAAAGCGACTTTACATGCCTGCTTTCGACTTCTTCTCCCGAAAGGAAGGCAGTAAACGCAGGGTCATGGCTTGTGGATTCCGGTTGCTGTGCCCACATTACATTTGATCGCTCTTTGTTCGTTACTTATGAACAGATGCAATCTGGATCAGTCGAGATGGGCACGAAGGCTAGAGCCAATGTCGCTGGTCGTGGTGAGGTAGAATTCATGTTGAACATCAATGGTAGTCCACATCCTTGCAAATTGTCCAACGTTTTGCATGTCCCTGATTTCGGATACTCGCTTCTGTCTGTTAGCCAAATCGTTTCAAAGGGCTTGCAAGTGTCATTTGAAAATGACAAATGCATCGTTACTGCAGGACCAACTCTAGTTGCCACAGCTAGTCAAGTTGGGGATTTATTCATACTTGATGTCATGAATGAAACTTTCTCTGCTCATGTAGTTACCTTGCAGACGCTACATGAACGAATGGCCCATGTTAACGTACAAGGAATTGCATCAATGATTCACAATAATGTGGTAAGTGGCATCAATGTTCGTCAAAGCGATGTGATCAGAGCAATGAATCGAAAGTCTGACAATCACTCTCTCGTTTGTCCTGCGTGTGTGTTTGGCAAAGCAACGCGATCAGTAATCCCGAAACAGCGATCATCGTCTCGAGCACAGAACTGTCTTGACTTGGTACATTCCGACGTTTGCGGTCCGCTCGAAGTACAGTCCATTGGTCGTTCGAGATACTTCATTACATTTGTAGATGATCACTCGAACTGGGTAGTTGTGTACACGATGCGAAATAAATCTGAGGCCTTTGCAAAATACAAGTTGTATGAACAGTTTGCCCAAACGCACACTGGTCGCAAAGTGAAGGTGCTTCGCACTGATCGAGGGGGAGAGTACTTGTCGACAGAATTCAAGTCATATTTGGATTCAAACGGTACCCAGCACCAGCTCACCACTGCCTACACACCTGAACAAAACGGTGTTGCTGAACGTTTAAATCGAACCTTGATTGATCTTGTCCGTTCCATGCTTTCTCATAAACAGGTCAGTAAACGATTCTGGGCAGAGGCTCTTGCCACTGCAGTATATGTACGCAATCGAGTTACTTCACGGGCTTTGCCAGTTAACACGACTCCCCATCACATTTGGATGAAGTCAACTCCAAATGTTGGCCATTTGCGAGTATTTGGGTCAAAGTGTTGATATACATTACCGAAATTAGAGCTCCGTAAGCTTGACTTGCGAGCGCGTGAAGCGATGTTTCTCGGTTATTCGCAATGCAGTAAAGCATACAAACTTTGGGACGGAGAGTTGAATAAAGTTGTTGTTTCACGAGATGCCAAGTTTGATGAATCGACATGTGGGATGCATGACATTCCTGCACATGAAAAAGATTCAATCAACTCTGACGTTGGCGTTGTATTGCTCGGTGGCGACAATGAGAATGAAGCCGATACCCCAAATGCTAATGAGATTGGGTCGGAAGAGGATGAAATTTCAGGGGAGGTTATTGAAAACGAGGACACTCACTCTGTAGGTGAGAATGATGAAGATGATATATCACCTCCCGTCGAAACTCCGAATGTCACCCCTCCAACTCCGACTCCAGCTGTACGAAGATCGTCTCGAATCAGTAGACCTCCCGGATCATGGTGGAGGAGCAACTTTGCAGCTGCTCCTATTTCACATGCGCATGTCGCTATTGAAAGTCCCAAGACTTTCAAACAAGCAACCCACGGTCCTAGAGCTGCATTCTGGCAAACCGGCATTGACAAAGAACTTGCATCGCAGACTAAGAATCAGACCTGGAAACTTGTTCCTCGATCTGAGGCGTCAAACATCTTGACATCTCGATGGCTTTTCAATGTCAAGCAGCTGCCTGATGCAAATGGCAATATAGTTGAAAGTGCAAAAGCCAGACTTGTTGCCCGTGGATTCCAGCAAGTGCAGGGTCTTGACTATACTGAGACATATGCCCCTGTCATAAAGTTTACGACTATTCGTCTACTTCTTGCCTTAGTTGCTCATTACGACCTTGAACTTCATCAGATGGATGTCGTGACTGCGTTTTTGAACGGCGACTTGGATGAAGACATCTACATGGAGCAACCCGAAGGCTGCGTTGACAAAAGCAAAAGTGATCACGTGTGTAAACTTTTGAAAGCACTTTACGGTCTGAAACAAGCACCTCGTCAATGGCATACCAAAGTGGATGATTTCTTACTCGGTGAATTGGGATTTGAGACTTCACGTAGTGATCCGTGCCTCTACATTAAACGCATTGGTAACACTATCATGCTAATTGCACTTTATGTCGATGACTTGTTGCTCGCTGGTAGTGATATCCATGCCATCAAATGGATGAAGGGGGAGCTTAACAAACGGTTTGAGATGAAAGACCTTGGTGAAGCAAAAGTCTGCATTGGTCTTGAGATTCAAAGAGATCGCACTATCAAGACATTGAGTCTCACTCAAACTAAGTATGCATTAAATGTGCTTGACCGTTTTAAAATGTCGACTTGTAACCCTTCTCTGACTCCAATGGAACAAGATCGCAAAACCACGAATTCTATCGAAAACGACTCCGAAACAAAGGCACCGTATCGTGAGGCAGTCGGTTGCCTTATGTACTTGATGGTTGGCACTCGTCCAGACTTGGCATACGCCATTGGAAAGCTTTCCCAACATTCTGCCAACCCATGTGAGTCACACTGGGCAGGTGTAAAACGAGTAATGCGAGACGTGCACGGGACTCGAAACTTAGGAATCGTGTTTGACAATAAATCCAAATCGCCGAAGTTGCTCGGTTTCAGTGATGCTGACTGGGCCGGTTGTTCAGACTCTCGCAAGTCGACCAGCGGATATGTTTTCAAGTTCTGTGGTGGAGCTATCAGTTGGAGTTCCCGGAAACAGACTGTGGTTGCGACTTCGACGTGTGAAGCTGAGTACATTGCACTATGTGAAGCGTGTAAGGAGGCGACCTGGTTGCGTCAAGTTGTTGCTGATGTCTTCGGACTTGATTCTGATCCCACGATCATGATGGGGTGTGACAATGCAGGGACGATTTCGTTTGCACAGAATGAATCGATCAACCGTCGCAACAAACATGTTGATGTAAAATACCACTACGTACGAGATGCTATTAAGAGAAACATTGTGTATTTGTCGCATTGTCCGACCACTTCGATGCCTGCGGATATCTTAACCAAAGCACTTGGGCGAATTCTATTCCAGAAGGTTGTAGAACTTCTGGGGCTTGCAGTGTCCAGTAAAAGCATGTGATCGAGGGGGAGTGTTGGAAATCTTCGACCACATGCTAAGCTACAAGCCTGGACAGATATTACACGTGTACGTCGACGAAACCTAAAATGCTTGCAAGAGCATTCTCAGGATGTTTGGTCTTCAACGTGGACACGTGTCATATTTGTACACGGTTGCACGTTCCAATCATTTCCGAGCATGTTTCAATTTTGGTGTTGACACGTGTAAGTTATGTACCTCGTGGCACTCTACAGTACATTCTGAACATGTTTCATTTTTCTCGATTTGACATGTGTGTGACACGTATGACATTTGTCCTACACGTGTATGACACGTATGACGTATGTGCCACAGTGGTTATTAATCGTATTGTAAAATCTGTAATCTACAGTACAGTACATTCAGATATTATTGACTCTCAAACGGTCCCAAATTATTAGCAAGAGAGAGTACAAGTATGAAAGTCATTTGATTATCAACCGAGAGTGGAAATACGAGAGTCACTTGATTATCAACCGAGAGTGCAAGAAGGAGAGTCATTTGATTATCAACCGAGAGTGGAAGTAGGAGAGTCACTTGATTATCAACCGAGAGTGCAACAGGGAGAGTCACTTGATTATCAACGAGTGCAAGAAGGAGAGTCACGTGACCAGCCCTAATGGCTCGTATTGTATGTAGTTCGAAGAGTATAAGTAGCGCCAATAGTTGGCGACCAAGAGTAAAATGGTATCAACTTCTTTTCCCGTCAACCACCAGCAACCTTCAACCATCCTTCTTCCCTCTGCCCCGCTGACCTTTCTATAGCTAGAACGTCAACTAGCGCCGAACTCGGGCGTCGAGCGCGTCGATCCGCCCTAATGCGTACTGTGATCGCGACTGCTCCCCCTGCTCTACCACGCTACCACTAACCCGCGTTCGTTCCTACACTGCTTTGTTTTGTCTTTTTTTCTCGCGTGCGCAGGTCTACGTAACTATAGCTAATACCCCAGCCGACTGGGGGTTTATGCTACACTTATATGAGACTGTTCATGAGACGAAACCAGATAACGGGCCTTTGGAATAGGAACGCGCAACTCGCCCTGACGGCTGTTCGTGTGTTTGTCACAGAGCAAATGGTTGATGGGAATGCGATATCTTCCGAGCCTCACAACAGTTCCACCGGAGGTAAAAAGATGATAACGCGTGGGGATGGAACCTGGATGGAAGACTATCTATCCCTGAAACCTGCATACAATTTGCAGTCGTTCAGACGCCGCTTTCGCATCCCGAGAGCAATGTTTCATAGAATGCAAAAGGATTTGTCCCGGGCATACCTAAATGTCTGGGCGACTTTAACAAATTCGGCAAATAAGACTGGAATACGGGTAGAATTGAAGATACTTTCGTGTCTTCGATTATTGGGAAGCGGCCGATGGATGGACGACATGGATGATAGCTGCCGAATGGGAAGCGAGACTCTTCGAAAGTATTTTAAACATTTTTGTCGATCCATTGGCACACTTTATGTCCCTTCTTTTTTGAACAGACGGCCGAGCTCAAGGGAACTGGACGATATCGAGAAAAAGTGTGCGGCTCATGGCTTTAGGGGCAGCGTGGGTGCCGTTGATTGCTGTAAATTGATCTGGAAGAACTGCCCTCACCAGGAAAAGGGGCAATATCGCAACAGTAAAGATGAGAAACTGGCTACGATGCAAGTGGAGGCCTGGTGTGATAGAGATCTGCACATTTGGCATTGGTTCCCAGGCCTCTGCGGTACGAACAACGACAAAACAGTTCGGGCATCTTCACCCTTGTTTAATGATATTCTCAGCGGACGGTATAAATTCCGACTATCGTCCAACTACAGCATCGAAGGATCTCTTCAGGACCGAGATTTACACTATTTTCTAAGCGATGGGATTTATCCGAACTGACCTTTGTTTTGGGAAGCCAATAAGGACCCGAATGGACAAGTAGAAGTTGACTACACGAAGAGACAGGAAGGCTTACGAGAAGATTTTGAGAGGGCGTTTGGTGTTATACAAGATAGGTTTCATATCCTCCGGAAGGAGTGTCATTACTGGTACAAGCAAGATATTCTAGAGATCAGTGACACATGTGTCATCTTACATAATATGATGGTACGAATGAACCAACTAGGGGAATTTGGTGAGAACTTGGAAGAGGAAGGAGGTGCCTTTGACGTTATAACAGAACTGTACGATGACGAAATGACCCAGATACAAGCAGGTAATATCTCAAATCAAGAACCGCACGCAAATAGCACAGCGAACGGTTCTGATCCCCAGATAAATGGGGAGGAGATAAGGATTAGGGAGAGGTATATGCCGGCTGATTCGGCGTTTGTGCTTCTGCAGGAGGATCTTGGACATGCACTCCAGTTGCAAAAGTTCAATACGCCCAATGTCGTCTGAAAGTTAAAATCCGAAGTATTCCGTTGCAATACCCATACATGGTAGCTGTGAATGTTTGAAAACGATATTGAAAAACCACACCGAAAGTGTTGGCATACGCGAAATTATGGAAGAGCAATGGAAGAATTGTGCCCGTTTATTCCATTGAGTTAATCATGAGCTTTTTCATGTGTCCGGATCTCAAACGAGATGTTGAGTTATAAAACTCTACACCTGCAACAACACTTACATAAAAGCCATGTCTCTACGATCTCCGAAAGAATGATCTCGATACATACATTATGACTCAGAAATACCTATGACATCGTCATCATCGGACCGGAAATTCATCACTCTGGAACTGGCGCCTCCTAGTGGCACCCCTTTGTTTCGAATGCCACCGTCCCCGTGTATTGGGGTGGAAGTGGTCTTCTTACCCTGGCTAACATCTTTCTCCCTCTCCGGTTTCGCTGCCGGATTTTCCGGGAGATCTCTAATATCTCTTTCATCCTGCCCTGTCCTTTTTAAGACCTCTGTAGTACGTTGACGAATGCGGGCCTTGGTTTCAGTCATAACTAAATCCATCAGTGACTGGTAGTCTTCTGAACCCTTCGGCAGAAGCTGCAGCAAATGGAGATCTCGCTCCCGATCCATGGACGTTTTCGATTCTGCCATAGAGGACTCCATCAATGCATTTCCCTTATCCATACTCTTGCGAAGATCTCCCAGTGCCACACTACTCTGCACGCGTTTACGTTCACGCATTTCCTCTTCTTTCATCTTCTTTGCACCAAGCGGGCTGTTGCGATTAAATTTCTTTTTTTCAACGGTATCCAGTGCTGGAGGTGTAGTTTCTTGGTAATGTAATGGCGCACTGTTTCCACCCCTTCTCCAGAAATATCCATTTTCCTTGCGGCCTGTTCAATTTCAACACCGGCCTCAACTTCAACGACATCATACGCAACGGTGGCTTCGACGGGAGAAGCTCTCGCTCTAGTGGGGTTGGACGCCTTGCGGCCAAGATAAGCACCGCCAAATTTAGGTTGCTTGGAAAGGTAATCAGCGGCTTTCATGAATTTGAATGGTTGGGCATACTGAAAGACTCTGTTTCTGTATTTTGCCCCGGCACGTCTGCGAAAATCTTCCATGGCCAATTCGGCACAGTCTCTATCGGTCGTTCCGGAAATTGGAACCGAGCTGGTCTTCGATACAGCGGCGAGCTCAGCGCCTGGCCCGCAACACCAGGCTGCCAAATACTTCGGAGGGACTCTGGTGTCCTGTCCATGTTGTAATTCGTCTTGCAATAATCAGCGGTACCAGCCCAGAGAGAATAATCTGTTTGGTTCGGTCCTCTCATGGACTGGCACACCCAGGCCTTGGCAAGATAAAGTGCTTCATCTGCCGCAAATGTTTTTCCTCTCCCCCTTCCACGAAGCTTCTCTGCAACCTTGGGTGGGCCGCGACGCGATACGCGCCGCTTCACGGTCTTACTGTTTGGATTTGTGCCTGTGTCCGGAATGACTTCAGGTATCGGATGTGTCGTAATAGCACTAGCTTGCACGGGGAGATTATAATGCGTTTCATAAGGCGTGCCGGCTGCTGCTCGGAGTGTGTTGCTCACATGCTGAGTTCGGGATACACTGATGTTATTGCGAAGGGCATCCTGGGGGAATTCGTATTGTGACGGAAGTTGTGTGGTTCTGCTGCTTCCTGGCAAATCTTGCGTATCGGTTTCAGGAATTTCCCCCGGAAACTCGGGGCTGCCATCTTCTTGGGATGAACAGGAGGACATGCTGACATGTACATAGACTTGCAGCGATAACCTGACGTCCTGCCACGGGTTGAATGAATGAGACTGAGATGACGAGTGATTGAAGAAGTATACAGACGATGACAGCCCATCCGAACTTTGGCGCCAGGGTGACTTTGATCTACAGCCGCCGCGCGGTATGGCGGGAAGGGCTCCACTCGAACCTCGCGGCGCCAGTCTGGAGGGCTATCGGATAATCGGAGGTTGCTCATTGGCCGTTGTGATCATGAATTCTGAATAAAATACCTGCATTTACGGATAGCCCGTTTTGCAGATTATATCCCGCCAAAATCCACTCTGCGGTGCGTCACCGTCCTTGTTAACGTCGCCAGCGGCGGGTTTGTTTTTATGATTAAATGCCAAAGTAGACCCCGGCGGAGGCCTTGTACGGAGCCGGGGTCTAAAATATCTCGGGTGGGCGGGCGGGACCTAGAAAAGTCGCTACCGGGGTGGCAGGTGGTGTCTTACTACCTCCTTCACTCGCTTATGTACCCATCCAGGGTCCAATCGGCAGAGGGGGAGAGGGTTTTCTCTGTTGTAATTCTGCGACCACATGCTGATATGCATGACAAACGACGACAGGTATGACACGTGTAAAATCGAAAACACTCCGCGTGACGAGCTGAGCAAGTTTCATTTTCAACGTGTACACGTGTGATTTCTGTACACGGTTGCACTCTACAGTACTTCAGGAGCACGTTTGGTTTTCAAAGTGTACACGTGTGAAATATGTACACGGTTGCGGTGTACAGTACAATCTGAGCATGTTTCATTTTTCTTCGCCCGACACGTGTATGACCTGGACACATGTCCTCATTACACTGTCGGACGCGTACAGTACGCCTGCAGTCTTACAGACAAAGTGTAGAACCTTGGTGGGGGGTGCCTGGCACATGCCAAAGGTTTACAGCGTCCATGGAGTGCAGCACGGGTACAGCAGGACACAAAGATACCGTTGCGCGAGTTTTCAATTCGTAAGGCAAAATGTGCACTGTTGTAATTGACAGTGGACAGGACCTCACGAGAGATTCAGATTCATAAGGCAACGTGTGCGCTGTAAACAGTCCTTGCAGGATTGATTTGAATTCGTAAGGCAACGTGTGAGCTGTAAACGTGCCTTACGAATTTGTGCCACGCTGGATTTGGAATAGTAAGGGAATTTGTGCTTTGCTGTGCTTTGTTGTACTGCCTTACTAATTTCTCCGTCATGACAGTGCTAATTCGTAAGGCGGTTTTCTGTTCTGTTTGTTGGGCCATCGCCAGTTTGGCTGAGTAGCAAGACGGGCACATGTGTTAGAGCCAATACATTTGTAGTATGTGTGTCGTAGTCTTTGGTAGTAGAGTTCTAGAAGATTGCAGAAGTGTATAAGTAGTGCCAGAAGTTGGCGACTCAAAGTAAATCGGTACCCAATCCTTCAACTTCACCTCATCAACCGTCCTTCGATTTCCCTTTGCCCCGCTGACCTTCCAGTAGGTTATGGGCCCAGTTCAACGTTATTATTCCGCTGTGTGAGTGCTCGTTCTCAGTTTCTGCTGCCGTTTTCGTGTTTGTTTCTGCTGTCGTTCTCGTTTTGGTTTCTGCTGTCGTTTCCGCCGCCGTTTCATCGCCGCCGCCGTTCGTTTTGTTCTATCGCCGTCTACTTGCTGTCGTTATCATCTTGGTCGTTCGTCTCCGTCTACCTGCTGTCGTTTCAACTTGGTGGATCTTCTTCGTGTCTGTTGCAGCTTGGTCTTGGCAATCGTTGTGTGAGCTGTGGGTGTAGTCCCTAGTCGCCAACGTACCATATCAATCCAAGAAGACTGCCCTTCGATCACGCCGGTGATCGTCGTAGCTGCCGATACCCTCGCTCTTGGTGAAAGGCTTGTGCCATTGGAAGTCTGACTTGAGCGAGGGTCCGACCAAGAATCGTCGAGAGACGAAACACTGATCCTCGGGGAGGATCACAGTGTACTGGTCTAGTCGATCCGCACTCTGCCTTCGGGAGGTGCGTCGGCGGTGTGGGTAACGCTCTCGGTATTAGCCCTATAGGTACGACTTCGGTCCCCTGGGTGAAGAGAATACGTGCCTAAACACTGAACCTCTCACTATACGTGTATAAGGTCGCGTACCTTGATTAAGTTCGCACGGAAGAGGGTGACCCTAGGCGTGATTGTGAACAAATCACACGAGTACGACGAAGGCAGTTTCATTCTTGTGTTGTGGGAAACCTCATTGGGGTAGTACCGTATCAAGTTTGGACAAGCCGATTTCGGTTGCAGGGACCGTTCGCGGTAGTGACCAAAAGTCCTGGTTCGTCTACAGGCAAAGTGTTGTGCTTACTCGTGGCACGTTTGATTTAGTTCACAGTCGAAAGACCCGCACTGGCCGACATACAGGGGTAGCGCCCTAAGGCAATTTTAAGAAGAATACGCTTGTTCCACTCCGCCGGGAACAAGCACCAAGAACGTTTCCGAGTAATCGCTACAAACTTCTTATACGGGTGGGCTTGCCATTGTGTTGACTATCGGTTAACGGCTTGGGATCCCGGAACAGAAGACCTTGTATACTCGAAGGGTACATCCATTCGGTGAAATGGATGACCAAAGCTCTGGATCGGTCAGAATCGAGAAGCTGACCGCATCTAACTTTTACATCTGGAAGCAGAAAATCCAGCTACTGCTTGCTCTCCGAGATGTCGATCAATACGTTTTTGATGATATCCCGGAGAATGCGACGTCAGATGACCGGAGAAAATGGATGCGTGGTGACGCAAAAGCAAAGGCAGTCATCGGACTCACGCTTTCTGATGACTACTTGCAACATGTGCGAGGGTGTAGCAGTGCGAAAGAGACATGGGAAGCAATTCTGAATGTGTTTGAGCGTCATACTTTGCTCAACAAACTTGCCGCCCGTCGCGACTTTTACACTGTATCTATGCTCCCATCCGAGAAAGTGCTTGTGTTCATCAATCGTGTGAAGCAACTTGCTGCCAGATTGCAGTCAATGAGTGTTGAGATTGACGATAAAGAAATTGCAATGGCTGTGTTGAATGGCTTGCCTCCACGATTCGATAACTTGATTGTTGCTCTTGACGCACTTGGCAATGAAGATAAAGTGTTTGGACTCGAGTTTGTGAAGAGTCGTCTGCTGCAAGAAGAACAACGAGAAAGCATGAAGACCGCTTCTGCTTCATCACCACATGCACCTGCACTTGTCAATCGTATGCCTATTCGACGCGATATGAAATGTACGAATTGCAATAGACATGGGCATACTGCAGCGCGTTGCTGGGGCAAGGACGTGAATGGGCGCCGACCTGCACCGCCAGATGGGTTTCGGTCACGCAACACTGGCTTAAAGCCAAGTGCATTCGTTTCTCGAGATGACAATTCTACTGCTGCCTTTGCGGAGAGTGACTTTACTTGCTTGCTTTCAACTTCTACTCCAGAAAAGAGGGCTGCAAACGCACGGTCATGGCTTGTCGATTCCGGTTGCAGCGCTCACATTACGTTTGATCGCTCTTTGTTCGTTACATATGAACAGATGCAATCTGGATCAGTCGAGATGGGCACGAAGGCTAGAGCTAATGTCGCTGGTCGCGGCGAGGTAGAATTCATGTTGAACGTCAACGGTAGTCCACATCCTTGCAAATTGTCAAACGTTTTGCATGTCCCCGATTTCGGATACTCGCTACTGTCTGTTAGCCAAATGGTTTCAAAGGGTTTGCAAGTGTCATTTGAAAATGAAAAATGCCGCGTTACTGCAGGACCAACTGTAGTTGCCACAGCGAGTCAAGTTGGGGATTTGTACATACTTGACGTCATGAATGAAACCTTTTCTGCTCACGTAGTTACCCTGCAGACGCTACATGAACGCATGGCCCATGTTAATGTACAAGGAATCGCATCAATGATTCACAATAATGTGGTAAGTGGCATCAACGTTCGTCAAAGCGATGTCATCAGTGCAATGAATCCGAAGTCTGACAATCACTCTCCCATTTGTCCTGCGTGTGTGTTTGGCAAAGCAACGCGATCAGTAATCCCAAAACAGCGATCATCGTCTCGAGCACAGAACTGTCTTGACTTGGTACATTCTGACGTTTGCGGTCCGCTCGAAGTACAGTCCATTGGTGGTTCGAGATACTTCATTACATTTGTAGATGATCACTCGAACTGGGTAGTTGTGTACACGATGAGAAATAAATCTGAGGCGTTTGCAAAATACAAGTTGTATGAAAAGTTGGCTCAAACCCATACTGGTCGCAAAGTAAAGGTGCTTCGCACTGATCGAGGGGGAGAGTACTTGTCGACGGAATTCAAGTCGCATTTAGATTTAAACGGTACGCAGCACCAACTCACAACGGCGTACACTCCTGAACAAAACGGTGTTGCTGAACGTTTAAATCGAACTTTGATTGATCTTGTCCGCTCAATGCTTTCTCATAAACAGGTCAGTAAGCGATTCTGGGCCGAGGCTCTTGCCACTTCAGTATATGTACGTAATCGAGTTACTTCACGCGCTTTGCCCGTTAATACAACTCCGCACCACATTTGGATGAATTCTACTCCAAATGTTGGCCATTTGCGAGTATTTGGGTCAAAGTGTTGGTATACATTACCAAAATTAGAGCTCCGTAAGCTGGACTTGCGAGCGCGTGAAGCAATGTTTCTTGGGTACTCGCAATGCAGTAAGGCATACAAACTTTGGGACGGAGAGTTGAATAAAATTGTTGTGTCACGGGATGTCAAGTTTGATGAATCGACATGTGGTATGCATGACATTCCTGCACACGAAAGTGATTCAATCAACTCTGATGTTGACGTTGTACTGCTCGATGGCGACAATGGGAATACAGCTGATACCCCAAATACGGATGAGGTCGGTTCTGAAGAGGATGAAGTTTCGGAGGAGGTTCTTGAAAACGATGGTGCTCATTCTGTAAGTGAGAATGATGAAGATGAAGATGATGTACCAACTGCCGTCGAAACTCCGAATGTCACTCCTCCAACTCCGACTCCAGCTGTGCGAAGATCGTCTCGAGTCAGCAGACCTCCCGGATCATGGTGGAGGAGCAACTTTGCAGCTGCTCTTCTTTCACATGCGCATGTCGCTATTGAAGGTCCCAAGACTTTCAACCAGGCAACCAACGGGCCTAGAGCTGCATTTTGGCAGACGGGCATTGACAAAGAACTTGCCTCGCAGACTAAGAATCGGACTTGGAAACTTGTTCCTCGATCTGAGGCGTCAAACATCTTGACATCTCGATGGGTTTTCAATGTCAAGCAACTTCCTGATGCAAATGGCAATATAGTTGAAAGTGCAAAAGCCAGACTTGTTGCTCGTGGATTCCAGCAAGTGCAAGGTCTTGACTATACTGAGACATATGCCCCTGTCATAAAGTTTACCACTATTCGTCTACTTCTTGCCTTAGTTGCTCATTACGACCTCGAACTTCATCAGATGGATGTCGTGACTGCGTTTTTGAACGGCGACTTGGATGAAGACATCTACATGGAGCAACCCGAAGGGTGCATTGACAAAAGCAAAAGTGACCACGTGTGCAAACTTTTGAAAGCACTTTACGGTCTTAAACAAGCACATCGTCAATGGCATGCCAAAGTGGATGATTTCTTAATTGGTGAATTGGGATTCGAGACTTCGCGTAGTGATCCTTGTCTCTACATTAAACGCATCGGTAACACTATCATGCTGATTGCACTTTATGTCGATGACTTGTTACTCGCCGGTAGTGATATCGATGCCATCAAATGGATGAAGGGGGAGCTTAATAAACGGTTTGAGATGAAAGACCTTGGTGAAGCAAAAGTCTGCATTGGTCTTGAAATCGAAAGGGATCGCAGCGCCAAGACGTTGAGTCTCACTCAAACTAAGTATGCATCAAAAGTGCTTGAGCGTTTTCGAATGTCAACGTGTAACCCCTCTCTGACTCCAATGGAACAAGGTCACACAACCACGATTTCAACCGAAAACGACTCCGAAACAAATGTACCGTATCGTGAGGCAGTGGGATCCCTGATGTACTTGATGGTTGGCACTCGTCCAGACTTGGCATATGCGATTGGAAAGCTTTCTCAACATTCTGCCAACCCATGTGAGTCACACTGGGCAGGTGTGAAACGGGTAATGCGATACGTGCAAGGGACTCGAAACTTAGGAATCGTGTTTGACAATAAATCCAAATCGCCGGAGTTGTTCGGCTTCAGTGATGCTGACTGGGCCGGTTGTTCAGACTCTCGCAAGTCAACCAGCGGATATGTTTTCAAGTTCTGCGGTGGAGCGATCAGTTGGAGTTCCCGGAAACAGACTGTGGTTGCAACTTCGACGTGTGAGGCTGAGTACATTGCACTATGTGAAGCGTGTAAGGAGGCGACCTGGTTGCGTCAAGTTGTTGCTGATGTTCTTGGACTTGATTCTGATCCCACGATTGTGATGGGGTGTGACAATGCAGGGACTATTTCGTATGCACAGAATGAATCGGTCAACCGTCGTAACAAACATGTTGATGTGAAATACCACTATGTACGAGATGCAATTAAGAGAAACGTCATTTCTTTGTCACATTGCCCGACCACTTCCATGCCTGCAGATATCCTGACGAAAGCACTTGGGCGAGTTCTGTTCCAGAAGTTTGTAGAACTTCTAGGGCTTGCAGTAGCTACTTCTGGTAAAAGCATGTGATCGAGGGGGAGTGTTGTAATTCTGCGACCACATGCTGATATGCATGACAAACGACGACAGGTATGACACGTGTAAAATCGAAAACACTCCGCGTGACGAGCTGAGCAAGTTTCATTTTCAACGTGTACACGTGTGATTTCTGTACACGGTTGCACTCTACAGTACTTCAGGAGCACGTTTGGTTTTCAAAGTGTACACGTGTGAAATATGTACACGGTTGCGGTGTACTGTACAATCTGAGAATGTTTCATTTTCTCCGCCCGACACGTGTATGACCTGGACACATGTCCTCATTACACTGTCGGACGCGTACAGTACGCCTGCAGTCTTACAGACAAAGTGTAGAACCTTGGTGGGGGGTGCCTGGCACGTGCCAAAGGTTTACAGCGTCCATGGAGTGCAGCACGGGTACAGCAGGACACAAAGATACCGTTGCGCGAGTTTTCAATTCGTAAGGCAAAATGTGCACTGTTGTAATTGACAGTGGACAGGACCTCACGAGAGATTCAGATTCATAAGGCAACGTGTGCGCTGTAAACAGTCCTTGCAGGATTGATTTGAATTCGTAAGGCAACGTGTGAGCTGTAAACGTGCCTTACGAATTTGTGCCACGCTGGATTTGGAATAGTAAGGGAATTTGTGCTTTGCTGTGCTTTGTTGTACTGCCTTACTAATTTCTCCGTCATGACAGTGCTAATTCGTAAGGCGGTTTTCTGTTCTGTTTGTTGGGCCATCGCCAGTTTGGCTGAGTAGCAAGACGGGCACATGTGTTAGAGCCAATACATTTGTAGTATGTGTGTCGTAGTCTTTGGTAGTAGAGTTCTAGAAGATTGCAGAAGTGTATAAGTAGTGCCAGAAGTTGGCGACTCAAAGTAAATCGGTACCCAATCCTTCAACTTCACCTCATCAACCGTCCTTCGATTTCCCTTTGCCCCGCTGACCTTCCAGTATTCTCCCCACGCAGGAATCGTACCGCACCGATCTTGCAGAACAAGATCCTGTGAGGGTCACCAAAATTCCTAGATTTCCCCTAAAATCTTCCTCTTCGGTCACCTGAATTCCTAGATTTCCACTAAAATCTTCCTCTTCTCCATAGTTTCTCCATTCCTGACCCTCTCCTCCGGTCACGGCACTTGTTACCTCGGTCCTCTCCTTCAACAGAATCTTATTGGCAGAATTTATACTCTGCGGTGCGTCACTGTCCTTGTTAACGCCGCCAACGGCGGGTTTGTTTTTATGATTAAATGCCAAAAGGAGACCCCCGGCGGAGGCCGTGTACGGAGCCGGGGTCTAAAATCCCTCCGCACCCACCCCTTACTGGGCCCACGCAGTGATGGCCCGATAATGAGCCCGCAGACGCGTCTGGGTAGCGCGAGGAATGGCAAAGCTGAGAAGGAGAGCACGGCCAGACTGAAGATAGGTGGTAGCAGACTTGGGATCGGACCAGCGACCACAACGGATAATATCCTGCACAGGCACTCCACGGAGGAGGTCAGCCGTAGCCTCACCATGTCGCAAGCTATGTAGTGAAAACCCGACGTGATGGAGGTGCAGACAATTCAACATTGAATGAAATTGCGAACGCAAAAAGTTGTACGAAAATGGGGAAAAAAAATAAAAGGGATGCGGAGTCCGGAGAGAACAATGAAAGATAAAGGCGACAGAGACGAATGACGATAGGGTCCTCATTGACGACAAATTGGTTTGATCCCGTCTTTGTGTCACGATGGTAGAGGCATTCCAATGATGCAAACGAATGTCTCCTGGTACGCAAACATCGGAGACATGGGCGGAGAGTAGCTCACTGGCCCTCAGGTACCCAGAAAATAACAGACGGAACGCGAGCGACACATCATGCCGGCCTTGCCGGGCCATTTCCATTGCAATTCCGTTGACAATCAAACCCGACATCGGCCGGGGAGAACGTTTAGGTACCAGTCGGTCCCATCCATTAAGGGCTAAACGGGAGGCCACCAAGGCCTTACGGTACAGCGGCATGAAGACCTCAAGACCCATTACTGTATACGCGGCTCGCACCTTTGCCCCACAACGGGGGTCATCTTCGTACATCCAGACGAGGTATCGTTCCATGGCTTTGTCGACCTCATCTGCGGAGTGCATAGTTAGAGCACCCCTATCGGTGCTGTGAATATGTAAATATTTGGCATATAGAGATACATATAGCCTCTTTCATCCCTATCGGACTGGTTATCTCCAAAAATTTGGCCTTTTTGGCTATATCTATCTCTATATTGGAAGCCAGATGGCGACAAATTTACTCATTTGACCATATAGAGACGCGAATTACATGGCGCCACTTGGCCAAAAGACCATAGAACAGTGTCAATACAGTACCTCTCGTACTCGATGCCCCGCACCCCTCGTACACTATGCCCTATCAGGGCACATCAATTTCAAATTTACTCCTAAACCGATAGTGTTGCGCACAGAAATGCTATATGCAAACGCAAAATTTTACACATTTAGCCACCAAATTTAGCCAAACCGATAGGGGTGCTCTTACCGTATGGAAGTCACACCATATGCCGAAGCGCAAGATTGCACTGGCATATACTCGCAGTATATTAGGTAGAACGACAGCAGCCCGGAGGACATTCATGTCATCAAGCGTGACTTGTATTTGGAGGAAAAGATGGTGCGGGGATTGTAGAGGGTAGATGCCCAAAGTCACTCGCCCGGGTGGGCGCGTAGCGACGGGAAGCTGCATCAGCTGGTTGAAGTGCGGTTGGCACGAAATGCAGGAGCAAGTCAACGTGTGAGATAATCGTGACTGCTGCCAATTTGCGGGATGCTCTATTAATACGACGCGAGGAGCTTCGTCCCTTGGCCGCTGCCCCGAGTGCCACCATGCTGACCACAAATATTGCCACGCCGCAGCCACTTGTACGTTCTGATCTCCCCATATGGCGTACAGCCAGTAGCAATGCCTCGATCTCCAGTATACTAATATGTGCCGACGAGACCCGCCAGCGATGGGCAATTACCTCTTTCCACTGTAAGCTCATCCAAAGCTGACACCACTCGGGGCATGTCCAAGCGGCGCGGAGGCGGTTCATCAACCGTCCTTGAGGTGGGACGGCCGGGCTACCTCGGACACGAGAGTGTCGGAGAGCGAAGCAACCGCAGATGGCATTGCGTACCAGCCGGACGTGATCCGCACCGCGTGTGCGCGTGTTATAAAATCCGGAGCAGCCAGGCCTTCAGGGAGATCAGTGTATACGATACCTCCCCCGAAGGGGGAGGCATCCGTAGCGTAAACGCGGGAGGAGGGCGGGCTTGTTAGGTCCCTGTGGAGCACCGGGTGTAGCATAAACACCCCCAAACGACTGGAGGTGTATGCGCAGTTCGACCTGTAGACCCCTGATCGGAGAAGGGGTGAAGCGGGCCAACCAGCTATGGAACCGGGCTCGGGCCCGGGTAGCGGTGGTAGAGCGGGAGCGAGCAGGGACGCGCGCACGCACGAGCAGATCGACGTCTCGACGCCCCGGAGCAGCACTGGGTGACGTACCAGTGCTGACGGGCGGAGACGGTTCCGTGCTCGCTCGCCTGCTGCGCGTCCACTCCGGCTCGGCTCCGACTAAACGCGCGCGAAGAGCGAAAGCGACGTTTAGAATAAGCTGGGTGGACTGACCTTGGCGGTCGGTTGAGGACAAGCCCGTGCTTGTCTCCTTCCGCCGCCGCCGGTCCGCTCCATATTTATTATACAAAACAATCTATCATAACACTACAGTACCGAGGTACTGTAGTGGGCTACTGTAGTGCAGGTCGGCCTGCACTGTAATACTGTCATCTATGTCGAGTCTGACAGTACACGTATTACTCGTGGTGCGTGCGCGCTTCGTTCGCGCGCTGTACACGTGTGCACGTGTATGCGCGTGTCCCCTGTCCCCGTGGTGTACACGTGGACACGCGCGGTTGTACTGTAGAGCTCGACGCTCTACAGTAGCTGATCTAGTTCTTGATCTAAGCTAATTTAAAGCCCGAGGGGGGGTTATGCTACACCGGGGCGACGGCGAGGAGCAAGTCCAAATCATGCAATTGTAGAGTGGTAAGGAGGCGCGGAGAAAGTGGTCGTTTAGCTGTAGAGAGAGCGAACAGCTCGAAGATGATACTGAGCAGGGGGCGTCGGAGGATGAGGAACCAAATCCAGCGGCCTAGAAGCCTCTGCATTGCCTTGGGAGTGGAGTAGCGCAACAGAACAGCTGATTCTGTATCCCGAAGCAAATGTAGGAAGCTGTTTCTGTTCGGTCGGACCAGACCATTCTTGTAGAATTCCAGGCCGAGACAGTCATTAAACTGGCGATCCCCGGCGGCTAGGAATGTTTTTTTCCATGACACAGGGAGCCCGACCGCTTCGTAGAGCGAACAGACACGTTTCAAGAGAGTGCTGACAGAAAGGTCAGTCCGAAATACCCCCAAGTCGTCGATGTACGGGGCAACAGCCTGAGTCGCAGTCCCCACCGGTGTTACCGGTCCGTATGACTCTCTGAGCAGCAGTTGATGAGTTCTAATTCCGGCTCGCAGAAGCAAGTTGCAGTGTAAATGTTGTGCGAAGCGAACTGCGAGACACCACCGCATAGGGACGACTGTCAGTGCGGGATAGATGAATTCCGAAGAAGCGAGATGGGCGACTCCGACGTCTGCGGCCTTAACACGAGGGAGACCGAAGTAGGAAGAGAGCCAGAGAGGACAACGTAGGCGGTTGTACATTTGGGAAATGTCTGATCTCGACACATACAGCTCGTCGCCCTCCCCGAGCTGCATTTCTGTGAGAAGGTCCGGCGCAGGGAGTATGACCGTCGAGAGAGCCTGCTGGAATTAGAGGTTGCACCGGCGGCCATCAAAGATAAGGCGCTGTGAACCACACGGCTCTTTGTCCTTGGGGACTTCGAACAGCCCATTAACTACCACCTCTCTCTCCCGAGCGTACTAAGTCAGCATTCCAGCGCGGTCCATCCCTTTTAGCAAAGCGCAATAGTGACCAGGTTCCACCTCGCACAGGACAGGGAGTCTTCGCAGCTCAAAAGGTCGTGGGGGAGCGTCATTGAGACACCCTTTAGGTGTGAACAACAACTGCTTGTCAGCGGGCAAAAGGGAGAAAAAGTCTGTGTAGTGCAATACGCACCTGAAAAGGGGGGTGAAAAGAAATGAAAATGATGGGGTATGACAAGCAAAAGTGGAAATCATTTCACTTTATTGTTTTAATTATTAATTTTAATTAGTTGCATATTAGTTATATAACATTAGATTAGATCTAGGATCTAGCGCCGAGAGCTACTGTAGTGGCTCCGGCGGGGCGATATATACTTTAGCCCTCTGACCACCAAGTCAGTAAAGGTAACCCGAGTTGCCGGAGTTGAATGTCGCCTTGGTCGAAGTCCGTCTCTACCAAGACGCTCCCTTTTACCTAAGCCTACGGCATCCTTCAGCGCTCGGGGGTCCCATTCCTTTTTCCCTTTATTTCCCAATCGAACCCGAGTTGCCGGAGTTGAATGTCGCCTTCGTCGAAGTCCGTCTCTACCAAGACGCTCCCTTTTACCTTAGCCTACGGCATCCTTCAGCGCTCGGGGGTCCCATTCCTTTTCCCTTTATTTCCCTATCCTAATTTCCCTTAATCTTGAGTTGGTCCCACCTTGTAGGATTGCGATCCCCAACGTGACGTCATTTGCCATCGGGCTTCTGTGTTGGTGCACCAGTGGTGCTTTTCTCAGTGTTAGTTCCATCGGAATCTGGTTGCGACCGATCCGTTGTTGGTACTTTGCCATCGGGCAGTACGACGGTGTAGCGCTGCTACGTTTTCTTCTTTCCGGACGGGCTACGTTGCGACGTCCCCGTCGAAGACCTTATCAAGGGTATAAGGTGTACAAGGCGCTCTTCGAGCATTGGATTTACGACCCATCGGACCAGGTTTACCTAAACACCCCTCCGAACTCGTCGAGCAGTTGCCTTTACAAGTCTCTACCACCATTTACCGATCCCGGGCTGGGCCCTTCTCTTTGCCCCCCCCTATCAGGGATCCGAGCTACTGCGGGCCGCAAACCCGCTTAAAGAGGACAGGGAGCTTCGAACACTCCGTAGCGCTGTGCCGTTGGCAGTTGTTTTTTTTGTTGCTGTTGTTTGTGTTGGACCGTCGGACCTTGGTCTCTGCCTAACAGGCGCGTTGCACTACAGTGTGCAGTCCCTGCTTCTTCCGGCTCGGGGATGGCAGTGCGGGTGGCATCTAGTTTTTCGGAATGTGCGAGGGAGGCAAGGGGGCCGTAAGCGGGACGAGGAGGAGCTCCATTCAAGCTCTTCCCGACACCGAGAACATCCTTCTCGAGTGCGTCCTGTAGCATAAGCGCGGATCAGAATTAGATTTAGAATTAGATCGCGCGCGCACGATCACACGTGTATTGACAGCGCGCGCGGTCACACGTATTGACGGCGCTACAGTAGCTGAGCATGGTAGCTCAGCACTGTAACGCGCTACAGTGCAGTACGGACTGTACTGTAGCCCTGTAAGATAGACGCGATAGACGCGTAACTGTATATTAAACCACGGGAACCGATGGCGGCGGAGGGAAGGCAAGCGTTGGCTTGGCCAGACCCTCACCTTCTGCTAACCCGGAACGCTTACCCTAACTCGGGGACGCTCTCTCTGTTCGCGTTTTAGAGTAGAAGGACACGGGTAGCGGACGCGTACGTGCGCGTGCGAGCTAGGATCCGCCCCCGCCCGTCGGTACTGGAACGTCACCCAGTACCGCGCCCGGGCGTCGAGTCGTCAATCCGCTCTACCGCATACACTAACGCGTTCGCGACCCGACCTGCTCTACCACCGTTACCGGCCCGTGTCCTTCCTCACGCGTTGCTTACTGGTCCTTTCTGTTCTTCTCGCGTTCTACAGGGTCTCTTACGCGGACTGAGCATACACCCCTGTCATTGGGGCGTTTATGCTACAGTGGTCTCCCGACCTAGAAGGCCACGCGATTATCGCCAGAAACATATCGTTCGAATCCGCGTCCGGGCGCGTCGAAATGGAAGAAAGAACCGCGAACTCGATTCAGACGGAACCGGCGAATATGGAGTCAACTGCGCGCCGCGCCTCCAAGTCAGGCGCGCTGCGCGCCACCTTCGGCGGCGGCGCCGCAGGTCCTACCGACCGCGAACTGTCGTCTGGGTTTTCAGAAGGACGCGCTCGCGCGATGTATGACATGATCGCGGAATACATCGAGGACGTCCGGACCTCGCTTCGAATTGACGTCTCGGACGCGGTATATACGCGCTGTATGGAAGAGCTACGCTCGCTTCGCGAAGGAAGGTTTGACTGCGTCTCCCAATCTTTGGAGAACCTCCGAGCACTAGTCGACCAGCGGCAGAGTCAGCTAGCGCTCGTCGAAGATTCCCCTGTCGAGGACAGGGAAGGCCACCCTGAGAGGTCGGCCTCATCAAGACCACCTGATGCACAACCCTTCCCGTCGGCGGAGCAAATACACGCGTTTGCCCATATGGCCGCGGAACTCAACTCGACGCGGAGACGCGCTCGCGAGGTGGAACAGAACCCGACCAATAGGTCGCCCGGAGCCCCTACGAGGGGGCCCGGTGCCACTGTTCCCCCGATCGCGTCAGACGCGCCGGAGTTCTGACCGACTGGTGCCGGATCCAGTCGGTACGCGGATGGCCCAAGACCACCAATGGACGCGCATGTCGCGTCCGAAACCCAAGCCCTCCCGTATGTCGCCGGAGACATACGGGGGATGAGATGCGTACCGTACGCGGACGATCAGGACCGTGGAGGAGCCGCCCGCGGATCAAGAGAACCGATTCTCTCTTTCGATCCTCGCTAGGGCGGCTACCAGCCGGTGGACCTCACCGCGCATCCCGGTCCGGTCGATATCGGAACGCTGCCCGTCACCCCTTTTGGGACGTTGGGACCCGCGGCACCCGGGGTCGAGCCCGTCCATACCATGATACAGGAGTTCAGCGATGTCGCGAATTACCGCATGTATCAGTTGGACAATATGTCGAGGCTCGTTACCTCGGGAGACGCGGGACGGATCGCGAAGTACGTCCAGCGCTGTCGTGGGATTCGACCCACGATGCGCAGCTTGGACGGCACTGATGCGATTCAGTTACTACCGTTCCTGAAGGATATACGTATCACATTCAACGTGCAACACCTAACTGAAAGTGTTGTCGTCCGCGTCTTCGCGCATTTTCTTGAACGCGACGCGGAAAGATTGTATACGAGGTACACCATGGGCGGACTACGCGCTGGCCAGCTTCACGACGACATAAGCTGGCCTGGTCTCGTCAACCAGTTCATCAAACGCTACCTCACGGAAGACGTGTTAGGTGAAGCGTATGATACAGTCGCGACCGCGGGACAGCATCCTCACGAGACGAAGAACGCGTACGCGAATCGATTGGAGTCCGCCGCGTTCCGGTGCATCGCGGTGTTCACCGAACAAGCACTCGCGCATTATTTCGTGCGCGGACTAGCCCCAGGGACCCGAACCGCCGTGGCTGAGACGGTGCAACGACTGCCCGGATCGCAGAAGACAGACCTCTCAAGCATCCGCAGTATAGCGAAGGCCGAAGGTACTACATTCCGCGCGCGTCGCGGCCTACCCCTGCCGGATCCGAAACCGGCAGGGAGAGCGGGTCGACCATCGAGGTCGAACGAAACAAGTTCACCCGCGACAGCCCTCAATGTTGGAGAAGATGAGGGGCAGGCCGACCCTGTCCTCATTGCGCGAGGCATGGAGCAAGGGGGAGGTCGACATCCCACACCGGCGTCAACGCGGTCGACCAGAAGCTTCGCCACTGCGTTCGCGCATACTCCGCGCATGCCAAGTGGTACGGACCACAAGGTGCAGGAGCTGGACATTTCGCGTCAAGGAGGGGATCGCATATCGGCAAGCGTCCCCAAGTTACCCGAAGAGGAGACGCGTCACGCGGCATCTTTCGCATCCACAGACGATAGCGCGTACGTCTGTTGGCTATGCCGTGCGGCCGCCAGTGTGCTGGAAAGTGTCCATTCCTGTCGCCCGAGCAACGGATGTTCACCGCGTACAGGAATTACAAGTAGTAGATGGAGACGCGTCCTGGGATGCGCAACCTCCTCCAGCAATCGGCTCGCGAAGACCGATTTCCGCGTCAAGGGTACCCGAGTCGAGCGGGTGCGGGCGCCCGCTTCGCTCCCCGCGGTGGCGGGTACCGTCGTAACGAACTCGACCAACGCGGGAGACGCGACTTCCGCCAGGCGGACACGCGATATCCGCGTCAAGACGAAAGGGGAGACCGGGACCGTTCCCGAGTCCCGCCGGGGGTACAGAACGCGATAATGTACCTCCAGGACTGGGCAGAGGATACGCATGCCCTGCCCAGGGGGGACGCAAGGGAGATCCGGCACCCGCGGCCCCGCAAATTCTACAACGTCCGGACGTGGTGAATCAAGGCCTCGAAGTATCCGAATACTTCGACGAAGCCACGAGACCAAGATGGACCACGCCCACGCCCCAACTCGTGGAGGGAAGCGGAGGCGCGCTAGCTATCGGTAGCGACGCGCTTAGCTCCGATAGCTCCGGTAGCTCAAAAAACGCGTAAAGACGGTTGCATTCGCACGGTCGCGTGAGCCGTCTTGTCCACATCCCATCGGCCCGTCATCGCGAGCCCGACAAGGGCACGGGGGATATTTACCGATAATATCTCCCACGCCCCCACACGAAGACGCCGAGACTAGCGTGATTCCGGCGCAGGAAATAAGGGACGTCGTGGCCTCCGTATGCCCGACGCCCGAAAAGAAACCCCCAGAGCCCCCTGTGGCCTCTAAGCTGCGGGAGGACCGCGAACCGCGCAAGAACGCAACTAGTCGTGCGGACGTCAACGAACGACAGACGTCCCTATTGAAAATGTGCGACCACATGCTGTTATCTGAAAAGGTCAAAATCGAGTGACACGTGTACATGACTGCACGGTCCGGGCGCTCTTACCCATATCACGACATGACACGTGTAAAATCCCAGATTTTGGGGTTCCGGGGACGAAAGTGGCCTCTCGGAGGGTCATGCAAATTTGCATAGTTTTGCCAGGTGGAACCTTGGCCCGTAGCACTATAGACTACACAGGAAATACTGCCATTCTATTGGCCCTCAGGTGTAATGCTGCAAATCTATTGGTCGAGCGTTGTCCACGTGTGCGTCATTGGCCTTGTGATGTACTTTAAATGGCCTGTATATGCCATAATTACGTTGTTTTGGGGGTTTCAAGTGGTTTGCCATGGTTGTAATGGGTAATTGCATGGGGCCCCCGTGCGGGACACATGTATGCCGTGTACACATGTACACGTGGCCAGGTGGATTCGTGTACGTACACATGTACACGCATCCAGGTGTATGCACATGAGGGTTTACAGTTTTACAGTGTCAGACTGTTTGCGATCCTGCGCGTGTCCGAGTACAGTACATGTGAATCAAAAGTACAACAAGTACTTCTCGCGAGAGGAATACAGTTGTGCGATTATTCTGTGTACGCGTCACGCTGTATGCGAGTCTTGCGTGAGCACGCGCCGTTGCACTGTGCTCTCGTCATGGTGCGCCGTTGGATGCAAGTTCATGACAGTACTCGTGTGATTTACATGTATTCTCATGTGAGTTGTGTAGAAAGTCTGGATGCACATTGTTATAACTTGCCATAACTGTCTGACAGTGCTTGGCGAAATTAGTAAGGTGAGAAACAAGGATACGTATGGCGATTGTGATATGAAAGACGTTTGCGTTGTTGGAAATAGACAAGTGCCAAGTTGTTCGTTGCACAACAATGAAGTCTGGCATGACTGGATGCAGATTAGTAAGGTGTGAAACAGTTGCATGCATAGGGCCATGGTTTACAGTCATTTGGAATGTGTAGAAATAGTTGTGAGCTAATAGTTACGAATCGATTCGTAAGGTGGAAATCGAACAGTATGGTCGGGCCACAAGAGGACCGCGCTTGGTCGCGCATAGTAGAGTATGGTTTACTGGGAGTCGGAGTAGAGCGATAGTGTAGCACTGGAAGTGTATAAGTATCGCAGGAAAACGGCTTCAAAGTAAACCTCGGCACCAACTCCTTCACTCACACACATCAACCTGCCTTCCTTCTTTCCCTTGCCCCTCCGAATCTACCATTAGGTTATGGGCCCAGTCCCTCGCTGTCGTTTCACTGCATGAGTCTGTCGTTCTCGTTCCGTTGTTTCTGCCGTCGTTGTCGCTGTCGTTTTCGCTGCCGTTTCTCGTCGTTGTTTCCGCTGGTCTTCTCGCTGTCGTTGTCGCTCTCGTTCTTGCCGTCGTTCTTGGTTTTGGTTTTCGCTGCTGCTGTCGTTCTTGCTCTCTTGTGTGAATTGGTTTTGGTCATCGCCCCCGCTGTCTTCGTTGTCTTCGTTCTTGGTTTGGCTTTTGTTCTTGCTGTGGTTCTTGCTGCTGTCTCTGTCTTTGGTCTTCGTCTTCGTTTCCGCTCCCGCTACCGCCGTCGTCGTCAATCTCGCATTTGGTTTTTCTTCGTTCTCTCATGCAAAGTAAGTTTTGAGTTTCTTTCCATTTCCTACACATCTAAGTGATTGTCTTTGCACGTTTTGGTGGTTCTTAAGAGCAATAATTCCAAAATCTGTTACTGACGATTATCTTCATATTCCTTATTGTGAATACCTGTTCTTACGGGGTTGTGTTAGATCTGGAATTAGTACCGGTGCGCTCTGCGCCTGGGAAGCTGGTCACCGGTCGAACGGTTCGGACATCGGAGGTCGTATCCGTTGAGGTGCTTGAGCCTGAGGATCAACCTTCACCTCGGCTCGCGCTTCCGGGTCCCTCCTCGAGTTGCGCACCATATAGGATTCCTCGTATTCCGCGCTCTGTTCCCGCACCAATAAAGAGAACTACGCATCGACTTTCTGCTCGGAAAGCGGCTGTTCTCGCGAATAAAGAGTTTAAGCGTGAGCGCAAGAGGAATCGTAAGGTGTGCCCGCGGTATAAGCGGTATTGTAAAGTGTGCGGCGTTAGTGGCAATAGTGCGAAGGCCTTTTACGACCACATTCAGTCTAGGTCTCATCGCATTCAAGTTGCCAACGCTAAGGAGACTCCGCGTTGTATCCCTTGCAATCGCGTCTTTGAGTGTCACGGGCACCTGAAGTGCCACGAGAACGGTGCCGCACACTTAAAGGTAGTTTGTGAACAGAATAGTTAGGGATTTCATCCAAATAAATTCACATATCTGTTCGCGAATTTCTCCTAGTGCAACTTCATAGTAATCATATCGAATTTCTTAGACGGGTGGGCTTGCCATTGTGTTGACTATCGGTTAACGGCTTGGGATCCCCGAACGGATTTTCGAGTACTTGAAGTTTATTTGCACTAAAATGGAAGATCAAGGAGGAGGAGGATCCATCAGAATCGACAAACTGACGGACTCCAACTTCTACGTGTGGAAGCAGAAAATACAACTTCTGCTTGCTCTACGTGATGTTGACCAATACATCGTTGAGGGAAGAGTTCCAAGTGAGGAACGCGCGGAAGAGCGTAAGAAGTGGATCAGAGGTGACAGTAAAGCTAAAGCACTGATTGGTCTCTCCCTATCAGATGAGCATCTTGAGCATGTACGTGATGTTGATACTGCTCATGAGATGTGGGAAGCTATTGTCAACGTGTTTGAGAGGCACACTTTGCTGAACAAACTAGCTGCACGTCGTGAGTTCTACACTGTGAAGATGCTTTCCGGTGAAAAGGTGCTTGCATACATCAATCGTGTCAAGCAGCTGGCAGCCATCCTCAAGTCCATGAGCGTAAACATCGATGACAAGGAGATGGCCATGGCAGTGCTCAACGGTCTGCCTGCCCGTTTCGAGGCTCTCATCGTTGCACTTGATGCTCTCGGTAATGAGGAAAAGATATTCAGTTTGGACTTTGTGAAAAGTCGTCTGCTGCAGGAAGAGCAACGAGCAAACATGAAGTCCAGCTCCTCACAGACATCGGCTCTGGTTAATCGTGCCCCGAACAATCGGGACATAAACGATTACAAATGCACGAACTGCGGTCATACAGGCCATACGGCAACCCGCTGCTGGGAAAAGGATTTGAATGGGCGTCGCCCGGCTCCTCCTAGCACATATAAACCGCGTATGTCTCAGCGGAAACAATCTGCATTTGTCACACAGAAACCTGATCCCGACATGGTTGTAAACAGCGTCGACTTCACATGTCTGATGTCGAAAGCTTCGCACACGAACGATATGGAGATGTTGCCTTCGTGGCTCGTAGATTCAGCTTGTACAGCTCATATTACATATGACCGATCTTTGTTTGCAACGTATGAGCCACTTGAATCCGCGTCTGTTCAGATGGGAACCAAGACTAGTGCAAAGGTTGCCGGCCGTGGTGACGTTCACTTGAAGTTAAATGTGAATGGCCGCATCGAACCGTGCAAGTTGACGGATGTATTGCACGTTCCGGACTTTGCATTCTCTCTGCTCTCTGTCAGTCGAATGACTGAACTTGGACTAAAAGTTGGGTTCGAAAATGGAAAATGCATGATCAGACGAGGCTCAACTGTAGTGGCGACTGCGACATTGGTTGGAGAACTTTACGTTCTCGACATCGTCAGTGACATCGGATCTGCACATGCCGCCACCCTGCAAACGTGGCATGAGAGCTTTGCACATGTGCATTCTCAAGGTATTGCTTCGATGATTCGTGACAATGTGGTAAGTGGAGTCAAACTACTTGGTAATGAGGCTAACAAAATCAAAAATACTGACAATGATTGCATCCCTGGAAAATGTTCTGCGTGCGTCTACGGCAAAGCCACTCGATCTGTGATCCCAAAAGAGCGGTCCTCGAGGCGGGCATACTTCTGTCTAGACTTAGTTCACTCTGATGTTTGTGGCCCCTTAGAGGTGCAGTCCATTGGTGGTGCCAAGTACTTCATTACCTTCATAGATGATCACTCAAACTGGTCAGTAGTGTACCCTATGCACCATAAATCAGAAGCATTTGAACGATACAAAATGTTTGCACAACTTGCTCAGACTCACACTGGTCGCAAGATCAAAGTGCTTCGCACCGATCGAGGTGGTGAGTATCTGTCCACGGAGTTTAAGTCTTTTCTGATTGCAAATGGTACTCAGCATCAAATGACGACCGCGTACACACCGGAGCAAAATGGCGTCGCCGAACGACTGAACAGAACTTTGGTAAACTTGGTGCGCTCCATGCTAGCGCACAAGAAAGTTACAAAGGGGTTCTGGGCAGAAGCACTTGCCAATGCAGTGTACGTTCGAAATCGAGTCACGTCACGTGCCATTCCCCCAAGATGACCCCCTACCACTTATGGATGAAATCTGTGCCAAATGTTGGTCATTTGCGTGTTTTCGGTTCAAAGTGTTGGTATACATTACCAAAACACAACATCCAGAAACTTGACGCCCGTGCAAAGGAGGCAATGTTTCTGGGGTATGCTGAAAATACGAAAGCTTACAAGTTGTGGGATGGTGATTTGCACAAAGTGATCGTATCCAGAGATGTTACTTTTGACGAGTCCACGGGAGGCAAATCTGGTGAACCGATGGATACAAACGAGGAGGCTACAACTGATGATGACACAATCAACTTGAACATCGATGAGGAGGTTGCAGAAAATGATGCAGTGGCATCAGAAGCATCATCGCCGGATGAACAACAAGACTCTGATGAATCCTCCAACTCCTCCCCAACTGCAGGGGAGGACGAAACTACCGAAACAGTTGAGCAACACGTAGTTGAGGAAGAAACGATTGATCCGCCAACTAATCTCCGTCGGTCCACTCGCGTTCGCAAAACGCCTGGGGCGTGGTGGGCAGCAGCTTTGGTGACTGCTGGACTCCTTAGCCACGCCCATGTGATAACGGAAATCTCAAACTCGTACAAGCAAGCTATGGATTCTCCAAAAGCTCGCTTCTGGCAGAAGGGCATCGACAAAGAACTTGCTTCACAACACAAAAACAAAACATGGACACTTGTTCCAAGATCTCAAGCATCAAACGTCCTGACGTCCAGGTGGGTTTTCGGAGTGAAGCAACTTCCTGACGAGTCCGGAAAATTGGTCGAAACTGCAAAGGGACGTCTTGTGGCACGAGGCTTTCAACAAGTAGAAGGCATCGATTACACTGAAACTTTCGCCCCTGTCATCAAGTTCACAACTATCCGTCTGCTGCTGGCACTGGTTGCGCACTTTGACCTTGAGCTGCATCAGATGGACGTGGTGACTGCCTTCCTCAACGGTGACCTTCACGAAGAAATCTACATGGAGCAACCTGAAGGATGCATCGACAAAGTCCAACCTGATTCGGTGTGTAAACTTCTCAAAGCAATCTATGGTCTTAAGCAAGCCCATCGCCAATGGCATAGTAAGATCGATGAGTTTCTGATCACTGAACTTGGTTTCAACACTACACGCAGCGACCCATGTCTTTACATTCGACTTCAAGGCAATGTCATCATGATTATCGCGTTGTACGTGGATGATCTGCTGCTAGCTGGAAGTGACTTGGAGGCCATATTATGGATGAAAAATGAACTCAACAAACGATTCGATATGAAAGACCTTGGCGAAGCGAAGACTTGTATTGGTCTAGAGATCGACCGTATACGTTCTAAACACGTTCTGACCGTCACGCAGTCGAAGTATGCCCAAGCAGTACTGAAACGGTTCAAAATGTCGGCATGCAATCCTTGCGTTACTCCGATGGAACAGTCTCGACATGTCACAATGCAAGTGGCCGAAACTGGCACTGATGACAACCCATGCTTTGAACCATATCGTCAGGCCATTGGATGTCTAATGTTCCTAATGGTCGGCACCCGCCCCGATATTGCGTATGCCATTGGAAAGTTATCTCAACACTGTGCCGACCTTCACGATTCGCATTGGACAGGTTTGAAACGTGTTTTGAGATACTTGCGTGGGTCCCAGCATCTTGGAATAGTGTTTGGTAAAGATGATCTTGGTACGGAACTTCATGGGTATAGCGACGCAGATTGGGGTGGATGCCTTGAATCACGAAAATCAACGAGTGGGTACGTGTTCAAGCTTTGTGATGGGCCTATCAGTTGGGCTTCCCGGAAACAAACAGTAGTTGCAAAGTCTACTTGTGAGGCAGAATACATCGCACTCAGTGAAGCATGCAAAGAGGCCGCGTGGCTTCGACGCTTCCATGCCGATGTACTTGGTGCGAATTCGGATCCAACAATTCGCGTTGGATGTGACAACGCTGGTACGATTGCGTTTGCTCAGAACGAATCTACAAATCGTCGGAACAAGCACATTGATATTACGTATCATTTTGTTCGAGATGCGGTGCAGCGAAAACTGGTCACATTGTACCATTGTCCGACAACAGAAATGCCAGCCGATATCCTGACCAAAGCACTTGGTCGCGTGCTGTTTGAAAAGTTCGTGGGCATGGTTGGGCTTTCCGAGTGCAAAGCTGCCCAAAGCATGTGATCGTGTACATTATTGAAAATGTGCGACCACATGCTGTTATCTGAAAAGGTCAAAATCGAGTGACACGTGTACATGACTGCACGGTCTGGGCGCTCTTACCCATATCACGACATGACACGTGTAAAATCCCAGATTTTGGGGTTCCGGGGACGAAAGTGGCCTCTCGGAGGGTCATGCAAATTTGCATAGTTTTGCCAGGTGGAACCTTGGCCCGTAGCACTATAGACTACACAGGAAATACTGCAATTCTATTGGCCCTCAGGTCTAATGCTGCAAATATATTGGTCGAGCGTTGTCCACGTGTGCGTCATTGGCCTTGTGATGTACTTTAAATGGCCTGTATATGCCATAATTACGTTGTTTTGGGGGTTTCAAGTGGTTTGCCATGGTTGTAATGGGTAATTGCATGGGGCCCCCGGGCGGGACACATGTATGCCGTGTACACATGTACACGTCGCCAGGTGGATTCGTGTACGTACACATGTACACGCATCCAGGTGTATGCACATGAGGGTTTACAGTTTTACAGTGTCAGACTGTTCGCGATCCTGCGCGTGTCCGAGTACAGTACATGTGAATCAAAAGTACAACAAGTACTTCTCGCGAGAGGAATACAGTTGTGCGATTATTCTGTGTACGCGTCACGCTGTATGCAAGTCTTGCGTGAGCACGCGCCGTTGCACTGTGCTCTCGTCATGGTGCGCCGTTGGATGCAAGTTCATGACAGTACTCGTGTGATTTACATGTATTCTCATGTGAGTTGTGTAGAGAGTCTGGATGCACATTGTTATAACTTGCCATAATTATCTGACAGTGCTTGGCGAAATTAGTAAGGTGAGAAACAAGGATACGTATGGCGATTGTGATATGAAAGACGTTTGCGTTGTTGGAAATAGACAAGTGCCAAGTTGTTCGTTGCACAACAATGAAGTCTGGCATGACTGGATGCAGATTAGTAAGGTGTGAAACAGTTGCATGCATAGGGCCATGGTTTACAGTCATTTGGAATGTGTAGAAATAGTTGTGAGCTAATAGTTACGAATCGATTCGTAAGGTGGAAATCGAACAGTATGGTCGGGCCACAAGAGGACCGCGCTTGGTCGCGCATAGTAGAGTATGGTTTACTGGGAGTCGGAGTAGAGCGATAGTGTAGCACTGGAAGTGTATAAGTATCGCAGGAAAACGGCTTCAAAGTAAACCTCGGCACCAACTCCTTCACTCACACACATCAACCTGCCTTCCTTCTTTCCCTTGCCCCTCCGAACCTACCATTAGTCCCGCGACCAAGGAAGAAGGACGCGTAAACGCGGAAAGAGCCGCCGCCGGCGCCCCAGGCGAAACGACCTCGCGAATCGGACCGCGCCGAAGGTTGTCGACGGCGTCATCTGCTTGATGACGTCGAAGATATATAATGTCCTCAGCTCGATAGCCACGGAGGACAACGAGTTCAAGCCCCTAACTCTCGCCGTTGATACGTGCTCGGGATATAATCTGGTGAGGAAGGCCGACCTTCCTCCCGACTGGACGCGTTACATAATACGCGACGCGTCTCTGCCACGGCTGGCATGGCGAACAGCAACCCACTCAAGTTTAGCGCGGTTGTCCGGCTGGTCGTCCGGCTCCGGAGCACGACGTTCCGGGTTCTGTTCGTCGTCGCGGACCAGCTCGCGGTTCCCGTTCTCCTTGGGACCGCATTCATTGACGCGCACGTGCGTCGTATCGATGTCGACGCGCAGAAGCTCGACTTCCGTCAAGGTGGCTCCATTGCCATTGTCGACGGGATGGGGGAGCCGTCTCCCCTGACCAGACGACAAGGCCGTCAGACGAGCCGAGCTGATGTACGCGAAGAAGCCCCGCAGGCGATCCGCATTGCCCGCTGGGTTACCATCCCCGCGATGTCAGAAGCTCGCGTACGCGTAACGACCGCGGGGAAGGGGCTCGTCTTCTTAGAACCAAAGCCGTCGCTTCAGCACCGCCACGGGGTGAGGTTGACAAACGGCGTGGCCGAAGTCCTACTGCACCAGACCTGCGAGGCCGTTGTCGCGAATTTTTCGCGTTGCAAAAGGCGGCTACCAAAGCACACCGTCGTTGGCTACGCGAAACGAAACCTCCTCGCGATCCTAACGCCAGAGCGCCGGGTCGCGGAGGATATCGCGCACGCGTTGCACCTTACCGACTTGGACGACCAAGTCGGTGAGGTAGGAGCTGGCCGACCCAGCTCCGCCGAGGACGTGATCGCGAACGCGGAAGTATGATCTGCGGAGTGCCCCTCGCCGACGGAGGGCACTGTACGCGTACCAGATAAGGATCCCAAAAATCCCGCAACGGATTGGGAAAAGGGAATGGATTTGTCATACATCACGGATGAAAAGTTACGCGGACAAGTCCTCGAGATGCTACGCAAACACTCGGGCTTGTGGAACGGTACGCTCGGAACGATCCGAGCGACGGAACACCGCACAGTAGTCTCTCGATAAAAGGAACCAAGTGGTGGAAAGGATCTGGTTCCGCTTATCGAGCAGTTTCGCTTATCAAAAGTTGTCATACCACGCGTTCCTGACCAATCATTCAAGTGTCTCATATTTTTATTGGAAAAACATATCCAGAGTCGTCTGCTTCGCAGAGCGACTCGCTTCCAGTCGGACGAATCTCTGCAGCTTCCTTACCGAACTCAATAATGCAGAGTCCGCCCCAGCACAGTCTGCAATTCTCTTTGTAAGAGCAAGAGCCTGAAGCTGCTTTTTAGCTCCAGGGAGTCCACCGCCATTCGTATCGTCATCAGAGTTTTCAGGACTCTCTTCATCAGATACTATCCCAGATAAAATAGAAGTAACCATTTCCTCGTCCGTCATAGCCTGCAAGCAATCATTTTCTCCCTAAGGGTTCAGAAGCTCGGCAATGCTCATGCGCTGAGCCGGCGTCACTAAACCAGAAACTTGATGCTCGAGCTCTGCAGCCATTGCCAATTCATTTTATTCCACATTCGCATTCTGTGGGCCAAAAAGAAGACCAGTGTGCTTCCAACAATTGTGGATGAGTTCGCGAGGAAGGTCATTCCACGCACGCTTAAACCACCTCATAGCCGTTAAAACATCAACTTTGTAAATCTTCTTGACGTCCGCCTCGAGTTTGTCTAAAGCTCTGTCCATATGTCGTTTTTTGTAGCGAAGCTTTAGTGCTGCAATTACTCCTGCATCCATGGGCTGTACCTTCGATGTACAGTTGGGCGGAAGGTAAACTATGCGAAGGTTGAGCATCTCTGGCAACGTCTCAGCAGTTCCATGAGCACTACAATTGTCAATCAGCAGCAGCACCTTGCGTCCTGGCGAACTGCAAACATATGAGTGAAAACGACGGAGCCAGTCATAAAACAGAGTGCTTGTCATCCATGCTTTCTTGTTCGCGTCGTAGTCAAAGCCCAGCTCAGCTCCAGTTTTCTTTTTAAAGACGCGAGGTTTCCAGGCGTGTCCTATGACCATCAACTCAAACTTTTCGTTGCCATCAGCGTTTGCACATGGCATGAAGGTGATTCTTTCTTTTGCTTTTCACGCCCTGGTAGCGGTTCTGCCGCAACCGTCTTATCCGGAGCCATAGAAAAAAATAATCCGCACTCATCGGCATTAAAGACGTCTTTTTTGGCATACTGTGCCACAATTTCCCTCAGTTTTGGGAGATCGCGACTGAGGGCATTCAAATCTGCATCACCTGATTCTCCATGGGATTTAAAACCTCGGAGGTTCCATCTGTTCTTAAAATTATCCAACCACCCTTCAGAGAACTTGAGATTAATTCGTTGTTCACCTGGAATTTTTTCATTGGCTAATGTCTGGATTTTTAGAGCTTTATGGCGAATCATGTCGCCATTAATGTTGATGCGGCGTACATGCTGCTCGCAAACTCAGTTAAACAGTGCATCCTCCAGGGCATGAATTTTCCCCAGCTTGTTGCGCCTTTTCTTTGCAATGTGACGGGGATTATTTTTGCGCCGAAAAGCAGATTGTGCGAAAAGCTGTGACAGTGCGGCTTTACTCGGAGCCTTGGTCAGCTTAAAACTAATTTTCGCCCAAAGCCCCAGTGCCTGCTGAGTACTTTTTTCGCCTTTCTCCAAACGCCGGTCCCTTTCCTCGACGATTTTTTTCATCTGTTGGACGGTAAGTGTGTGGGCCATGGTGGCTGTGTCGCTCAGCGGGGATTTGGGATTCGGAATAGAGATGCATTTGCTCTTTTTATTGGCCTAAATTCATTTTTCTGCTATTTATCCGTTCAGAACAGTAGAAGAAACTATTTATTCGTTCAGAACAGTAGACAAGGAAACGAACTTTTTATATTTTAAAGGGGAATTGCGCCTACAATGCAGCTGCAGACGCTTTAATGAAGCGTTGTGTGTGTTCCGCTAATCAAGAGCGGAACCGAAGTTATTTTTTCATTAAAATTTGCCTTCTCCCGGCTCGGTGGACCGATGTCGGTTCCGTTTATCGCGAAGTTCCCTTTATCGCAGGTTCCGATTATCGAGAGACTTCCGTATCCCCCTCGAGCCAGGCACGAAGCCCATCCGCTCGATGCCCTATCGGAAAGGGCCTGCGATGCGCGAAATGGTCGCGAAAGAGGTCCACAAGATGCTGAATGCGGGAGTCATCGAACCCGCCAGCACCGAGTGGGCCTCCCCAGTGGGCCTCCCCGATAGTCCTAGTTCCAAAGAAGGACGGAACCACTCGGTTCTGTGTGGACTACCGGCGCGTGAACGCAAAGACGCTATCGGATTCGTATCCGCTGCCGCGTATGGACGATTGTATAGATTCGCTGGGCGACGCGGCAGTTTTCACGACGTTAGACTGCAACTCCGGCTACTGGCAGATACCAGTTGCGCCGGAGGACCGCGACAAGACGACGTTCACCACACACATGGGGACGTTTCGCCACCTACGGATACCGTTTGGGCTGAAAGGGGCACCGGCCACCTTTCAGCGCGCGCTCGACATCACCCTCTCAGGCGTTCGTTGGCAGATCTGCCTCGTCTATTTGGATGATGTCATCGTCTTTTCGCGTACGCACGAGGAGCACGCGAAACACCTCGACACTGTCTTCAGCCTGTTGGGGAGCGCCGGCATCTCCCTCAAGCTCAAGAAGTGTAGCTTCTTTCAGCCCAAGGTCCATTACCTGGGGCACGTTATATCCCCAGGTAAGCTCAGCGTCACGGAGACCGCGGCCGACGCGTTCGGGACGTTCACGTTCCCGAGGACGCTGACGCAGGTTGTAGCATAAACACCCCCAGCGACAGGGGTGTATGCACAGTTCGACCGAGACCCTTGTCGATCGGGAAGACGGGGCTGAAGCGGGACACCAGCTAACGGCACCGAGCAGCGGGCCCGGGTAGCGTGGTAGAGCGGGAACGGGGAGGACGCCGGTACGCGCGAGCGGTTCGACGCCTCGACGCCCCGGCGCGGTACTGGGTAACGATCCAGTACCGACGGGCGGAGGCGGAGCCGGCTCGTGGGCGTACCGCGCGCGTCCTCAACCCGCGCTCGGTGCCGCTTCTAAGGTAATTAGCGAGCGTTACCTTAGAAATATGCGGGAAGTCGGACCTTGACGGTCGGTGGGTGACAAGTCCCTGCTTGTCTTCCTCCACCCCGCCGGTCCGCTCCATATTTAATATACAAAACAATCTATAACACTACAGTACCGAAGCACTGTAGTGGTCTACTGTAGTACCGATCGGACCGTACTGTAATACTGTGAGCCATCGTGGCTGACAGTACACGTGTATGCGCGTGCGGCCTGTACCCGAGGGGTACACGTGGCCACGCGCGGTAGTACTGTAGAGCCCGAGGCTCTACAGTATTGGATCCGTTGTTGATCTAATCTAAAAAGCCCCAGGGGGGGGTTATACTACACGGCCCCCCCTTAAGCGGGGACGTCCGCGTCCACGGGTGCTTGTAGAGCGTGAGCCATGTCTAACCGCGTCCTCGATACGGTCCCTACCGCTCCTTACCACGACTCCGCTCTCTGGGCGGTATTCTCGGCGTCTCGCCCCGTGCGCCTTGGCGCGCGCGCTGATTCCTCGCCCTTCTCCCCTGCAACCGGCGATCTCGCTTCCCTTTCGTCTCCGTCGCCCCCTCTTAACCGGGTGGTCGTGCGCACGCCCTCTGGGGTCGGCCTCAGCATCACCTTGTTACCCCTTCCGAGGGGGTCCGTTTTTCTTCCTGGACCGGGGCGAGCACTCTTTCTTTTCCCTGCCCCCGAGCTCGCCTTCTCCCCCGTCTGCATACTCGGCTCACGCCCCGGCATCATCGATATGCCGTCTCCCACTACCCCTCAGGGCGGTATCACGCTTCCTCGGCCAGCTCCGGGTAGTGGGTCGGACGAGCTGGTCGTTTGCTCATCGGCTATAGACGACCGCACCCCCGTCGAAGGGGTGCCCTCACAGTCCCTTTCGGTCGCCCCCAACTCCTCCGCCCCGGCGCCCTGGTGGCCCCCGAGACCATTCCGAAAATCCCGAGGTCCCCGAACGTCTACAGTAACCGAGGAGATCGGTCCCTTGCCGACCGTCGCTCCGCCTCCTGCTGCCCATCCGTCCTTGGTGACGGGGGGTCCGATGCCCCTTCCGCCTGCGCCGATCGATGGCGCGGGCGGCCCACCCGTCGGCGGATTCACGGTATGGCCGCGCGATGGTCCGTGCCAGCCCGTCTTGGGCTCATACGGGGCTTCCGGAAGTTGTCGGTGCCCCGGTGCGCCGACTACTTCCTCTCGGCTCGGCCGGATCGCAGAGGAGGAGGTGTCCGACACCTCCACGCAGTGGCTGGGGGTGCCCCTAGAGCGGTCTATTCCGCTGCCGCTCGGTCGCCTGAACTACGCGTGGCGCCGCCACGCTCGGTCGGGCGTTACCGTTGGGGAGCTCCTGGCGAGGGCGCACTTGCGCCCCGATCTACGCCGGGTTCACACCATCTACGAGGGTGGCCTCGCAGCAGAGGCGTCCATTGCCTTGGGTCGTCTCTTGTCTGAGGGCGACGGCGCCCCTTATCAAATTCCGGACGAGATACCCAGTGACAGGACGTTCGTCTATAGTATCGAGGAGGCGGAATACGTTGACCGAATGTCGACGTATCTCTTCCATCGGGGCCCTCGAGATCCCCGTCGGTTGGTCCTCTCGGAGGTAGCGGGGCTGTACGTCAGCCCGCGTCCTCGTACTCACTCCCGGGCTCGCGCAGCTCTCCAAAAGTCCGCTTGCGCGCTTATGCGTATCCATGGTATTGCCTTAGCCCCCAACGATTGGTCGGCCTACCGCCATAATGAAGAGGACGACGGCCGAGTCTTCCCGTCCGCTGCCTTTTCCCCGGGCCTATCGCGGGGCGATTTCGCGGAACTTCCTCCAAGCATAGGGGAGGCACTCCCATCGTTGGGGGTGCATCCGTTACTCCCCTACGCTTTGAAGCATTTCGGCTTCGCGGGTACTGACTCGAAGCATCCAGCCTACGAGGAGTTGGTCTACAATTACGAGGGTGAGTGGGCGTGGTCAACTTGCAACGCTTTCATGAGCGAGGTCGCCCTGCACGGGCGCGTTTTCGTACAGCCCATCGGTGTGCTGTCCTTCCTTGGTCGGGTCGCGCCGTCGCTGCCCGACGTGGCGTTGCACCCCTTGGAGCGCGGCTCCCCGTCTGTCCCGTGGACCTACTCTTTGGTTCTCGACTTGATGCACCGCGCCGTTGCGGTGCCCGAACGCAATCGGCGGCCGTGGACTGACTACACAACCGGGGCCCAGAGCTTCTTCCTCGCCTACGATTTAAAAGGAGATGCCTTCGTGGCTCGTTTGGGCTCCAGTGCGGTGGGTCCCTCTCGTGGCAAAGGAGGTGTCGGGTCCACGGCGCGAGAGGCGCGGCGGAAGAGATATCGTGACTTCGATGGCGAATCCCCAGCCATCGCAGTGCGGGCGCATCCCGAAGTCGGTCACGATACGGCGGCGGGGACTACGTTGCCTCCGCTGCCTTCCCTAGGATCGGTTGGGTACCCTGGTACACCGCGATTCACTGTGCTTAGTCTCGACCTAGCTCGTCGCGAGATCACCGCCATCCCCAGGTTGTCCCGCGCCCTGGGGAGCTTAATTGACCGGACCTGGAATGTGGAGGGTCTACTTCGGACCCTGACGAATTGGTACCTTGAGCGCAGTAGCGAAGCGCGTCGCCTCGAAACGGAGCGTCAGTCTTTTGCCGCTGAACGTGACTCTCTTGCAGCACAGCTGCGCGACGCCCGGTGCGAGCTCGAAGTCCTACGCGGTGCCTCCTCACGTCGCGCGAGCGATCTCCAGCGCGCCGTCGTCGACCGCGATCGGTATCGCGGAGAACGGGACGCGCTCAGAGCCGCTCGTGTTGGGCCCCCGGAGCATGCTGCGTCCACGCCGCGGCAGAATCTTCGAGATCCTTATGAGGGTCGCGGGTACGGCCTCTCGACGACCGACGCACTCGCGACATCTGCTGATCCGCCTCGGGGTTGGACTCCCCACGGGGAGGCCACACTTCCTCCGCTCCATGAAATGGAGCCCGAGTTGCAGTTTCATCCAAGTTATTGCCCCCCGAGGGCGCGTGCTCCAGGGTCGTCGGAACCCTCCAACGATACGAATCGTTGAGCGTGCAAGCATAGCGACCGGCTCTCGACATCCCCAGTCATTTCCTTTCCCGTAAAGCCCCTAAGGCAATTCCTCGCGTGTCTTTCTCCTACGCTCGCGGAAGGCCTCCTCCCTGGTCTGGACAAGAAAAAAACGCGGGCGGGTCTCGGATTTGTTGACGTCCCACCCCGCGTCCTTTCATGCTGTTCGAACATGGCTCTCTTCGTAGAGCAACGGGAGGCGTGGGGTCCGTTGCGCGTCGTACTGTAGACTTGACGGCCCTCGCCACCGATGGCGAGGGCGCGGCGCACAACGACGCGCGACGACAATCCTTATCCTGATCGTCCCCCGCGCAATCAGAAAATCATCCCAAAAATTGTCATAATTTCCCGCGAAAACAATTTCTGCCAAAAAATCAGAGCACGGTTCCTGATTGGTGCGCTGTCGTCTGAGGAAGAAATCTTCCCAATATTAAATCATGGCACGCGCCGTGATTAGCGACAAAAAGTTCTAATTGGGGCTGACAGTACACGTGTGTGCGCGCTCTTCGGTCCCGCGCGTACACGTGTACACGTGCGCCCCTGTACTCGGGGGTACACGTGATGGTACTGTAGGGCATCGAGCCCTACAGTAACCGATCCGATTCTGAGTTGATCTAATCTAAAATACAGCACCAGGGGGGGGGGACGTCCGCGTCCACGGGTGCTTGTCGATCCGACCGTATTTGCGATGCGCAGGCGCCCTTGTTGCGCCATTTCTCCCCCTTCGTAGTCCTCCTCCCTGACACGAAGTCGTTGCTTGTCGGGGACATGACTGGTCCTCGACACGAACCGTCCTCCGCGTCTCCCTCTCTGTCTCGACACTCTGGTTCCCGTCGCCTTCCATTTTTTCACCCCGCGCCCCGCCAGTTTTGCGAGGCCACGTCGCCGTCGACGGATGCAGCTTCCCAGGTGGTTTTCCGTCATCGTCTGGTACTCCCTGCAGTTCCGGTGCGCCACGTGCACGAAACAACCGTTCGGCAGCGTCAGGCGATCCCCCTCTGTTCACCCTCACTTCGTATCCATCGCGTTGCCTACCGGTGACAGCGCGCGACGACGCGGGCGGTTGTTGTCACGCGCGCGGGTGTCATTACTGGAGTTAGATTCACGTTCGCCAGTCGAGGGGCGCTTGGAACCGGCTCTCCGCGCTGGTCGCGGCAATCTGCCTCGAATTGACGGAAGCCCGTCTGTTCCCTCAACCCGACCTCTATTTGGCACAGGCGCGTCACCCCTGATGCGCGCACAGTGCGTCCGAGGTGGGGGGGTACTCCTTATGCGTACTGTTGGTAGACGGTCAACCCCTCTCCGAGCCCTTTATGTAAAGGCCGATGAGCTCTCGCAAGGCGGGGGAGACAATGCCATGGGCTGTCGCTCGTGCGGAGTATCGCCTCGATGGAGTGGGTGTCCGATTTAATTCCGTCGATGGGTCGAGGCCGGCGCGAGCGTCCGTACCCGTCACGCTGCGTGCCACCAGTGAGGGCGCAATGCCCCTCTCATCCTCAGCCCCCGCATTTTCCAACCCATTACCCACAGTATGCGACTGTACTCACTCCCATTTTTCATTCCACCTCAATTGCAGCACTACCACAGCGCATTTCGTGTAATTCCATTCGATGAGCATACCAACGACACAGTGTCCAATCCAAACGGCGAGGCCAACAACATTTTGAGGATGGCGGTCGTCGCACACAGCAGGATGCATACTCCCCCGCCACCGGGGCGTCCGATAGCGCCGATTTCCCCTCCTCGTACGGCCTTGCACATGGGCGCGTTGTCGCTGTCGAGCACGGCGACATCATTAACGCCCTCAGGGGTCGTCCCCGTCCCTAGCAGAAATTAAATACAATAAATGGTCGATTGTGGTCATCTACGGGTTCATAATTGATCAACAGTGCATTGAATTGTCCACTACGGGTCCCCTTGTATGGGCGCGATCCCTGTTTCGCCCCACCAGTTTCTGTGCATAGTTGGCCAATGGTCCATCGGGAACGCCATTCCTGACCATTTATTTTGTTCATCGATTGGCACTGACCATTCTCCAATTTTTGAGAACCATTTATTTTTGGCCAGGTGCCCGGACTGACCAATGCGACGCGTAGACGACCACTTGTGTCCCTGGGCAACGTTACCAGCAATGGTTCATGAGTGGGACGGAGAACGGGTTAGGGAGTTTTAATTGCGATGAATCTAGAGGGCGATGGGCTGGGTGAGGGAGTGCAGCGTGGCCTTGGCTATGGAGTAGGCCGAGCTCAGCGTGGCCTTGATGCTCTGCTTGCCCCCCCACATGAAGCCGATGTTGACGATGCTGCCGCCCGCGCCGCGCGAGAGCATGTGCTTGGCGACGGCTTGTGTGGCGAAGTAGGTGGCGCGGTTGAGGCCGTGGTACAACTGCGCGCGAGAGAAGCGAAGCGTTGGTGGACATGACAAATTTGTGAGTACGGTGGCGTATCGTGGAAAGAGGGAGGTGAGTGCAGGAGGGTTCAGGCGGACTTACATCGTAGTTTTCTTCCGTGCAATTGACGAAAGGCTTCGGGCGAAAGATGCCGGTGGAATTGATGAGATAGATAATGCTGGCGTCGTTGGGCATGTTCTCAATGCGTGGGATGAGAGTTTTGGTGAAGTCGCCGCAGTTTGGCCAAGTCGACGAGGCAGGCGTCGACAACAACGTCCTTGGCGGCATGCTCTTGCAGAAGACGCTGAGCGTCGACGAGACGGGCCTCATTGCGGGAAGCGGGGATGAAGGAGACGCCGCGACGCACAGCGAGACGGGCACAGGTCAGGCCGATGCCGGAGCTGCCGCCGGTGGGTAGAGCGGTGGGACGAGGGGTGGTGGGCTTCATTACTGGTTGTGAGGCGGGGTTGGGGTGAGTGATAGAGATGAGTGAAGTGAGAGGTGTAGATGCATCGTGACTGTGTGCAGACAAGTGAGGGGGTATTTATAGACGGAGGAAAGGGAGGAAGGGGGCGACGAGGGGAGGGGAAGGGGGGGATGTGTGCATGGTGGGAGCAATGACGGGTTGAGATCGTTTCTCTCTGGGCCATGGGGAAAAGAGGGAGGAGATGCAGGGGAGTTCTTGTGAGGGTGGTCGAAAGAAGACGGAGTACGGGATGCTGTAGGCGGAGGGAAGGAAACAGGGCAGGGCAATTGATTGCGGAGTCAGGCGACTTTATTGAATGTGTGACGCGCGTGAGAGTCAAGTGGCGCTTGTCTCCTTACGCCGACGTCCGTGCCCTACGCCGCACCATCTTTCCCCTAAATTACGCACTCCATGCGTGTAAACAGATGCCTCTGCTGTTTCCGCATAAGTTGTTAAGTCCTACATGCTGCAACACATGTACATCGCACTTGCTCCACTGCCGCTGTGCATCTCTACAATGCGCTGTCTTCCTTCTTACAGAATACTTTATTTAGAGAAGTCGTGAGTCCAGAGTCTTCGACCCACACCCCCACATCGCCAATCTTCCTCAAACACTACCCCCAGAACGTATTTCTCATGTCCCCTACAGACCGACTTCCGAACCCAAGGTGTTGTGTATTACACCCGCTAAGCAGTACAGATATGGCTCTGAGCAGTTCACTCAAACCGCTCCCCAAGCCCTTCGCACGATGCCCGATGATCTCGACCTCCTCTGCTCTAGCACGCATTTATCGTTGCTGAACATGCGTCGGCCTCCTCCTGTGCGACTACACCATCTCCCCCTGTCCACCACGTTTCCCCTCTCCCTCCCATCAATATCCTCCCCCCTATCAAGCATCACAGATCCCTTCCCATCGTCCGCCCAGTCATGTCCGTCTCCAATGGCGATGCGCCTTCGCGACCCTTGTCCAAAGCCCGCGTCTTGATCACCATGGCCCAGTCCAATGCTGAGATTCACATGGAGATCCGTCTTGCGCAGGGCGACCGTCGCAATTTTTACTCACACAGGCACCCATGTTCAAGCATAAGATGACGACTGCCGTCGGTTCGAGAAGACTCGGTTGACGCTCTTTTGCAGTCCTATTTTTCGCAGACTTGTAAAATCAATCGTTGGGTCTTGAGCTGCTCCGTTCACCGCCAAGTCCGTTTTCAATATCCGTGTACTGCCCGAAGAATGCCTCAACGTTCGCCTCTTCTGAGATTTATGGGTTTCTGCGCTCTCCTCCATCTCCTCCGGAGACAGCATCTCCGCTCGCAAGCCAAGGATCCTTCGATCATCCGCGTCAACGACAGACTCCGAGGTGCTGTCACCGATAGACATGCGAAGGATGTTTCGTGATACTTGAAAGAACGAAGCAGCGGTACCACCACGGCGATAAATTGATAAAGGAAAGAGAACACAAGGACACAGGCTGTACGACGAAGAGCTGCGAGAAATGGCTCGAAGCGATCATTCTTGGGGGTACTTTGACACTTGTGTGTGCTAAGTAGCTGTGACAACGATATGGTGCCACACTCCTATCGTGCCGGATCGACGTCAGCGCACTCGTCAGGGCCTACCCATGATCGAGTGGTATGATAGCACCGCCTCTGCGCATAAGGACAGCCTGCAGAAGGTCCTTCACCGCCTCAACCGCGCAGCCCCCTTCTTGGATATCGCAAACTTCGAGAGGCAGATCGCCGATACTTTCGGTGATGGCGCCGTCCCGGGGCCGACACAGGAGGCGTTGACGTGACGCAGACGCAGATTTGTACCATGAGGATGAGGACGCTTGACCGGGAGGCCGCCCCACACATGCGCGTAGCGATCGCGAAAATGACGGTGCCCTTCTACGGTGGGGGCGGCTGAACTTGGTGGAGCGCAGTCGCAACTACATGACAAATCTACAAGTTGGAAGCTGTACCGTTGAACATACTCATGAATGGCATTCTCAGATTTGAAATTTTGAAACGGTCACTAATTAAGCCAAATGAAAAACTCAACTTCTTGAGGCACGGCATTTTTGTATATAAGCCGTATTTCTGCTCTCTGGCAGGCACAGATCCTTTCTTTCTCTTCCTTGGGGCCGTTGTGGGGCTGATCACCCTCCAGCGCAGTAGTAGCGGCTGCGGCCTCCCCTTCTCCGTCGCAGTGGCCGGTCCTGTCTCCTCTTCCGAGCGCTTTGTGCCGGCGTGTACCGAGCTGCAAGGCTCGGGTGGTAGCTTATTAGTCGGGGCGCCCAACCGCGACCCGTTGGCAACAGCATCTAACTGTTCTTTAAAATTAGAAAAACGGCCCGTGATTTTGGAAGAGGGGGCGCTTAGTGTGTGCCTAGGGTCCGTGAGGCCCAACTCTTCGGATAAAGGAGGGCCAACAGTCGCACACGTGTACACGTGTATACTACCGGCAATTTTTGTAAACCTTCTTTTCCCCCCGCACGCCTCCGCCTTTACCACACTTTCTTCGCCCATCCTCGCCCATCCTCGCCCTTCCTGCCCTTCCTTGCCGGACCCTCTCCTTCATTTCACATTTATCCCTCCCTCCCCCTCTTCTCTCTCCCCTCTTCTCTTTTTCGATTCCCCTCCTCCCTGCCCATCCTTTCACCGCCCTGTCCATGTGATCACCCCATTCGCTCCACTTTCATCCCCTCCGCTGTGTACGGCACCACATGGTCGATGTGGGATCCGCGCGTTGTCGTCGCTTTGCGAACACCCTTCGGGCCCTGGATGTGCATCAATATCTGCTGCACGACAGCGAGGCAACGCTCCCCACGCGTCCCTTCCCCGCGTCAAGCACGACCCTGATCTTGTCGCCCTCGCTGGGCTCCTCGGACGACCTCGATGACTTGGACGACCTCTCCGCCAAGCCCACGGAAGCAGAGATCTAATCCCAGATCGACCGCCTCCATCTCAAGCTCAAATCCATCCGCAGTGATGCTGCCAAGCCCGACGACGACGCACAGGATGCCACCCCGTCCACTCCAGCACTGGTAGCAGGTCGTATATAAATCTTGAGAGCCTCCCGCAGCATGGCGCCACCAGCCCCCGCCTCATCGTCGTGTCCAACCGAGTTCCTCACCACACAAAGTCATAAACTTCCCAAATCTGTTGTCCAACCATCTTGCATGGACGGAGAATATCTTACTCGTTCAAATTGGCGTCCCGTCCCGAACGGAGATTAATGAATACAAGAAGCTCATCCGCCAGACAAACGAACTCGTGGGCCGTATCAATTCTCAATACGGGAATGTTTAGTACGCCCCCATTGTGTTTATTAATCAGTCGGTCAAATTTGACGAGCTATGTGCCTTGTATACGGTTGCAGATGTGGCGGTTGTCACCTCAATACGAGACGGCATGAATCTTTTTTCGTATGAGTACGTCTTATCTCAACAGAAGCATCACTGCTTCCTTGGTACTGTCGGGATTAGCTTCTTTGGTGCTGTCCGAGTTTGCGGGTTCTGCCGAATCGCTCTCTTCTGCGATATGCGTCAACCCGTGGAACATCGAGTAGCTTGCCAATGCTATGCATGAAGCAGTACTTGTTCCCAAGAGGGAACGAGCTCTCAATCATTGCAATTTGTGTCATTATGTGACCAAGCATACTGTAGCGTTCTGGGCTCGGTCTTTTGTTAGTGAGTTGCAAAAAATTGAGACAGATGAAAGTGCAAGATATGCACAAACCGAGGCAATCCGTACTGCGCGTTTCGGTGGATGTCATTCCAGATATGCGTACAAGGACCAAAAGATTGTTTCTACTCGAATATGAAGGCACACTTTGTGCGCCTGTCTCCCTCACTGATCTCGATTTCCCAGCACTGTCCGTAAGAAGGTTCTTGCTGAGGCTCTCTTCACATCCTGGCAACTTTGTATATATCCTTTGTGGTCGGTCGAAGGACACGTCGGACAGCTTTTTGGGTGACCTCGGTGTCGATCTCGTGTCGCAACACAGATATGATTATCGATACCCACGCTCGACGAATTAGGAGTCCCTCATGACGGTCAATGATACGTCATGGAGACCCAGTGTCGTACCTATTTTGCAACGCTTTACGGAGAGGAGACAAGGGCTGCATTTGGAGGCCAAGGACAACATTGTGACGTGGCATTTCCGGGATGCCCGATGTTTTGCTCGTGGCAGGTCAAGGTATTACAATTTTTGTTGGCAGAGACTTCTATGAAGTTGCCGATGGATGTTATTTCTGGCCACAAGTTTTTGAATTGCGCCCCGTAGGTTTGTTCCGGGTGAACGCTGTGCAAAGAATCCTTTCTCAACCGTCGGCTTTCTCTGTTACAAATTGGTAGGCATCACGAAACAATGGGGCGATTGTAATGAACAGCAAGCACCTTACTGGATGTCGCAGCGTATCTTATGTGTACACACTAACAGCGACGTATGCATTTTCGCCAAGAGAGTGGATGCGTAGGAGTGAAGCTATAAACTCTACTCGTCACTTTCAAACAACATGCTCCTTTTCCGAGCAGCCTTCTGTCCTTTCGTCTCCGTCCTTGCGTGTATCATCTGACGCTCTTCAGACACATTGATATTACGCTTTCGCGATCGCAAGCCAAAGGCCTGGTAGCCCATCCCCGATTTATCAGACATGCGGCCATTCCAAGACAGGCTGCCTTCCACTTCCTTATGCACACGTCCAGAATTCCCTGCAATGATATTATGTGCACTCTTCCGGATGTCACGGTTGACGCTTCTGCTTCTTGTTTTCCTGCGTGCAGGCGGCTGTGAGTTGCGTTCAATTTCTTTAGAGTTAGCATCACTACTGTCTGACACATGCCGTACTTCCTTACATACCCTCTCGTGCGCATCATCCATGTGTACGGCATTGGAAATAGCGGATATGTCTGCCGTACGAGGTGCATTCCGAGCGATGAAAACCTCGCGTGGTAAGGCCATATTTTCGTCATCACGGCAGAGGTCACACTCTGTCCCGTCGTGCAACGCACAAGCTTCATGGAGGATAAAACTTTCCGTATCACTGACTGCATCACTGGAGGAGTCTTCTGTACGGCCCACTCCTTTCCACTCTTCATCTCTTTCCTTTTCGGGAGATGCGTTCCTGTTCTCCTTCATAACTATTAGTCGTCGGCGAACAGCTGTGTTTGCAGCCCATTGACCCTCCGCAGTGGCGAGAACTGGATGCAAACGAACTAACCGTTTCAATATCAGTTCGAATGCCTGGTTGAACATGATCTGCTCCTTGCTGTACAGATTCTTGATCTCCATAAATGTGAGTTTGCCGCTGTATGGTCCAAACGTCTTACATGTCGCAATACAGCTTTCAGCCGACTTCATGACTGCACGAGAGAATGACAGGGGCGTTTGCAATATCTCCGGTATTGGCCGGATTCCGGCTTCTTTTGCGGCAGAGTTATAGACATCAATTGCAGCCTTAAGTTCTCTACCTAACGAAAAAAAGGACGTTTCCTTGGCGTTTCGACCTTTCTTTGGTGCCGGAAGTACTCCCCGAAAAGAGGCGTATATATTTGAATTGCTGTTCCGGTCAAAAACTGTGGGCAACCCGGCAGGCCCAATTGTGCTCTTTATATTGGACAGATCGGACTTCAAAGACTTGACATCGACTTTTGTCTCGCTCGTATCATTTGCAACTCTCCGAAGCTGTGCTTCAATGATTTCGAGCTTTCGTAGAACGGCGACGAGGCTTGCCATTTTTTGTTGTCCACAGTAATTGGCTTGAAGGAGCGCGTCAGGTCTGTGAAATTGAGGCGAAGGACGTGTGAAGGATGGAGAGGTTGATGAAGATATGAGGAAAACTGGGGTGATGTGAAGACAAGTTGAGGAGTGTATTGCAGAAGGAGGGTGTGTCAATAGAACTTGATGGGGATAGGTTCAGGACGCAAATGGGGAATTAGATGAATGGACTAAACAGAATTGGAGCCCAACCAAAGCTCTCAGGCTTTATGGACACTCTATCCAGATGGGACGAAGCGAAATACGCGCTTCACATCAATTTGGGTTCCCGCCGGAACGAAACCACAATTTTGAAATCCGTATGCCTCGGGTTTCGGGTGCGGAGGCTGCCATGGAACTCGCACATTGACTAGCCAAAGCTTGACGCAGCCACGGTACATGTATAACCCTGCATTATACATATGCAGTAGATCTACCTCTGAGGGTTAGCACATAATTTTATTGAACGTCTGGAAACGCGCGTATCGATGGCGAACTTGGTGATATGTCCGACGATATACAAATGCAGATGCGACGGGCGTCCACGGGTCAGAAAGACCTCTTTAAGACACAAGAGAGCTGCAGAAGAGAAACTGAAGAAGTCAGATGCAGCTAGAACTGGTCAGAACAATTTTGTTCTGCCTCTCCCGACTCCGTACAGCGGGCGATTTTGTCCTGATTCCGGTCCTGTGATCGAGGGATCACTGCATTCTTCGCAAAGCTCTAATTGGTCTTCACGGCATGTATCGGACCATGATGCGTCTCTGGAAAGCGCTCTCCATCCTTACGCAGATTCAGATAGACCTTCTGAGATCAATCCGAATACAGTTGGTTCTCACCTACCCCAAACTCCAGTACCATCTATATCTTCCAGGGATAGCATCTGCAGTGATTTCACCAGGGAGGGTACTGAGTGCCCTTCTGTAGGAATGAGGGGTGTCGCACCTGATCCCGAGAACGCTGTACTCGCTGCAAGTTCAAGACAAAATACGGATGACGACTCTCTCCAAAACTTCCTCGAAGAGGTATCCCAAAGTGTTTCCTGTAGCAGCCTATGGGACGGTAACGTCCTCATTGATTCGGAGGACATATCCACGACAAAAATGGATATGATGTTCAGATGGCACTCAAAAGTCTTGGAGTTTTGGCTCAAGCATAAAGTGACAGACTCGGCAATGAATGACGTTTTGATGATACAGAAGGCTCCGTACAAGACTTGGTCCCGAGTACGAGACGCTTTGTATGAATCGGAGGACGTACAAATTGACAGGTTCTACATGTGCGCGCAGTCCCACAAACATCTCAAAACTCTGATGTCAGGGGAAGTTGAGCGGTGCGATATAAGAAACTGTGAGGGAAAGGTGAAGCAGTTTGGGTATATTCGCATATGGGATAGAATCAAGGCCCGACTTCGCAGCGCGTCATTGGGACCGGACATGGTGAGGTACTACCATAACGAGCTCGAAATTATTTCCGGTAACGGTCCTGCAACATATCGCGATGTATTTTCCGGTTCCGTCTTTCGTGATACAGCCAACAGGCTCGGAGGGCTCGAAGCAGTTAAAAACGACATCTTTCTCATAGTCTCTGGGGATGGCGCGCAACCGTATCGTTCCACCACATATGATATGTGGCCTTTTGTTTGCATGATCGCCAATTTGGCCCCCTGCGACAGGGTCAAAACCAAGAACATGCTGCCGTTTGTGTGCGTGCCCGGTCCAAATCAACCAAAGGATTTGATATCCTTTCTTGAGCCCTTCTTGCAAGAAATGAGGCAGCTATCAAGGGGCGTTCCTTGTCGCCGTTGGGATGGAAATGAAGTTGTCGTTCGATGCCACATACTTTTACTCGAGGGTGACCTGGCGGCGTTATGTAAGCTATGTTGTGTAAAGGGTTACAATGGGCTTCGCGGTTGTATGTACTGCCTCATCAAAGGCATTTGTGTCAAGCACACGTATTTCCCCAGCTTCGAGAGAGATGCATGTGGTAAAAGACGTGTATTTTGGCGTTCCGACGATTTGCCCATGCGAAATGGAGCAGAGACAGAAAAGAATATTAGACAAATTGAGTGTCTTCGTGGGTCGGTGCAGAGAGGCTCACAGAAAGAGATGAATCAACTATGCAAATCTTCGGGAATCAATGGGGAATCCCAGCTGTTCTCGCGGTCATCCCTTATTCCCTACCGCAGTGTGCCGCTGGACTACATGCATCTTTTACTTATCAATATTGCCAGTAGTCTCGTGGACTTGATATATGAGGAAGATTGGATGACACCAGAGAAGGAAAGGTCGATTGAGGCCGCATTGTTGGAATTGGGGAGCGGAGTTGCCTCCGAGACTCGTCGCCCTCGCTCGTTGCGGCAACGAAGAATGTTCAAAGCCGAAGAGTGGAAGTTTTTTGTCGTTCAATCTTCCCTGATTGTCTTTCATGACGTCCTTCCGGAAGAGTTTCTAGAAGGATGGCATTTATTCGTACAGATCGTCGAACTTTGCACACGACCTCACCTCCCTGAGGCCGATGTGAATAACCTCGAGCATTTTTGCCGACAGTTCTATGCCTTCTACGAAACAACGTTTTACGACGGTGTACCGGAGAAAATTCGGGCATGCAAGATGACGATACACTACGTGCTGCATCTTGCTGATTCTGTGCGAAATTGCGGTCCTCTACTAAACGTGTCCCAGTTTCCTATGGAACGATTTATTGGAGAGACTGTCCACGCTCTGAATGCGACACACTTGGCGGCAGAGTCCGTGCTACAGCACTGGAAGTTTCAGGCTTCATGCATTACTACCAACTGAGGACTGGTATCGCGTCTGGGTTGTTACATTTTGTGCATAATGCAACGCGGTATCCTCGAGACAAACTTCACGTCACGTCCAGCCTACCAGAATTTGATGAAGTTATGCTGTGCCACCCTTTTCAAGCATCTACAATTGATTTGTTGCACGCATCGTTGGATGTGAATGTGAACAAGCTCATGGAAGACCTGTACATAAATCGGTTTGAAACGGACCGGGACACTGCGCGTCAACTCTTGATACGACATCCAAACGTGACTCTCTGGGGCAGAATGGCATTTCGCAGCCAGTTTTCCGATGAGTCCCGTGTCGTCTATATAGGTTGTTCCGCACTGCACTTCGGACCGGATCGAAGGCGTAACTACTATGTCGCTGGGGAATACGAAGACGGAAGGTTGCAGAGTGGCACATTGGCAGTATACTATGGGCAGGTAATACAGTTTGTCGAACATCGCGTTGTGTTCCAGGGAAAGGCGATGACGTTTTTGCTTGCGCTGGTGGCGTGGGTTGCAGCTGGCCTGAAAAAGGGAGAGCAAGGTCAAGTTTACGTCGACCGTGGACGCGACGATCCTCGTCTCTTCGGCAACACAGTTGTAGAGGGTGTGGATGTCATTCAACGCCACATTGCGGTCGTAGAGAAGATCAGGGCTGTTGGGAGGCGCCATAATAAACGGACGTACTTCGCAGATGGGGAATTCATCCGGGCGGAGCTTTTGAAGGAAACGGGCCGTGCAGTGCTACGGGGATTTGGAAACGGAAGATGAAATCCAAGAATTAAGCGGTGGTACTAGTATTGCTTGCGGCAGGGGCTTATCTGGTGATGTGGGCTTGGCATAATAGGATTCCAGACTGAATGAATGTGAAAGGGAAGAAATAATACCGAACCTATTGATCGATCGATATGCATCTCTTGTATCGCTTCCCGGAACCTCACAGGACTCAGTGAGTACGTGGCACCCCTCCCAAACCAAACATCGAGACTCATGCCGCGTAGCTTCACCGAGTTTTACCTTACCGCATACTCGTCGCAGCTAATTGTTGCCCTTGACGGATCTGCACAAGTTGCAAAATCACCGTCATCCGAAGCGGGTCCTCACCGGGTCCATGCACGTGGGGTGAAAGGCCAGCAGATATCATGAGCTCACGGGACAAATAATTCAAAATTGGGGCTCAATGGCTGCGAGAGTGGGGACGAGTGGATGCCAAATGCAGCTGACTGCGGCCGCACATCATACTGTACAGAACCAAAAATTCACACCCCTTGATCTACCTTCTAGGCTATCACTTGGCGTTTTCCTCAATCCATTCTGCATGAAGCGCAAATCGTCTCGTATCCTCATCTTCATCGCCTCCCGTTGCCTTGTTTCCATCTCCGCCGCTGTTAGCTTTCCTTTCTTCCTACCACCGATCTTTCATTGCATCCATCTTCGTCTCGGCGTCTCCCCTGATGCCGAAAGACCCCTTCCCGTCCCTTTTGCCGCTCCCCATCCCCTACCATAGCTCTCCTCCCTCCTCTGGCAGACCTAGCCGTTTTTTTCGTGTGCTCTCCGCTGTCAATCTCTTCGTCTTGGCAGTCGTCCCCACCGCCACCTTCCACTTTCTGACCCGCTTTGCCCTCATCCAGGTCTTTATTGTTTTGCAGTGCGTCTTATTCTAATTCCTACACCCACGCCTTCTCGCACAGGTTTCACCAGTTTTTCGCGTGAAGATTGTATGTTTCCCACTCGGCTCACCTCTATTCTCTCTATTGTTTCGCACTTTTTGCGCACACGTTCGCCTTCTCCTCATCCACCAAGCTCTGCTGCACATTATTCTCCTCGACAGCTAGCCTCATTCTGTGAGTTTACTGATCTCTTTCCTTTCCCCCCAATGATGCCTTCTCCTCCATCATAGCCTACACTTTGCTCTCATATCTCGCACTGACTTTTCTCGTCTTTCGCGTTCTTTTCGACCTCTTTGCAAGATATTAAACCGCTAATGTCCCTCACGTGCAGCTCACCATCCCGTTCATCACATGTCTTGCCTCCCTACAGGCATTTTGGCTATCTCATTTCCCAAACATAGACCAGTCCACACGTTTCATCATGTATGTCGACATAATCGCCTAACTCCCTTTCCTCCCCCATCTTCCTGAATTTGCCCTGGACATTGCGACCTGTCTCTGCACACTTGCCAAATTTTGCCCTTTTAACGCTAATCCTTACCCAACTTACGACCGCACTTCGGCCTCCCGGGTCCTTACGTCAACTCTCGTCGTCGTGCTTACTCTTCGCTGTCAACTTTACCCGCTAATTGAAATCTATTCGGCCGAAGGTTCCTATTCTTTAATCTTTCATCCATTCATATATGGCCTCGAGCTCGTGTTTTATGCAGCTGTGGTGCAAACCAGCGGCTCGCCACCCCCACGGCGATTATGGGCCCCCATGTAGCGATGTTTGTATACTTGCCGGTGCTGCTTCTTGTTGGCGTGGCGGTCTCTGTGGTATCTAAAAGCCACTGGCAGCGACTCTAATTGCGATACACGAGGGGTTCTTTCAGACAGCCGAAGATGGAAGGCTGGTTCATTCGCCTTGGCCGGTGCAGATTGCAAAAGCTTTTGATTTAACCCCGCAACAAAGAAAGCCGAAACGGGAAGGCTCGGCCATGAAGCGAGCTGCACGGGTGCTGTTGTACCATGCGGTGGTGGTTTTGTTTTCATGGTCTGTGTTTCATTTTAGCCTACCACCACTCGGGGACCAAATTGCAATGGCCTCACTTGGATGGCGGTTTTGCTGGCTTCCGAATTCTATATATATTTGCGATGAAAACCCTACTAACGATGGACCAGCAGGGTTGCTAGGAACGTTTGGCATTGCGTCGACCTTTCTAACAAATTTCGTTCATATTCTGCGATGGGTATCGCTTCTGGCTTTGCCGGCAATGATTCTGAACTGTCAGGCAAGTGAGGTTTCCGCGAGCGATCTGGAAACGTCTGCCAACAATCTCCGAAATGATGCAGCAAGGAAAAGTTGTTGACGGAGAAGCAGGTGTGCAAGAGATTGGTTTGGTAGCCGATACGACGGACAAGACAGATAAGACGGACAAGACGAATATAGACCTGTACTTCACGTTGTACTTTCAATATGTAACTAGGGGAGATAACGCGAGACTAGCGAGGGAAATTCGAAGAGGGCGGCAGCAGTGTTTAAGAGGAGCGGGATCCCTGGACGGATGTGGAGGGTCGAGGTGGTGACGGATCAAGGGTTGAATTTGAGCGATGAGATTGACGACCCAGGAGTGTATGAGATTGTTGTACTCTTTTCGTACGAGGCAGACGGAGGGGCGCTGTGCAAGGCTCGTGCGTTAAATTATGCGATCACGGCGTCGCCAGCAGATGAAATGGACTGGATTGTACATCTCGATGAGGACACGCGATTCGATGAGGACACGGTTCGTGCAATTATGCAGCATTGCGGGCGGGAAAGTTACCTTACTTGTATGGCTAAGACACAGAGGTTGCCACGAATCGGGCAAGGTCCGATTTTTTATGGACGAGGGATGGCAACTTGACAGTAGCGGGCAGCGGAGACGTAGACAATTCGAACTGAGTGACAACGCCTGCCGACTCGAGACGGGTATCAGACGGCTGTGGGCGTTATCGGATCCAGAATGAGTGTGGGGAGGTGTGGGGAAGTGTGGGTAGTTATGCACGGTTCGTTTGTGGTAGCCTGCAATTTCGTGGAGAAGAAGGTGACGTTTGACCACGGGGTTGAAGGGAGCATGGCTGGGGACGCGTTCTTCGGGATGACAGCGCGGTCACGCGGGGTGCGATTAGCATAGATCGGCGCGTTATTGTTCGAGCACAGCCCGGTCCCGCTGAAGGAATCCATCAAGCAGCGGGTGCGGTGGCTCGTGGGCGGGCTGGGTGTGGTGAGTAGCACGCCGATCCCGTGGCGGTCGAGCGTCATGATGCGGGTGTTGACGACGCTGTGGGCTGCAATGCCGTGGACTTACGCGGCGCTGGCTGTGGGACTGCTGATAGGGTCGGGCAGTACGGGGATGTCGCGGATGAACTGGTACTTCTACGTGCCCCACGCGCAGGAGGCCCCGCCCCGGCAGGAAGGGCGGGCTCTTATCTACCGGCGACGTGAAGAGGTGAAGGTACCTCAACTTGTCCACGCTCGCCGCCTCCCTCCCCCCGCTATGCAGGAGCTGCTCCCCGCCGTCCCCGACCCCTCGCTGCTGTGCTACCGTGCGCACTCCCCCCCGGCGACGCCTCGCCGCTCGTGCCGGAGACCGCACCGCCAGCGTCGAGGCAGGAAAGCGCGCTGGCGTCCCATAGGCTCACGTCGTGCAACTCAGCTCTCCAGCGTGCACTCTTCCATGCGCATCCAAGGGAGACGTGGGCAAGTTTGTCTGTCATACGGGATGATGACCCGCACGTCATCGGCGAATTATTCTGCAGAATTAGCAATAAATAATTGATTTGTTTCAGAACCGCCTTTAATGTATAGGGGCATGCCTCGCAAGTGATCCACTACCAGATCATCATGGTGCAGATGTGGCGCGCATAGGAATACAGAATTGGTCCGTGAAGGGACCAGCACTGGTCGGGGAAACGGAAATATTGTAAATTGGAAGAGGGACAAATACAATTAATGGTCCATGAATGGAGCACGGGCTGGCCCGGCAATGGTCCGTCTTGGTCCATTAATTTGCGTTAACGGACCAATGAGTTAGGTCTTACCACACTCGGTTGTCATACAACGTTAAATGTAAAACATTACCAGTCATGGACCACTTACGAACCATACTGATCGACCAGTAATTGCATTTAACTGACCAATGATGAAACCTATTTCTGCTAGGGCATCTACGTGTGCGGGGTAGGCTCGTGCACACCATCTGAGCGTCGTTTATTGTTTTTCTGGGTGTAACCACATTCCCCTGGACGCGAGTGGTGGTGTGTGCGAGGTGTGGATGGTGTGGGGGTGTTTCTCTGTGGGCGTATCTGTATGTCCCTAGCAGATCTGGTGGTCCAGTAATGGTTGGTGCTGGTCGTTTATTGGCGGATGATTGGTTGATGTAAAAGCGATTGGTTGGCTAATGGTTCAGGATATTTTACACGATTAATTTGTAAAGGGGGGGAAGCTAATTATTGAACGGTGGCGCTTTGAAGCGTGTCTAAACGCTGCAAGTCCTTCAATTTTAAAATAAATTAAAATGGTTTAATAGCGCGTCAAGCGCCTGTAAACCATTCCAACTCTCAACCGAAACCCATCAGCCAAACAAATTCCACACCAACATCTTTGGCATCGTCTGAGCCCCTCAGTTGCCGTAGAAACGAACCTAATGATCGAACAGAAATCAGAAAAGGCCCGTCTGAATTTTACTTTTTTGAGAATTATCCGGATGCCACGTCATTAGCGGTGAGCTCTGCTCTTAGAAAGAGCTCTCATTTTCGCAATCGCACGACGTTCCTTCATAGAGCGGACGCTCTTTGCAAAGTCCTGCACTGTCAAACCTGCCATGTGCGCTCTTCGCAAACATTGTGCCCCGCGCAATTTCGTGCTTTCGTTCCGTAGCTTAGTGTGGCGTTTAGCAGCTCGAAGCTCACGTCCTAAACGTACTCGTTCTTCCGTTTCTCTCTCCTTTCTGTCCTGTTCTTTCTTTTTTCTCACGAGTTCCAAAACCCTGGCTGACGTCATTACACATCCGTTGGTCGTGTCAACATATCCACAATCTAAAACGACGGCATCGGAGCCTAGAATTTTGGCTTGAATAGAGTTTCTCTTGTGTTCAAAATATTCGGTGAGCTCATCGACTCCCACAATAGCTGCATCTCTTTTACCACTCTCCGGTCTCGGTTCCCCAAGCAAACGTCTGGCATCGACAGGCCAAAGTCCAGAACGACGAAACGAGGCCTTAATGTTCTCCCTAGTGAATGCGGTGTCGTAACTCTCACGTATGATACTGCATAAACCAAATATGTCTATACTGCCGTCTCTGCCAAACCCTGTACAGTCATGAGCGGTATTGTTCAGAGCTGCTTTGAACGCTGCAAACAGCACTGTGTCGAGGGGCTGAGTTTTTCCTGAAGTGTGGGAAGGGAGCGCATAGACAGTCACGCGATTTTTGTGGAACGCTTCCAGTACCTGCAACGATAAGTGAGAGCGGTAGCCGTCGTATACTAGCATAACCGTCCGCCCTTCACTTCGCAAGTCCTTTGTGAATTCGATAAAGCTATATGCCCATGACAGAAAGTTTTTTGTGTCCACCCCGCCTCCCTCCATGCGTGTTGCAAGCACTGACCGTCGAGGCAGACGGCTTGCAGGGCTATCGACGTACACCCTCCCATTTCGAAGCACATGTTTGTACGCCATGCGCTTTCCTTTTATGACAAACAATGGGGGCCCCGCTTCACCGGCTGCACTTATAACGGGCATCATCGTTACTCTGTCTTCATATCTGAATGAAGGGCAGACAAAGTCTTGATTCCCGCGCCTGGGTAAAATCCTTTTACAACCCAGGCGGCCGCTGGCATCCTTGTTAGGAGAGATGCCAACCTCGTCCAAATTAAAAATTCGACTTGCGTAGATATCGTTTTCATTTACCAGCTTTTCGACGGTGGCAAAATGCGTCGTGAGAGACTCCATGTTGACGGCAGCGAACCGTTTGCTCTCTTGGGAAAGCGGCCTTCCAAATTTGATCCGCGCAGCATGACGTCTTCGAAAAGCCCTCAGATAGAAGTCGCTAGGAGAACCATGTTTGAAAGGCAATGTTACTCTCTCAGCCGGGGAAAGCCGGGAAACCACGAACAAGACGGCCTCTCTTAAATTGTGTTGCGTCAACGGCAATCCTCTGCGAGCAAAACGAAGCAGCATCTCAACAATTTCATTCTCTTGCGGCCTGGACAGTGCCGTTTTCCGTCCAGGCTTTTGCAGAGGGGTGGTCATACGATAATGAAGGGTCCCGACTGGCACATGGAACAGTTTCGATGCCTCGCGATAAGGCATGCCATGTTTGATGGCTTGCATCGCGCTATTGATCTTCCGTTCACGCAGTTGCTTCGCACTAGCGGTGCCCATTGTGTGGTGTCTCAAACGGTGTGGGTCGATCTGAAATCGAGACAAGCAGGTAAAATGAAACAGGAGCAGGGAAGGGAAGTCAAAATGTGTCGTTATCAGTACTTTGCTCTGTATTGGGCCTATATCTATGAACTGTGTCAAATGATACTTGTGAAAAGCGCGCCCTCGAAGTAAAAAAACGCCAAAAGACCGATGGTCAGTTTTGTTTTTGAAGTTATTCACCGGTTTTGGAGGGATAATGACGTCATTACCTCGAATGTGATGTCATATAGCAAGAGAATGAGCTATTTAGTTAAAATAATGTTGTTTTTTGCGGAAAGTTTGCTTGTTCAAGATTTGATGCAACTGTTCAACAGTTGCACAACCCCCCCTTTATCTATCTGCATGGAATAATATCTGGTCGATTCCGCACTGGTTCACCGACCAATTGCCGATTGCCGATCGTTTTCTTAAAATGGCTGATATGCTATTTGGTTGGTCGACTAGTTGCAAAGGATAATAACTGACCAATCACGGCTGTCATCGACCATACAGGAACACAGCGGTATGCTGTACAAGTAACTTTACAGTACTTCGAAGATCTGCAGCACACGTCAACCCCCAAACCCCAATCATGCGCTCCCCACTTCCACCACCCACACCCCATGCCATCCTTCCTAAACTCCCCGGCATCCATCGGAACCAGCGCCTTAAACGGATCAACCATGTCGTCTTGTGCTGGTGCCGAAAACCTGGCAACGAGATGGAAGAGGACCCTGTGATACCCTCACATTTCCTGAGAGCATACCTGCCTCCACGACACTCCGTAGTCCGCCATCGCTCGACGGAACGTTAGAGGTTGTGCATTCACTCTGCCTTCTCACGTGCGTCCGCCCCTTTCATCCTTTTCCACTGACAATCCTCCTCGCCGTAGAGTAGTGTACAAAGCCCCTACGCGCCGCTGTACCAGCACCCTTCCCCCCCTGCACAACATGGCGCGCGCAACCGCCCTGCAGCCCGCGTTCGCGCTAGCGGCGCCGCGCGGCCCTTGCGCCGCGCGTCCGCTTACGCGCGCCAATTCCGGCGCTGCACGCCGTCTGCCAAGATGGTGCGCGTGTCGGTGCCGGTGTCCGTGGAGGCGCCGGCGGACTTCTGCCACCTGCTGTTCTCGGACCTGTCGCGGGTGCCGGCCTGGTCGTCCACGCTCGAGTCCGTGACGCGCGACGCCGAGGACCCTGCGTTTTCCGAGTGGGTCTTCTCCTGGAACGGCATCCGCCTCTCGTGGCGCGCGCGCGACGAGGACGAGGACGAGGACGGGGACGAGGGCGTTCTGCCCCCCGGCGAGGACGCGCTCGGCCCGTCCGACGCGCGCACCATCCGATGGCGCTCCGTGTCAGGGCTCAACCATGTCGGCGCCGTCGAGTTCGTCCAGGTTGAGCAGGAGATGACAAAGGTCGTCATGACCGTGGATTATGACATGGCTTCGTTGCTCGCGGTCGTCATGCAGTCGGGCTTTGTTAACACGTTTGTGGAGAGCGCCATTGCGAGCGACTTGCAGGGATTTAGGAAATATACTTTGCGCTCGCTGAGAAAAGAGCGCATAGCGCAAAGAAGATCATAATGAACATTTGTTTACCTCAACTAGCCAAGCATCACCGTCACCCAGTTTTGTACAAAACTTGCATCCCGTCGTGTGCCGATCCTTTTGCCGCGGGTCGGCTAGTCAGACGCGACGCAGCATCCGCAAGGTCACACGAATGCTTGAAAGATCATCGGAAAGACGGTATTCGCGAGCACAAGCACCATCCAATAGGACAGGGCACACTGTGGAGGTTGTGCGGCACACATCCAGTGGTCGTCACCGCAGGACGGCTCCCTCTTTGAAAATATAAATTAAAGCGGGTGAAAAGCTCGGCAGTCTATTACCAGTGCATCCGCAGGACCTCTGTCATATCCAAATGGTGAAAAGTACCACCACAGCAAAAGGAACGGTAACGCACGCACGATGGCCTTCAAGGCCATGGGCCGTTCAGCAAATTCCCACAGCCGCCTTCTTCTCCCGCTCGTACGCTATACTGCAGCATCCCTTTTCGACACCCTGACACGAAACCCTAACATGACACTAGTGTCTACCACAGCCTTGTTACGTCTCTTTTCGACACCCAGACACGAAATCCTAACATGACACTATTGTCTACCGGCTGAGGGGGACATACGCACCGTGACAGCCGGGACAAACGGGGGCAAACGTAATGTTACTCAAATGGGTTCAGCGCAGTGTAAACACTGCAGTTGTCTACCGGCTGAGGGGGACATACGCACCGTATGTAAACACTGCAGATGTCTGCACTACTGCCGAAAAAGTCTGCACCACAGTGCAGACAATAATCAAGCCAACAATTTTACTCGAACCCACTGTAATTAAAATGGCTGACAGTCGGTAGCAGCCGGTAGACAAGGTACCCTTGGTATCCCGCTACCGTGTTACACGGTACGTAATATGTAATTGCCTGGCAATTTTGATGTGTAGGCACATCAAAAATTGCCTACGCAGGCAATAATCAGTCAGAGCAATAGACTTACTGTAAAGTTACTCTGTCCGACTGTACCGAAACATGCATGCAAGTCGGTGTTACCCTAGGGTACCGTCTCAGGACCTGGCTTTTTGAGTTGGCATACTGCATAAATAGTATATATATATATATATATATATATATATCTCCCCCGTAAGGGGGAGAATCGGGTTTAAATATGAAAAGTTTATGCAAAGGCGGGGGATATTCCTCAAATATTTAATCAAAAATCACGGTATATCTCACATTGCTTATGCGTACAGTACATACCGGAGATGCGATGATCCGCACGGCCAGGGCGGCTACTGAGGAGCGCTGCTTACAGCGGCGGCAAGTTGATCTGTAGACGAAGTAGGTTGAACTTAGTTGGTAATAGCGGCAGTGTTCTTGAAAGTTGTAGGTTGGGTTGAGGTGGCGAGTTACCCAACTCGTCCAACTCAGGTCCCCTTTTATAGACTTTCGTACCCTTCTAAATAGTACTAAGAATGAAGGCTCCTGCTAGAGCCTTCTAGAAAACTCTAGATAGAACTACAAACATAAAAGTTCGATTTGAAACTCTAGAAAAATCTAGAGTTGTCGAACGTAGAACTAAACATAAAACTTCTAGATAGCTCTATTAGCATCTCGATTGTTGCACTATTCCCCCTCCTTCCTATTGAGGTCCTCGTCAATTCAATTTCAATAATACTGAGGCAGAATTCCTTCTTTCACAATGTACTCATACCAAACTTGTGTCACTGTTCCATCACGATCAACAAAATCGGATGTTGGTTGCCATTCAGCATCATGAGTTGGATCGCCTCTCATCAAAGTCAGGAACTGATAGCCTTGTCCTTTCTTTCGATGTTTTAAGATCGCTTCAACCACATGTTCTTCTCTATCCACAGCTGGAACCGGTTCTGGTCGTACTGGAACAGAAGCCGCAATGTCCGTCGGCTGTTTAAAGAACGGTGTTGTATGAATGACATGCCCAACGGGATGAATCTTGAAGTGATCGGGAAGCTCAAGACGAATGGCGTTTTTCCAATTAATTCTTTAATAACAAACGGTCCAACCCTGCAACATCTCAGCGGGCGTAGTGTCGAAAGGGATGTAAGTTGTTTTTGCGATTTTGTGCGAGATGCTGTTGGTGATTAGCATGCGAATGGTGGCACAGTCTTTGACTTATTGTTTGTTCCGGCGTGGCCGGGGCGGTTGGGGTGTATTTGATGTCCAGCATGTGCTGGAAATCATTTATGATGGAGTTGCCCTCAATAGCTTGATTCCAAAGGTTGAAGTTGTCGCCGGAGGCGTGGAGGGGCGGGAGTTTGCCGTAAAAATGGGAGGAGCGGTGATCCAGGGCTTTGTGGTCAGTGGGGTGCTCCATAGTAGCGGGAGGTGTAGGGTTTGTGGATGGGGCTGAGGGAAGGGCTTGTGCCGCGGGGGTGGACGGGGGTTGAGATCGGCGCTCGACGCGGACGTGCGGAGGCGGGTGGCTGAGTTGGGCTGGGTGAGAGGGTCCCATCACGCACGCAAGGGCAACATCGTACTGAAGCATGTTCCGAGTGCGGACATGCTCGCGGACATATTCACGAAGCCGCTACGATCGGAGCCGTTCCGAAAGCTCACGGCGAAACTCCAAATCATCGCCCCCCCACCCCCCGTCCCCGCGCCGTACGACCACACAGCGACAGGGGGAGTGTCGTGATCCCATGTCCATTTTCTGTCGCTCTGCGGTCGTACTGCGCCACCTGTAATGATCTCCCTGTCATGATTCCCATGCACAGCTCACACACCTGTGCCACTCACAAACGTAGCACAGATGTAGCTCCCCAGGCAGCGCCGCCGTCACCAGCGCCGCTCCCCCACCACACTGTTCATAACTGTATAAGAGAATACAATAATTGCATGGCAGAAGCATTGTAAGTCAGCTTTCTGACTTGCAAGTCGGCTTTCTGACTTGCAATTGCGTGTCAGATTGAGAAGTGAAATGCACTCCCCTTCAAGGTTTTGCCGTGCATTCTCTGCAAGTAATGTAGCATAGATTCACATTCCCTGTCCTTTGTTCTTGCATGAACCTTTAGCAGTGTACTTAAGCTGATCTCCCTCGCGTCGCTTTGTAGAGGCCAAGGGCCTCGTCGCTAAGCACAGCACTATCTTAGCATCGGATAAAAGCGAATATAAGGCACTTTGCCTACTTGCTGTAACCCTCAAGTCCCAGCCTGCATACTGTCCTCACGCCTGCCCCTCTAACTAAGTACAGACTCCATGAGAGACATGCACAACGATTCTGTCTGGTGAATCACAAAATTTTCCTGCAGCACAAAATAGTATTGTGCTGCAGGAAAATTTTGTGATTTCCGGAGCTGTCCGTTCTGAGGGGAGCTGATTTGGGCGTAAAATTTCCACCGCTGTAACGTATTTAGGATGGCGCCAGAAACCAATAATACAGTGGACCCTACGCATTAGTGCCGTCCTGCGTGAATACTAGAAAAACAGCACTACTCTGGAGCGGCAGTGATCAGTTGGGTGAACTATTGCCCGTCCAAAACTCTGTTATTTGTGGTAAAAGGGAGTGCCCCCTGGCCAGGAGACGGGTGGAGAGGGATGTGCACAGTATATGTAGTAGCGATATCCAACATTATTAAAGTCTGTTGTTGTTTCCGACCCAGCCGCACATGCGCGGGCCTCCACCCATGCGAGCGCCACACCCACACCACATCAACCGGCCTCCGCTCCAACCCCACCCACACACACCGAGTTAAAGGCCGCACACGACCTCCTCCGCACCGTCGGCCTCCCCGTCCGCCTTGACCCCAACACAGGCGCCCCCGAGGCGCCTGCTCCCGCAATTACCGCGCTCGCCGTTGCCCCCACCTCCTCCCCCTCTGCATCCTTCGCCTCTTTCTCTGCAACCCAACATGCCCTCCGCCTCGGTGGCCGCCTCGCCACCACCTCCCTCCCTCCCCATGTCATCATCCCAGGGGCGGGTAAATGGACATACATATATTTCGCTGTCTCAGACCTCGGCATCCTCACGCGCATCCTCGCTCACACCCGCCTCATTTACGAGGATCTCCAACTTCTCCCCGTACCGCTTTCTACTTTCGTCAGGACGCTGGACCGCTCGCCCGCGGCTGGAATAGCCCGCCCCCTCGCCCAAGAGTCGCAACGCCTGTTGCGTCGCAGTACCCCCACCTCAGTTCCCATGCGTCTTCGAACCGCCCTCGCCGGGGCACTCCGTCACACCTCCCGTACTATCTATGCGGCACTCGCCGCAGCCTCGAACGACGGGTACTCCCGTCGACCTACCGCAACGGCTACCGCTCTGCCCGTCGTTCCTGCAAGCCCACCTACACAACCGTGCATTCGGAAATCTGCGTCGCCCCCTGTACCGGCGACCTCGCGCGCTGCGTCCCCGATCCCTATGCATACTACTGCCCCGGCCTTGGACGCCGCCCCCGCTGCACCCCTCTGCAGCCCAGGGCCGGCACCAGATGCCAGCATGCCCGACAAAACTACCGAGGTCCGTGCCACGAGACGCTCGCCCGCCGACGCCGTCACCTCTCAGCCCCCGCCGCCTCCAACCGCTGTCACCGAGCCCCCCGTTCCCGCCACCACTCCCCCGCCAAGTTTATACCGCCCGGCGCCCCTGGGTACCACCCTAACCGCCACTGTAGCTCCCCTCCCCACATCGGTCAATGAAAGTGACCTCCACCCCGCCCAGCCCAACAATGCCGCTCCGTCGCCCGAACACTCGCCTCCTGCTCCTCAAAGCGCACACCATGCACCTCATCCTCTCCACTGGCCCCCTGTCTCGTCTCTTAACGCCCCGCCCCGCATCAAAAGAGCTCTGTCCACTAGCGCATCAGTCCCTCCTCCCAAGCGCGCCTCTCCCTCTCAGGAGGCCGCAGCACTCTCTCCCCTGGACCAATGATCTCAGATAGCCCCACCGCCGACCCCTTGGCCCCCTCTCACAGCGCTTCCCTTCCACCATCCATGACAGACACATTCTCGCCCTCCCCTGAAAACCGACCATTCCCCCTCCCGGACGCCTCACCCCTCCCCTTGCCGTCGGTCCACGAACTCCTTTCGACCCCGATTCGGCCCTCGGACATTTTCACTTCTATCCCTGGCCCTTGCCTGCATAGCACGGTTCTACTTCTAATTCGCCTCGTGCGCGCTGCCACAGCAGCTACCACCCCCGACGCCACTCATCAAGCATTTATGCGCCTTCACATGCTGCGTACTGTTGTGCTCCGAAAAGCTTTCCGTGGAGAGCCCGGATGGCGTTCCTCGCGCGGTCAAATGCTCGCCCTCCGTCTCCGCTTACGTAGGGCAAGCACAGGTCGCGAATGGGGTACCTTGTGGAGAGAAGCCCTTCATGCTCACGAAGCACGGCGGGCATGGCAGCACACACATTCCAAACTCCCTTCGCCCCACAGCTCTCGCGCCGCACAAGCCGCCCGCGCCATGCGGCTAGCCTCCCAAGCCCAGTACGGGCGGGCGATGCGCACGTTCACCAACCCTCCTCTCGCCAACCTCAACGACACGGCCACGGTTGCAGCACTGCAAGCCCTTCACCCCGACCCTCCTGTCCCCGTCATGCCTCTGCCGCCCTCCGCACAACCACGGCCGCCAGAGGTGTCGGAGCAATCCGTTCTCCGTGCCGTCAGGCACCTCAATCCCAACTCAGCCGCCGGTCCAGACCGCATGTCGCCCAAGCTCCTGCACCTCCTTGCCCACACACAAATTAGTCCCGAAGCAGGAGTGACCGGCATCTCCGCGCTCACAAATCTCGTCAGCCGCCTGGCCCGTGGTTCCCTTCCGCCCTGCACCATCCCCCTTGTCAGTGCCGCAACTCTGCTGCCCCTACAGCCACGCCCGGCCAAAATTCGCCCAATTGCAACTGGACAAAGCAGCCGTCGACTCGTCACGAAAGTCCTCCTCCCAGCCGCAATAGAGGATTGCCGTGACCACTTCGCTCCTGAACAATTAGCCAATGGTGTTCCGAACGGCATGGACGCTATCGTACACGACGCCCGGATGCTACTTCGTCGGCATGGAAGGGACCCACACTACGTCATGGTGTCAATTGACGCCTCCAATGCCTTCAACCGTTTCTCCGACCAGAAAGTGCTGGACCAGCTCCCAACCAGAGCACCCTCTCTGTCCCGCTTTCTTGACATGGTTTATGCACGCACCATCTCCCCCCTGATACTGCCCTCGTCTCCACCCACCATGCTAGTCAGTCGAGAAGGGTCGCAACAGGGAGACCCTGCAAGCATGCTCCTCTTCTCTCTCGCTCTTCAGCCTCTCGCCCGCCGCATCTCGCACGAATGTGACGTTCTTATGAACCGCTGGTATACAGATGACGGTACCATCATCGGCCGAATCGATGAAGTTGCCAAAAGCTCTTAAAATCCTCAACACAGAAGGACCAACCCACCAGTTCTTCCTCAACCCAGCTAAGACACGTGTCTTTTGGCCCAGCCTCTCCCCAGACCTCCTGCTTCCCCTCACCACTGTTGCCCCTTTGCACGTCATCGAAGACGGCGGGTTGGAACTCCTCGGGGCCCCTATTGGGTCTGACTCGTTCATGACGCAGTACATCACCCGCGAACTGCAAAACTGCAATTCCGCCCTCGCCCACCTGGACCACATCCCAGAGGCCCGCGTACGCTTTCACTTACACCGGGTCTCCGCTTCCGCCTGTCGCATGCAGCATCTGTTCCGGCTGGTACCCCCGACCTTCGCCTTTTCGTTCGCACAGCAATTTGATAGAGATCAGCTGAAGGCATACGAGCGCTTCAATAGTGTTACTCTTTCACCGAGCCTGGCTGCTCAAGTCCGATTGCCGTTCGTTCATGGGGGACATGGCCTCACATCATTGGCCAATACTTCACACGCCTCTTACGCTGCAAGTCTCATCGACTCCGCCCCGGTACGACTAAAGGGGCCCAAGTTTCCCAACCTCAGGCAATACCAGCGCTTTGCACGAACATCATTGAGGGTGGTTCTCGGCAATTTACCTCCTTCCGTACAACCACCTCACTTCTCCCTTACATCCTCGGATCTTGGCTGCCTCGAACCTACCGCACTTCTAGCGCGTCCTGAACGCATACATACCTTTTTACTTCAGGCGCAGCATAGCACAGCGGCCAGCCGGTTCTGGGAGAAACCCCTTCAGTAATCCTCTCCCGACCCTCGTCAGCACAGTGCAGCTTCAATTCGTCGGAGGGTACGGTTTCGCTCTCTCCTCGCTCCTGGCGCGACATCTTTCCTCACGGCCCACCCAGCTGCCACCTCCCGCATTCATAACGCCACCTGGTCAACTATGCTACGTCGTCATCTGGACGCTCCTATCACATTCGATTCTATCTCGCCGTTGCGCTGCGCACATTGTTCCAAGCCACTCGACCCTCGAGGGGATCACGCGACCATCTGTAGCCATGGCTTCGGACTTGTCCACAGACACAATACCGTCCGAAATGTCTTCGCACGACACGTGTTCCGTGGGGCTGGACTTGCATATTCCCTCGAGGTCCCTTTCCTGTTACCAAACTCTGCTGCACGACCGGCCGATATCCTCGTTCAACCGTCCCCCCCTGCCCCAGGGCTCCCTTGTGACAAACCTACGGCCTACGACGTCACAATCTGCAGTCCATTCCGCAGGGGCATGATGTATCCCGCTGCCCGCCAATCTGCAGGAGCTGCAGAAGCAGCTGACGTTCACAAGCGTCAGGCCCTCGAGCGGACTATTCGATCCACCCTGCTCATTGACGATCACCTTCCTCCGCCACCCCTAGACTGGCACTTTCAGCCACTCTCGTTTGACACTCTAGGCGCCCCCTCACAGTCTACACTGCATGTCATCCATGAACACGCGAAGCTAATAGCACTTCGGAGCTCTTGCACCATTGCCTCCGCTCAAGCCCGCATCCACCAACGCATGAGCTTCGCCATCTGGTCCACTGTCGCTGCTGCGATCCTTTCTCGCCTACCGACACACGTCGCGGACATCTCATATCCGATCGAAGTGTAACTCAGCTTCCTATCTGCTAGTGCATCTGTAAGCGCACCCCTGATGCATTGATAAAATTACCCCCCCAGCGGTTTTCTACACCGAGCTCTCTCTCCCGCCGCGATGCCGAGGAAGACGAACGAGTTGCGACCTCCGGCGTTGTCGCCGCCCTCCACCGCTGCCCTCGCCGCGCCGCCATTGTCGGCGCCGGAGACAACGTGATCGGCAAAGTTGAACACGTGATCTGGATGCTTGAATGACACGTTTGGTTGACCGAACGCTACAGGTATGCCTCTGCTCGCCTCCCATGGTCTGAGTGCGAAACCCAGATCTTCGAAAAAGCGCCTTTTCGCAGCTACACGTGACTCCCTCAAAACATCGGTGGACATTGCGTATACTGTGTGTACAATGTAAAAGCTTTCGCGACCTTTTTAGGTATCTATGTCCTTTTTCTGCCGTCTAGCTTTTGTTTCAACAAGCTCACGGGTTTTCTTCATAGCTTCTCTTCCCACATAGCGCGGATTGAGCCAATACGGCGCGCGGGGCTGAGGCATTGACACTTTCTTTCTGTGATTATTTTCGTTGGTATTGGCATCTGGAACACCTTGTAAGGTTCTTGTTCTCTGCGTAGCCTCATTTTCACTTTCTAGAACAAGTTCGAACTGATTGCGTGCCTGAACAAATAACGTTCTCACGAAGCGAAATTTGAAGTCACAGTGAACGCGAGCAAGACCTGCCTCGAGCTCTTTTTTGGTAGATCTATTCTGATGGCCGTAGAGAAACGCAGACATAGCCAGGTGAGTATGGGCAAGATTCACACCTAGGGACCACGTGTGCTCCATGAAGAAACATGACGCGTCTGACAGGACCCGTGACATTAATGAAGTGTCAAAAACAAGCTCCACATTCGATTTCAGTGTCCTGTTCTCGTCGTCAACCATATCCTTAAAGGCCCATTTCGTTGCAGTTTTGGAAATTCTCTTCGACTTGGTAGTCAATCCCACGCTTGGACTTGTCCCGAAGAAATCATTGCCTTGGTTCATTCCATTTCGCAAGTTCTCGACATCTCTCTGAAGGTGTTTCATTGTTCCTTCAACAGAAGCCAATCGAGTAAGCAAGGATTTCTGCATATTTTCGAGGAAGAGCCGAATAGAGCTCTCCCCAGGCGAGTTCCTCTCATATTTGCTTGGATTCCTCAAGCTTAATCTGGGCTGCGCTGTTGTTATTGCAGGAGACGGAACACCTGTCATTCTTTCTCCCCTGAGAGTTACTGTATTGAGGTGCTCTTGTCCCGGGCCGAAAAACTCACGAGTTTTGACGTGTTCAGCTGCCCCTACATAGGGATGGTCTCCAGCGCTGTCACAGCGTACATTCGCGTCATTCGCGTCATCGTCAATAGGAAAATATTCTCTTGATGCTCTCTGTTCCCACTGGGGTGAGTCATGGTCCGGATCTCGGTTTCCAATTTCAGCAGCAACTTCCTCCTCTTCTGCAAATGCTTCACCATTGGGCGGTGGCTGCGTTTCCATGTCCGAAAAGCTCTTGATTTGGCGTTCATTGTTACTGCAAGCTGTCCGCGGTACAGGGCTTCCGTTGAGCGCCGGCCCTCTTGATTTTGTTCTGCGAGTGCCAGTTTTTCGAGGGGGCGTCCTAGTCGCAGCCTCGTCTATGGCACAAGTTTCATCCAACGGAGAGCTTGACCTTTTTCTCGGAAAAATTGCATGCACATTGTTTGTTTTCGTCTCACGCTTGAGGTTGCGCGGCTGGAGTCCTGATACAGCAACCCTTCGCTCTTCATTCGCTCTTCTAGCCGATGCAAGTGGGCGTGCCAGGGGCATGATCGGAGAACTCAGAATGTCGCTTTCAATTAAGCTTCACGGGGTATGGAGAAATAAGCAAGTAAGATCAGCAAGATAACACCAACAAAAAGAGGGGAGATCGGCAAGTTCGATCGAAACTGGTTCTGTGAACAAAGATGTGCAACGTGCCACTTTAGAAGGGTGGGGTGTATCATGTGTTGTTGAACATTGAACAGTTCGCAGTTTTCTTCCGGTTTCCCGCGGAATAGTTAGCATTTTTCTGTACTGGTGCCAGTACTTCCAGCAATACGGCTGTACCCATTGATCCTCTGGGCAGCATGAAATCTAGACACTTCACCATTAACTGCAGTGCTGCAGTTGACTGCAGTCAGTGTCGCATACGATACCTCAAATTTAGACGAATTGCATGTATGCCAGCAAGCTAATGATTTAAGCACTATACTTTGTTTGCGAACCGAGGGCAAAAATACCTATCGCCCGATTTGAATTGCGCCGCAGTCTCTATCTGCATGGGGACCTCAGGAGGATCACGATCCTCCGGTCGAAAACGTCCACGTCCTAGGAGAGACAGTCGAAATAATCGAAGCTGCTTCGAATGGAAGGAACAGGCGGTCGTACCTACTCGTGTGCACCAAGAGCACCAACAACTGTATCCCGGAACGTCAGATCTGATGAACAGATCAGATTTGTTCGAACAAAATGGTTCAAATCTCCTGGTACAGAGAGAGTTATTCGAAAGTGAAAATACTGATGGGCAGATTCAGAATCGTGCATCACTCGATTCGATCCTTCTTAAAACGAACTGTGAAAATGCTGTACATGCGATTGGCAACGAGATCAGTGAGGTTAACCTCGCTCCTCCACATGCCGAAATAGAAGGATGTCCGAATCCGATGCAACACACGAGCGTTTCAGACATAGACCGTGTTGCTATTGGATATGAGGCGGATGAAATGATTCCTTCGGGGGAGGATCATCAGTCATCTATTCTACGAGGTGGCGATAGTGGTAAACATTGTATTGGGGAAGACGCCTCACAGGAGGCAGAAAAGATACAACGTCCAGACCGGAGATCACCCAATACATGGCAGAAAATGCTTGCTGTAATAGCTGTTAGCGGAACAAGTCGTCTCACTAGGGAACAATTTGAGTTCTTCAGGAACACAGTGAACTGGCTACTTGACCAATACGCACCAGAAGAACAGAAAATGCCATCTTACTCTATGGTCCAACGCACATTGCTACCCTTCCTTTGGAATTCCAGCTTCCCCTGCTGTGAGAGGCATCTCGTACCAGTGGACTTGCGAAAAGCAGGGGCTAAGAGTACAGCATCTGGGCGTGCTGGGGGCCCATTTTCGAACCGCCGTTGGACTAACGAAGCCCAGCCAAAAGCGGAAGTCCAGATCATATTGCCGAGTACGTGGGCGATGAAAGACGTCTCTTTCAAGCCTACGTGGGATCTTCTGCGATCTGGCTGTCGTGCGGAAGTGAAACCCAGTTCATATGACCCACTGTTCTCTACAATCTCAAGTATCCCTATAGTTGCCAATAGGCAACTTTTTCTGGATGGCCCTCACCATTCTCTTTTCTCCACAAAATCCCGGGCCAATATTTGTGACACATTTCATCGGAATGGAGAGATAGTAAACATTTTTCTAAATGCCGCACCCGCACCTCGCAAAGGAACTACAATGGATATCAACGAGTACAATTCTTATTTGGGGAGCCTGTCGGTTACACGGAAAGGCAATTCTGAATTTTGTTTATCAGCAGCGATATTGAACACACATCTTGTGCTTGCAGGTACGGTCGCCGCGAACTCTAGCACTTTAATAAGAACTTCGAATTACAGTGCATATCGAGTACTGAGGACTCCACACTTTGGAGTCCCGGTGACATCTGTTCACTTGTTTCAGTAAGTGTTTCTACATCTTACAGATGTGTGATCGTTCACCGGTTCGGTGGATTGTGCGATACAGGAAGCCGTGTTGAGCTGGTCTGGATTCCATTGCACAACGGTTCAAGCGGGAATCAATCCTACGACTATCAAAAGGCGGATAAACAAGTTGTTAGAGAGCTTACCTGTACGGAATGCATTGAGACGGTAAAGCGGAATGGTGCTAACAGCACGGATGCAAGCGCCTCAAAATTGGTAGATCTATCACTTCCACAGGACAGGCCATTTATCAATTCAGGTGGAGGAGGTGCGCAAGAATCTTCCAGTTGTCCTTGCAAGTTTTCAGATGGCGTTCTCCTCGAGGATGGTCAACGTTTTTTCGTGTACAGGGTTCTGTTCTATTCCGACGGTTTCTCTCAGTAAAGGGATTCGCAAGGATCTGCCGGAGGTGTTTATATGTTACCACTTAATTTACTTCCTGAACATCGCACATCCCGCAAGGCAGTAAGACTTTTGGGACTCACCCCGCCAGGCGTTAGCACAAGTCAAGTGCTCCGTATGATCGCAGACGACCTCCAAAAAGCGGCAACTAGCGGCATAAAGACAACTGACGGTGACGGACACCCCATCACAGTGTTCATTCAGGTCGTGGCATACATAGGTGATTTCTTGGAGATCGCTCATGTCTCGGATTTACTTCGGCATAATTCAGACGCTGCTTGTCATCTGTGTGTTTTTCGTAAGCAAAAACTCAACCCGCAACATTCGTGTCACGGGTACACAACTGCCCTAAACAGTACAGATTCTTCAAGTTTCCGATCAGGACCAAGAACAGTTGCCATATGTGATGAGATAGGCTCCGCAGAAAAAAGGCGTCAACTAAACTACCTCGGGATGGAACCGCGATTATCAAAGAAGGTTACAGACAGCCCGTTGCTCTTGTTCTACGAGAAATTTCGGCTGGCCGGATCAAACGGACAGATGCCAGTAGCAAGTTGTGGACATCAGCTGTTTGACTCCACGTTCGACCTATATCGCTCAGTTCTGGTCGCAACAGACCATTTGCTTGCTGGAAATGCCATTAATATATTGACAACCTGCTTTCTGCTTTTGCCTTCGAAAAATGATAGTGTTCACATTGATGCAAAAATATGTGATGCACTTCGGAGCAATTCGTTAATCACGCAGAATAAAATATTCGACTTCAAGAGCAAGAAGCTCTACTCCACGTCCATCTCTGGTTCCTTTTGCATTCTCTTGGTCGCTAGCAAGATTTTTCGAGATCGATGTCACCAGCTATCTTTGCAGGTCTCTCTTTCGCAGCGGCCTACTGGAGCGGATTCCAATCCATGCAATATCCTTCGACAGGCCGTACAGGCTTTGGGAATGTATCAGGATCTGGTGTCCAAAACCTATTGGTATCCAAAGCTCCATGTTGATGGCCACAATGCTGTAGCTTTGTTCAACAGTGGGGAAGGCTTCGACTTCATTCTCAGACAGCAGGAAATGGCACGTGTTTATGTGGATACTTGTGACAAGTTCTGTGGCGTTTCAGAGGTCGCAAAAATGAAGCTAGACAAGCCGAATCTTCACAGACTAATCGAGCTTTATGCTCATTCTATACCAGCGATGGGACACGTGCGACACTTCGCAGAGCTAGTTTTTGAATTCGCTCACCAGCCACTCAAACGTGGGGTGGCGAGATCTAATCGCCGGAACCCTCAGATTCAGGCTGTGATGCACGCCTTAGCCGACGATTGGCAAGATAGGTTTTCGGCATTCGCGAGTCAACGGCGAGTCCTTTCCGTAAGAGACTTCGAGATTAATATGAGGCATTTTATCAATGGTACGGTCCCGTCGTCGTCTTTACCAAAGCATGAATCTTTCACCGTGCCTAATCCCATGGATATACTTATCGAGCCCATTCTAAAAAAGTTGCTTGGAAGTAAGCCGACAGAAGGCTCCACCAAAGGCAAAATTACATGGTCCTTGTCGCGCTGTCAGCCTGTTTCAGAGCATCAAGTGAACTATAGGTATCTGCTGAACTCCTCGGTTCTGAATCAATATGGCAACGATGAGGTATTCTTTTTTATGTAGCGAGACGTTTCAAGAAGACGATGAAAGTCGCCCCCTGTTCTCTTCGTTCCGCGCCTCACGATTTTTTGGAAAGGGGTGATGCTGTGCAGGCCATAATACACAAACGTAGGACCAATGACGCGCTTTTAAACCAGCCATCAGTTTATGAGATAAGTCAATCACCGGACGATTATCACGTCGCTGTTTTCGCTGTCGAAGAATTGCTGCTTTGGAAAGATACGTCCACGACTGGGCTCGAAGTAGAGAGTGGTCCGTTCGCTGTTGTACGAAGATGTACTCGGTTTGAGGGTGATACGCTCAAGGTCGCAAGTGAGTCCCTGCCGCTCCTCTTACATCTAACTGACAGTGTCCGACGGGTGAGTTTGATACATGCTTGTTCAACATCGACTGAAATTTTGTCTTGTATGCTTAACGAAACTCTTGTTAAGCACAATGAGAGTTTGCTCGGCGGCGGTAGATTCCGTTACATAACGAAACAGATGGGTTATCCACCTCGCATGGGATGAGAAGCATGTAAACTGCAGCTCTATTTGCATTCTAGCATTCTAATTTTATTGAGAAGGCCCTACACTCCTCCGCAGCATTTCTTGCGTGATGGCCACTCAGAACTCGCCAACGACTTGTTTTCTGCGCACAACGAGTGCAGGTCACGTCAATTCAAGATTGCCGAGAACTTCGTTCCGGCCACGAGCTGCCTTGGGCAGACGCCTAGAATTTTTTTGGAGAGTCGAGACCAGCGAAGCGAAAATGCATAATCAGTAGCAGAGTACATATCCTCATCTTCGCCTATCACAATACCTGACTCAGATATGGCATCATGCATTGACACAGGGTTTCTCTCCAGTCTGCTCACATACACTGAATTGCGATAATCGAACCCCCTGTTCTCTCTCCGAAGTACATCGAAGGCTCCATTAGGGAGTGATTTATGGAGGCTTCCTGCCAGTCTAAAAATGAAAGGGTACTTACCGTCTTCGTTCTCAGCTAAAGTACCTCCCAAAAGTCGCAATGCGGAGTCAACAGCCAGCGCAGCCCCGTTGATCTTCCTACCCTTCGCCACTAGGGCAAGTAAATCTGATTGAACACCGAGGCGTATACATTGAGATACATCGTGAAAAGAATCAAACAAAACTAGTGATTCTTGCAGACCCTGAGATGGAGACTGTGTTTCGCAAAAGTTTGGTTCAAACGTAGCCCGAGGACAACCTGACCGAATTACCGTAGCAATCTTGGCGAAATCGGACAGGCTGCAGTTCGCATCAACACGACGCAGAGACGTAAAGCACATGCCAACAAAACGCCCATTGCCTCTCTTAACATCAGAAATAGCGGATCGTGCGCGCGGGAATGAAAGAGGTTTATGACAGCGATGGACCATTTTGTGTCTCAAGTAGCTGAAAACACGTTCAGCAATGCGGTCGCTTTCACTTTCATTCCCAATTACTCGAGAGTAAATTGCGCTCTGCGCACTCACAAGCCTCTGTAACTCGTTCACTTTAAGTTCCAAATTGGCAATTCTGGCACCAGTGTGCTGTATTGGGCATCTACATCCTCGGGATTTTTGGGAGGTGTCATGAATCACATGGAAGGACGATTCGTTCGTATTGGGTGTAAAGTCGGGATCCGAGAGGAAACCTTCCTCGACTGTTTCGGAGACGGATTCGCAATCGCTCTCCGACGCGAATGGTTCCTTTTGGCGGCTCCGCCATGCCTGACGGGCCATGTTCTCACACCCTTTGCCTATATGTGACAGCTTGCGTCCCATGAAACGAGCGCGCATTTTTGTTTCAACAATTCCGTGTCCCTCTTCGTAACATAAATAGCCTAAAACAGCGCCGTTGACAAGCTCAATATTCGTGACTCGAGCTTTCCACCATATCGTTTTCGATATATTCTGACCCTTTCTGCGCCCTTTCCCGATACAAAAGTCGAGCAACCATTTAACCTCAATTTCTTCTCCGGTACTTACGGGTTTCATGATTGCAACCAGGCGGAGATGGAACCGGTAAACAGTGCGATGTCGCAAGGCACTGTATTCCACGCAGTAGAGCGATGCGATCAGGCGTAGTAAGCCCGGAGGGCCAATATTCAATTTCAGGAAGCACTGACGCAGGCTGAAACTCAACAAGAGTAATACTGGTGCTTACGGCCTGGCGAGGAGATCGCGAAGTGCCCTTGCTATGGTTGGATTAAAGTTTAGTTAGAATTGAGTTGGGAAAATCAGAAGTATTCCCGTATGCATTCTCCTGCGCGCGGGCATGCATTGTCATTGTTGTGATGGCAGAGCGCTTCCAGAACGAAAAATTAAAATGCAGGCACGATCACCACTGCGGAACGTTGCGGCAATGAGTTGTCATTGTACTTGACAAATGATGCGTGCAAGAGAACGAGGTTCTCCATCTCATTTTTTAGAACACAGGAGCGCTGCCCAGCAATGAATAGGTAGATTGAGGCTAAGAAAGCTGTAGCATAATCGCGAAGGGGATTATTTACTGCTGGGGGCGGCTACTGTACACCCATGACACGTTTTACAGCGCGTGTGCGCGCGGCTGTAAGTACGCGCTTGCTGCTCGCTGTGCATGTGTACAGCGTGACGATCCGGAGTAAGGCGCGCGAGCTTACCGTGTAAGGCGCTACCTAGATACTGTAGTATATGTTATGATAGATTATTTACTTGTATATTAAATGACAGGGCGACCGGCGGCGGAGGGAGGAGAAGGACAAGCACGGGCTTGGTACCAGATCCTCCACCGCAGGTCTAACCCCGTCCGCTTATTCTAAACGCGTTCTCTTAACGCAAGCGCGTTACCTAGAAACTAACGCGGGTAGCGGTCGCGAACGTACGCGCGCGAGCTGGATCCGTCTCCGCCCGTCGGTGCTAGAACGCTAACTAGCGCCGCCCCGGGGCGTCGAGCGCGTCGAACCGCTCTACCGCGTACTGTGTTCGCGTCCGCTCCCCACCGCTCTACCACGCTACCACCGCCCGCGTTCTTTTCTGGTGTGTGTGTTTTTGTCCTCTCTCGCGTACACAGGTCTTCGAAGAACCACAGCTAAACCCCCAACGCGACCGGGGGTTTATGCTACATTGGTCTCCCGACCTAGAAGGCCACACGATTATCGCGAGAAGACTATCCTTCGAGTCCGCGTCCGCACGCGTCGAAACGGAAGAAGGATCCGCCCCCTCAATTCAATCCGAGCCAGCGAATATGGAGTCAACCGCGTTCCGCACCTCCGAGTCAGCCGCGCTCCGCGTCCCATTCGGCGGCGGTGGCGCAGGTCTCAGTGACCGCGAACCGTCGCCTGAATTATCAGAAGGCCGCGCACGCGCGATGTATGACCGGATCGCGACGTATATTGAGGAGGTCCGGACCGCGCTTCGAATCGACGTAACCGACGCAGTATATTCGCGTTGCATGGAAGAACTACGATCCCTTCGCGAAGGGAGGTTTGAACGCGTCTCCCAGTCTCTGGAAAACCTCCGAGCACTAGTCGATCAACTGCAGAGTCGACTGGTGCTCGTCGAGGAATCGCGTCTCGACTCCCCCGACGAGTTCGGGGAAGGCCGCCCCGAGAGGACGGTCTCTGCGGGACGTACTGACGCGAGACCTTTTCCTTCCGCGGAGCAGATGCGCGCGTTTGCCCATGTGACCGCGCAGTTAAATTCTACACGCCGACGTGTTCGTCAGATGGAACATACCCCGACGGCGACGTCACCCGGAGCCCCACCGTTAGGGCCCGGTGGTACTGTACCTCCGAACGCGTCCGGCGCTCAAGATGTGGAGCCGGCTGGTGGTGACACCAGTCGGCCCGCACGCGGAGATCGAACAAGGATGGACGCAACTTTCGCGTCCGAAACCCAAGCCCTGCCGCATGTCGCCGGAGACATGCGGCAGACGGTTCGCGTACCTTACGCGGACGAAACTAGACGCGGGGATACCACCCGGGGATCGAGAGAACCGATTCTCGCTTTTGATCCCCGGTGGGGCGGCTATCAGCCCCAGGATCTCACTACGCGTCGGGGCCCGGTAGACGTCCGTACGCTACCGGTGACCCCATTTGGCACATTGGGCCCCGCGGTCCCCGGGGTCGAGGCGGTCCACACGATGATACAGGAATTTAGCTCTGTAGCTAATTACAGGATGTATCGCCTGGACAACGTCTCGACCCTCGTCACGTCAGGGGACGCGGGGCGAATCGCGAAATATGTGCAGCGTTGTCGTGGGATTCGCCCCACGATGCGCAATTTCGATGGAACGAACGCGATTGAATTACTCCCCTTCCTGAAAGATGTGCGCATCACGTTCAATTCGCAACATCTGACGGAAGGGGTCGCGATTCGCGTACTCGCGCATTTTCTTGAACGCGACGCGGAAAGATTATATACAAGCTACACTATGCGCGGAATCCGCGCAGGCCAGCTCCATGACGATGTGAGCTGGCCTGGGCTTATTAATCAATTCATCAAGCGCTACCTCACTGATGACGTACTGGGCGTAGCGCACGATGCCGTCGCGTCGGCTCATCAAAAGCCGCACGAGACGGAAAACGCGTTCGCGGATAGGCTCGAATCGAACGCGTTCAAGTGCACTGCGGTATTTACGGAGCAAGCCTTGGCTCATTATTTTGTACGCGGATTGGCTCCCGCGACGCGAGCAGCGGTGGCAGAGACCGTCCAGAGGTTGCCCGCGAACCAGAAGACGGACCTGTCAATTATCAGACGCATCGCGACCGCAGAAGGAACCACGTTTCGCGCCCGACGCGGACTACCGCTGCCGGACCCGAAATCGGCAGCGAGAGGAGGGAGAGCCGCCAGGTCGAACGCGACGAGCTCCCCCGCGTCAGCCCTCCACGTTAACGAGGAGGATTGGGAAGCTGACCCCGTCCTCGTCATGAGAGGCGGGGAGGCTACAGGAGGCCGGCCGTCAACGCCGGCGTCGACGGAGACCACGGGCAGCTTTGCCACCGCGTTCGGGCATACCCCAGCGGGGATAGGTAGTCCGGACCACCGCATCGCGGAATTGGACATTTCGCGTCAAGGAGGGGGACGCATACCCTCCTGTGTCCCCCGGCTCACCGAGGAAGAGGCTCTTCAGGCGGCGACCTTCGCCTCAGCCGACGGGAGCGCGTACGTCTGCTGGCTGTGCAGAACGCACGGCCATGCCATGTACGCGTGCCCCTTCCTCGCGCCGGAGCAGCGGATGTTTACCGCGTATCGAAACTACCGGTACCAACTACAGACGCGTCCAGGGATGAGGAACCTCCTCCAACAGTCGGTCGCTGGTGACCGTGGTCCGCGTTCGGGCCACGCGAATCGCCCCGGAGGCGGCGTCCGTTTTGCCCCTCGCGGAGGAGGATACAGGCGCGAACAACGCGATTTCCGACAAGCCGACACGCGATACCCGCGTCAAGATGGAAGAGGAGAACGCGGTCGGTCCAGATTGCCGACAGGGGTACAGAACGCGATAATGTACCTCCAGGACTGGGCAGGGGATCCGAATCCCCTGCCCCTACAGGAAAGCGAGCGAGAGCCGACTCTCGCCGCCCCCCAGATTTTACAACGTCCGAACGTTGAAAATCAACCCCGCGAGTTACCCGAGTACTTCGCGGATGCTGCCGCTCCAGAGTGGGTAGGGCCAGGCCAGCCACTCGAACGGAGGTCCGGAGCCGCGTTGGCTACAGATAGCGGCGCGACTAGCACGGATAGTTCAGGTAGCTCAAAAAACGCGTAAAGGCGGTCACGTTTACGCGCTCACGTGAACCGTCTCGCTCTTATACCCCCGACCCGTCCATATACCCCTATCAAGGGGGAGGTGAATATTTACCGATAATATTCCCCTCGCCGCAACACAAAGTCACCGAGACCCCCGCCAGTCCGGTGCAAAAACAACTATTTATCAAACGCGAAATTACGGCGGCTTCCGTAAGCCCGGTACCACCCCACGAACGCGAATATTTCCCGACCGCCGGAGGTCGGATGCCACGGATCCGCCGTGAAGGCACCAGGGCCAGCGAGAGCCCGGTGCAAGAAGAAGAACGCGACGTGCGCGTCGAGAAGGCGCCGCATGAAGAAGTAACACGTGAACAACGCGTGGGGCCCTCCTTGGGCCCACGGAGTCAAGGGCCGAAAGACGAACGCGAGGCCTCGGACCCTGACGGTCAAGGAAGAAGAACGCGAAGAAAGGGCAAGACGCGACGCCGACGCCCAAAGCGAAATGACCTGGCGCGAACGGCCCCTCCTAAGATCGTCGAGGGCGTCGTCTGTCTGATGACGTCCAAGATCTACAATATATTGGGCTCGATAGCTACTGAGAAGAACGCGTTCAAGCCGTACACTATCGCCGTCGATACGTGTTCTGGCTACAATCTGGTGAGGAAGGCCGACCTTCCTCCCGATTGGACGCGACACGCGATACGCGACGCGCCATTGCCAAGGCTGGCCGGAGCAAACAGCAATCCGTTGAGGCTGAGAGCAATGGTCTGCTTGGTTGTCCGGATTCGGAACACGATGTTCCGAGTCCCGTTCGTCGTCGCGGACCAACTGGCTGTTCCCGTGCTTCTGGGCACCGCGTTCATTGACGCGCATGTCCGGAGCATCGACATAGAAGCCCAGAGGCTCGAGCTTCGGCATGGGGGCGCCGTGGCCATCGTGAACGCGAAGGGGGAGCCGTCTCCCCCTACAAGGCGACATGGACGCGAGCCAAACCGGGCAGAAGTACGCGAAGAAGCCCAGCACCCGATTCGGATCGCGCGCGGGGTAAATGTCCCCGCTATGTCGCAAGTTCGCGTACGCGTTACGACAGCGGGGAGAGGCCTGGTATTTTTGGAGCCCAAGCCGTCGCTGAAGCACCGCCACGGGGTGCGGCTGACCAACGGTGTCGCCGAAGTGCTACCAAACCAGGCCTTCGAGGTTATGGTCGCGAATTTTTCGCGTCAGGTACGACGACTGCCGAAAAATACAGTCGTCGGATACGCGAAACGGAACCCTCGGAACCCTCTTGCCATTCTGACACCGGAGCGTCGGGTGGCAGAGGAGATCGCGCACGCGCTGCACATTTCCAACTTGGACGGCCAAGAAGGAACATTAAGAGCAGGACGGCCGGACTCCACCGCGAATAAGAACGCGAACAAGAACGCGGACGAGGAGCACGCGAGGTACCAAAATTTCGCGGAAGATACCAGACGCGTACAATATAAGAATCCCAAATCGGACGCACAAGATTGGGAAAAGGAGATTGATCTATCACATGTGAAGGACAAGAAATTACGCGTACAGGTGCTTGAGATGCTACGCGAACACTCCAGTTTGTGGAGCGGGTCGCTCGGAATGATCCGAGGGACGGAACATCGCATCCCACTTGAGCCCGGCACGAAGCCGATACGCGCCATGCCCTACCGCAAAGGGCCCGCGATGCGCGAAATGGTCGCGAAAGAAGTGAAGAAAATGTTGAACGCGGGAGTGATAGAGCCCGCGAATACGGAGTGGGCGTCCCCGGTCGTCCTTGTCCCAAAGAAGGACGGTAGTCTACGCTTCTGTGTGGACTACCGTCGCTTGAACGCGAAAACGCTGGCGGATTCGTATCCGCTTCCGCGTATGGACGACTGTATTGATTCATTGGGGGACGCGGCTGTGTTCACTACGCTGGACTGTAACTCAGGATATTGGCAGATTCCGGTCGCGCCGGAAGACCGCGACAAAACTACCTTTACCACCCATATGGGAACGTTCCGACATTTGCGGATGCCATTCGGGTTACGCGGAGCTCCAGCCACTTTTCAACGCGCGCTGGACATAATTCTATCACGCGTACGATGGCAGATTTGCCTAGTGTATCTAGACGACGTTATCGTCTTTTCGCGTACGCACGCAGAGCACGCGAAACATTTGGACGCGGTTCTGGGACTTTTGGGAAGCGCCGGCATTTCTCTCAAGTTGAAGAAATGCAGCTTCTTTCAGCCACGCGTACACTACCTGGGGCATGTGATATCCCCAGGGAAGTTAAGCGTGACAGAAACCGCAGCGGACGCGTTCAAGACATTTACATTTCCCCGAACGTTGACACAAGTCAGGTCATTTCTCGGGGCATGTAATGTCTACCGCCGCTTTGTGCAGGGGTTCGCGAAAATCGCGCGCCCCCTCACCGATATGACGCGGAAGGACGCCGATCCGGACTACGATAACCCGACCGCGGCTCAGGTTCACGCGTTCGAAGAGCTCAAGAGGCGGATGATCGCGCCCCCAATTCTCGCGCTCCCGAGATACGGACGGCCGTATATGATTGATACTGACGCGAGCGCGTATCAACTGGGGTGCACGCTTTTACAAGAGCACGACGGGACCAGCGATTGGCGTCCCGTCGGCTATTGGTCGTATTCCCTCAACGATAGTGAGCGGAACTACAGTGCGACTGAGCGCGAATGTTTCGCCGTAGTGTGGGCCGTCCGCACACTACGGCCCTACATTGAGGGAACCAAATTTACCGTGAGGACAGACCATGACGCGTTACGATGGCTGATGTCCCTCACAGAAAGCTCCGGCCGACTGACGCGTTGGCGACTACGGTTAGCGGAGTATGACTTCACCATCCAATACAGACCTGGACGCGTTCATCAAGTACCCGACGCGCTGTCGCGTCTCATTTCCCCGAGGACCGCCGACGATCCTCGGAAGGCCGTCGAGGTGGATGACGACATTCCCACCTACGACGGCACTACCGTACGCGATGTGTCAGATGAATTACGCGACCATACTTGTACCGCGAAATGCGACCACAAGAGCGACCACGTGTTCGTCACAACGCGAAACAAGGCGGGGAGAAGGAGAAAAGCGCGTTCACGCGACGGGCCAGTGGGCGACGAAGAAGCCCCAGCTTTACAAGAACGCGGCGACCTATGGGCTGAGATAGAAGAATTCGACGCGGTGGATATTGAACGCGCTCAAGAACTAGGAATTGACGCGTCGGGCTCCCAGGTCGCTCCTCCACAGGACGACCTGCCGGCCCCTCTCACCCTGGAGGAGATAGCCGAGGAGCAACGCGTCGACGATTTCTGCCAAACCGTACTGGCCAGACAATCGGAAAGTCGCGACTCCGCGTTCTTTGAGGACCACCAAGGGGTTTTGAAGCGCAAGCACCCCTACGATCCTGAAATCATTCAAGTGGTGGTCCCTCAGTCACTACGCGCGCGTCTGTTGCGGCTCGGCCATGACCCCGCGATCGCGGGACATCCGGGGCAGAACCGCATGTATCACGCGCTCCGACGCTGGTATTACTGGCCACATTTGGCCGCGGACGTGGCAGCGACAGTACGCGTATGCCGGACATGTGCGAAGAATCGCGTCAAACTCCGAAAACATCTCAACCGGCTGAGATTGTTCCCTGCTACGTGTCCATTGGAGAGCCTCGCGATAGACATTCTTGGACCGCTTCCGAAGACCAAAGAAGGAAAACAATACCTTCTGGTAATAACGGACCGGTTCACAAAGTTAACTCAAGTCGTCGCGTTGAGGACAGTGACCGCGTACACAGTGGCGACCGCGTTTTGTGACGCGTGGGTTTTCAAGTACGGCATTCCGCGTTCTCTGTTGTCCGATAATGGACCTCAATTTAACGCGAAGTTCTTCCACAGCGCGTGCCGGATCCTGGGGATTACGACCTTGTATACGTCCGCGTACCATCCCCAGACCAACGGCCAAGTGGAGCGCTACAACCGCACTATCGCGTCTATGTTGCGTAACTACGTCAACGAACACCAAGACGATTGGGATGTGTACGTGGGGCCATTAACTTACGCGTACAACTCCCACGTACACAGGTCTACGGGTACGACCCCATTCGAGCTTGTACTCAGTCGACCTCCCCCAGAATTTTCGCTTCGAAGGACGGAGGGGAACGCGCCCCTTCCAGATAGAAAAACGCATCGCACGGAGTTCCTTAAGAAACTGGACGAGACAATTCAAAAGGCATATAGCAGCCTGCGACGAACGCAGGCTCGCTACAAACGCGATTTCGACAAACGCGTGAGACGCGTAAACACGCGAGTCAAGCCTGGAAATTATGTATACCTCGACCCTACGGACGGAGCGAAGACATCAAATAAGCTCGCGTCACCAGCCGTGGGACCTTACCGCGTCCTCGCGAATGACCAACGTACCATCACGATTGATCGTGATGGGGTCACAGAACGCGTGTCCGCTGATAGGTGTGTGTACGCGCCACCACCTGTGGACGCACCACGGGCAAGCACAACCGCGCCCGGTGACCTTGCTGACAAGGTCACCACGGGGACACAGTACGCGGTGGACCGGCTTCTCGATCATCGCGTAATGGAAAACGGGACCGCGGAGTTCAAGGTGAAGTGGGCAGACTACGAGGATCCCACGTGGACAGCAAGGACACATATCCCCGAAGAACTCGTCTCGCGTTACGCGAGCCGACTACGCGCACGCACGGGTAGGGACCTGACAACTGAGTTGAACGCGGACGTTCAACCTTAAGGGGGGGCCCTCAACCGCTTTCGGACGCATCGCGTTCGAAGTAATTCAGAGAAACGAAGGACGCGTGCCCTACGACAGAGTCGACATTCAAGAAAGAATTGGACCCTGAGCAGCCGTGCAAATGAGGCAGACGAACGCGGACTGTATTAGAAAAAACCAGAAGGCTGAAGATACCATACCAAACGCTGGAACGAGACGGTTGACGTCGGAATAATACGCAAGGTGAGATGGAACACTGGGTCCACGGACAGACAGCAGAGAGAACAGTACACGCGCAATGAAGCTCCACGCTCGGCGGGGCTACTATACCTATGCTGACTCCAGGTCTCTGCAATGGACAACTGAAGCATAGAACACGCCGTGGAAACCCCACGATCAGTAGCGGGACAAACGACGCGACGCCCGACGCGCAGAGATACACACGCGCAAGAAGAACAATAGAGATAGGCGCCAGGACTTAGACGTGAGACGCCGCAAGTCACGAGACGAGCCAACGCCTCATGAATGGGCAGGAGATGACGTCCGGTACTGTGCGCTTGCGTGCAGTGGCCAAGCCGCCGCCGCCAGGCGGAAATTTAACGAGAAATTAGGTCGTATGGCGCGGTCAGCGACATGGCGTGCACTGGCGCCCCGTACGCGGGACACGCAATTCTGGGTAACTCGCACCACGCCCCGATCCAGGCGGCCGACACCCCTCCTCGCCACCAGATCCTTGGAAATCATGGGTACGGACCCTGTGGACGATCGCGCAGCCGCGGCCGAATTGCACGCGACATGGCCGCGCAGACGCGATCGTCCCGCGATTGATACCCGAACGCGCATCAAGTACGCGAACGCGCCCTCGAAGCAGCCCGGAGCTAGCTATGCTAACGATCGCGCAGTCGCGGCCATATATACGCGACATGTCCGCGCAGCCGCGATCGTCCCGCAAGCGCTATCTGAGTCACTCGGATGCACATTCGAGACGCCTCTCCAATCACGTATGACCCCTTCGGGGGCCACTGACTCTGACTTATCTGTCGTTTTTGTGAACCGCGCACGCGAAGCAGGAGTTCGTCGCGCGACAACCAATATGAGTTACGTCCACACCCTTGGGGCATGAACAACGGGAAGAGAAGAGAAGACCAGAAGACTGTCGCGCGACGAACAGGAGATGAATAAGACTGCCGCTCAACGGGGCAGAGGCCAAGTGGCCATAGAAGATACCAAGGAATGGCGCACTCTTACCACCGCGAGCAAGGCCCCTACAAGAAATCCGCCATCCACACCACGTCCAGAACGTTCCCGGCTACTCGGGCACCACCCTGACGACATAACTCTACCCTCGACCGACACACCTGCGGCCTGTTACCACGCGGCATGCCACATGATCAACCAAACGTCGCCCGAGCACAGATCCTCGCTCGCAAGCGCACAGTTGCGGCACAGCCCGACTCGTTGCTACGGACTCGCAAGGATCAGGAGGAGCAATATAGTTTGCCAATGTGCCCGAAACCCCGCTCCACCAAGGAGCAAGGCCAACCCCCCGCTCGCGGCGTATACGCCTCTGTGAACCGGTGACCAGACGCCTTTCGTCTCGTTGGTCCGGAAGACCCGTGCCAATTCTTTCATGCCCTCGTATCTTACTCTCCCGAAGCCGCCCTGAGGAGAACGCCGTCGCATAGTTTCTGCCATAACCGACGCCAAGTCAACAGAGCAATGGCGCACCCTACGACAAAAGACCCCCATATTGACACCGTTCGGGATTCAAGACATTACGCATTACTACAAATTGTGCAGCTTCATAAGGAATGTCAAGCCGGAGGCGCAGGAGGAGCTGATAACCGCGTGATCAACCAAATCCGGATCGCGGTTGACGAACTGGAGCTAAAAATACTGGAGTTGTCAGTGGAGCGACGACCATGCCGGACATTTTGGATTCTACACTCACGTGACCGGGGCCTCGAGAGCAACTTTTGCACACGGCACTACCAGATAGGGAGTCACGCGCGTCGATCTGGCTCTCAGTTCGTGATATGGACTTGCACTGCTCTCGCTCTCCCTCAGTCCGCCCCACTGCCGCCGCCACCGCCACCATGACACCCTCCACCACCGGTCGCCATCTCCACCGCCGCGCCGATGCTGCGCCATCTCGTGCAGCTGTCGCGCGCGAAGATGACCGTACTCTCGGCCACCACCTACCTCGCAGCCGCGCTCCTGGTCCCCTCGCTGCACCCCCCCCACCTTCCTCCGCGGCTGGCTCTTCATCCTGCTCACCCAATTCGCCACCCACTTCCTCGGCGAAGTCTACGGCCTCGCCTCGGACCGCCTCAACAAGCACGCCACCTGCCCCGGCGCCTTCACCCTGAAGGCTTGAGGCAACCCATGACGCCGCAATCGCAAGAATGCATACATCCTCCGCAACGAAGAGAGACATGTTAAGATACAGCAGTGATTCCAGAAGAGCTCATCCGAAATAACGCCTTCCAACCTCTCGGTTTTCCGCGCCATCTACAACCGTTTTGCTTTCAATGCGATGCCTCAGCCTTATATCGCTGTCAAAGCCATCACTGCCCTTTTTGCATGGCCAAGTGCACAAGTGGAATCAAATCTGAATGAAATATGTTTTTGACGTAGGACTGTTGTGCATGTATATCATGTCTCTGATGCTGTTTCTCCTCAATTCTCATTGTCGTTAGGCGAAAAAGCTGCACACAACGGCTGTTTGTTTTGGGCTTATTATGAGTAAGACTGTTCACCATTGTTATTCAAATGCGGGGTGCTCGCTTGTGGAAAACGGCATTGGGGGAAACGCTGGCGCCGCGACTGAAGTTCAGGACATTGTGTCGCAGTGAGGGCGAAGAAGCCATCGTTGATGGACTAAGAAGCAGCTCTTTACAGAAGCCGGTGTTGGACATGGCACATCTCCGGTTAATGACGTTTGGGTGAGATGAAAAAGGGAGAAATGGAGAATTCCCCATGAGGTCAGTTGTGGCCGGTGAGGGAGTCATCTGCAACTGCCAGCAGTGTTGAGATGGAAGAGTTTGTCCTTCAGAAACCTTGTGTACATTTTTAATAATGGGACTGGAGGCCAGGGGCGACGCAGCCGGAGACACCGCATCGTCAGCATGGACATGAGTTTTACCTTCTCCTACTCATGTCCCATGAGAGGCAGGGCGTGGAAAAAAAAGGAGAAGGCGACTCGGCTGGATCACTGTTGGTGAGAAGCAGCGCCCTAACGCCCATGTTTATCCAACAAGTGTTGTTGAAGTGCGAAGCCGTCTGCCAGGACTCTGGAGCAGAGTTTGCAGTTGTATGTTTCCTTCGGCATGGCACGCACGGGAGTGTTTTCCTCCTCGTTTGGCGCTGGATCGAGGTGCATATTCTTAAAATGCGAGACAACAGTGACAAAGCCATCATCGAAGTCAATCTCGCAAGTCACACACCTTGAGAACTTATCAATATGCGGCTCACCGCCCGCCGCACCCTTCGCCAATTCCTGTGCTCTTTGATTCCATTCATCGATCGCCGCCACCTCTCCGACATGCTCAAACTCAATCTGCATTCCCCTGGCCAGCAAATAGCCCGACGCATTATCCATCTCATGCCACACGTCATGATACATCTTCCTCTGCGAAACAAACTGCATGCCATGGATGATATACAAACTCGCGGTGCGAATGGTGACCTTAGACGTATTCGGATCCAACGATGGGCACCTCGAGGCGTTTGCAGAGTACGAGCGAAAGCGCAGGCCGTATGCAGAGGCCGTCCCGGCGGAAGCGAGGAAGCAGCTCCTCTTGGGGCGCTGCAGCTCGGCATGGCATTCGTACTGTACGCCGAGCAGCGTGCCACCGCAGGGGCTACGCCCGACGCCATCGTATTTTAATTTCCGGAAATTTTTGGCACGCGCACGAGAGCGCACCAATCACCGATCATGCCGGATTTTTGGCCAAAAAATTGCCTCCGGAGTTTTTTCGGAAAATTTTAGGTGATTTGATCAAGAGCATCCGGCTGTCCTATGCGTACGCGCGCATGTCGCGCCGCGCAGGCACGCCCCCCCATGCTTCACGTGGCCCCTGCCCGCGCTGACCGCTGCTTTCTGGCACTCGTCGTCGCCCGTCGAGCACAGCGAGACAGGGGAGGGGATGTGCCAAAAAGGAGACCGGAGGAGGTCGCGTAAGGAGCGATACGCGCAGATGGCGCTGTAGAAAGGTCCCCCGTCAGCTGAGACGGGAGGTACGGCGTGCTATCGGACGATTCGCCAACCCGCCTCTGTGATGTGTGAAACGGTCGGCACTGCCAAAAGATAACTTGCTGCGTTGCAAAATTTGGACGCGTTGCAAAAGAATGGTGCAAAGAAGACGGCCGTTGAGCAGCCCTCTTTTTTACGGTAACCATCTACACGCCCGACTACTTACCGACGGGAAACTATGACCAAGTCTCGAAATCACTGGTTAGCCCTACCCGGGGCTCCCTCCGGACCCGCACCGTAGGGGTCCGGGGGACAATAGCTGGGATGACGAGGGACCTCATGCACCTCGGCGTAGGTTGGAATGTGCGCGTACGGATCGCGGACAGGCTCCCGCCACACAGGAGTAGGGTTCAGGGGCGGGAGGCCACCCCCGCGGGAAGACATCGCTCTGCTGTTGCGGAGTGCGTCACGCTCCCTGCGGTACCGGTCCCGGTCAGCGCACGCGCGCTCATACGCGTCCATATGCTGGAGCTTATCCTCCCGAGACCGTCGTAACTCCTCCGTAGCGAGCTGTAACTCCGATGACAGCCGCTCGCATTCACTGGCTCGGCGGTGCGCGTCATCCGTTCGCTCCAAGAACCAGGTGGACAACGTTACCAATAATTCCCCGACCGACCAGGCGCGGTCCCGTAAATTACCCAGAGCTCGAGAGAGCTTGGGTATGTCTGCCACTTCGCGCCGGGCAACGGGGAGGTCGCGCACCTCGGACCCGCGGATAGGCCCACACCCCAGCGGCGCCAGGGGCGGAACTGGGGGCACGACAGGAGCCGGCTTCGCCGCAGGGCCAGCCACCGACGGCCTGGCAACTCGGGAAGGCGTACCACCTACGACGTCGAGGGTCGGACTAACCGCGTCCAAATCGCGGTACCTCTTGCGCCGCGCCTCACGCGCCTCGGAGCCTACGCCCCCGAACGTGCCCGTACGAGGGAGAGTTGTCGGACCCGATTCGGAGGAGGACGCGAACGTATCGTTTCGAATATCGTATTGCAGGAACGCCGCCCGCTCGCCGAACGTGAAGTCAGTCCACAAGCGCCGGACCTCCTCGTCGACGCGAAGCGCGCGTTGCAGAAGCTCAATGGCAGAGCCGAAGGTCCAGAGGAAGTGCGTAGAATGCCACTCCAGAGGATGGAGTGCCACATTTGGAAGTCCCATAGCGACCCTCTCCAAATATGCAAGCGTGGCGGGGGGCTGGATAAACAACCGCCGGTTGACGCAGACCTCGCTCATTATGGCGCTGGTCATAGACCAAGCCCATTCGCGTTCGCAGTTATACGTGAGGAGGCCCCAAGCGGGATGGCGGCGGTCGAGACATGCGTATCCAAAATGCTTCAGGATGAACGGTAGCAGCGGATGGATGCCCAAAGATGGGAAGGAAGTACGGACCGCGTCAGGTAAGGCCGGGAAGTCAGCGGGGGTGAGCCCCCCTTCGAACGAGGCGGAACGGAAAACGCGACCGTCGACTTCATCGATCCTCCTGTACGCCGACCAATCGTGATGCGCCACCGCAATGCCGTGGAGGCGCATCAACGCACTCGCGGACTTTTGCAGAGACACGCGTGGTTTGGAATACGCGTACGGCCGAGGGCACACGTAAAGCGACGAGATTCCAGACAACACGAACTGGTGCGGACCACCGCGGGGGCCAGAGAACATGGCGGAGGCCATGCGATCGATGTACTCCGCCTCCGCCGGGCTGTACGCGAAGGTGCGATCGCAAGGAATCTCGTCCGGCACCTGGTACGCCGTGCCCCCACCCTCGGCCATAAGGCGGCCGAGAGCCGCTGACGACTCCGCCGCGAAGCCCGCCTCATGGATCTTACGAATGCGCACGAGATCTGGGCGGAGGCAAGAACGTGCTAGCAACTCCGCCACTGTGACTCGAATCCGCGCATGACGACGCCACGGGTAGCGCAGTCGGCTGAGGGGGAGCGGCACGGAACCTTCCCAAGGCATCCCCAACCACTCGGTGGTGGACGGCGCGGCGGTGGTGTCCTCCGCCCCAGTGCGTACGCGCTCACTGACCGGCGCTCCGGGACAGCGGCAACTCCCACAAGCTCCGTATGAACCCTCTTCGGGTTGGTAAAGCATCCCCGTGGGGGCGGGAGCCAACGGAAACCCGCCTACGCGCGGCATGGACGCGCTCTCCCCCTGCGAGGCAGGTATCGCACAGACGTCGAGAACGACCGAAACCGTGGAATCGCGTGAGCGGGCCCTCTGGAACGGGGAACGGTGTTCCCGTAAAGGGTTCCCCGAGGCACTTGGCGACACTGTGGTACCCCGACCGGCGTCGCTGGCCGACAGGGTCGATAGCGGGTCAGGAAGTGAGCCCGAAGGCCGCGGGCCCGAGTTCCTGTCGTTGACGTGGTTGGGCATCTGAAGAGGAGGACCGAGCGCGGTGAGACGGGAAGAGAGCGCGTCAAGAGCAAAAACCTCCAGCGGCACGACAGGACAGCCCGCGACTAGCGGGGTGCGGGGCAGAGCTTTTGGCGCTCGATCAGTTGACGCGTCCGCCGCCGTCGTGGCTGTGGAAGAAAAAAAAAATGGAAAAAAATGGAGGGCAAATTTTCACCTCGTCAGCACATTTTCAGCATATGGCGTGGCGTGCAGGCTGCCAGATCCCAGGTCACGCGAGAGGGGACGGCCGCAGACACGCCGAACGGGGCCCATCTCCGCACGTGTTACGGACAACGAGAGCGCGTGTGAAGACAAGAAGGAGGGCCGTTCTAGTCGGAGACCAAAAGCCTAGTCCAGGCGGGTATTCAGAGCGACTCGGAACCGCGAGTCTGCGTGTGAGACGTGGAAAGCCGGATCGACGGAGTAATGCCGGGGCTAATGCTTGGCCAAAGGCTTCTGCAGAGCCTATAATGCTCGCTGGGAAACGAAAGCAAGAACCGGATGTGCTCTCCTCGATGCCCCAAGAGCCTCTCATGTCGACTACGTCACCTATGCAGCATAGCCAAAGCCACGGCCTCAGCCACAGACATTCAATACCCCTTTTTTGCCACGGCGCAAGTAACCACAACGGTGGCACCGCAGAACACGAAGCCTCTGTATCAGCCAGCACCACAAGAGAAGAAAATTGCACTGAAAGAAAACCACGACGCAAGTTCATACATCACCCATCCTCCCCGTGACGCAGCACTGAACCGTGCTAAAAGGGTCGCGGTCAAGACTGAAAATCGCTTACGTGTCCTCTGATTACAATACCACGCCTACCGCTGCTTGACTCAGAGTATGTACGGTTTGCACGGAAGCAGTGGTAACCTGGAATGTTACTGTTACGCATTAACTGCACCGTAGGCGGTAGCGAATTGAGTGAGACGCAGAGCCCATTAGAGACATCTCGAATGTGAGTACAAAGCAGTCTGCCGAGACAATTGCGAATGACGGAATCTAAGTTCTCGTGAACTGCAATGGCTATACAAAGGGGGTTCGCACCGCTGTGCGGAACGACCTCTAGCCAGCAGTTTCCGGCTACCGTCCTCGAGGCGGCTCTCCCGACTACTTCTCCCTTTTTCGCGTCGGTTGCGCACGCATCTGCATTCTACACCCCGATTTCGTCTCTCACGAAGGACGCACGACGCACCGCCGAGCCAACGAGCAAAGCGTATGCACTCCGCTTGCCCCTGCGCCGTATCATACTGAATGCGTCCTAATGAGTGCGCCCTCAGACCGGCTCGCGCGCATGACACACGGGGTCGCCGCACACGCACGGATGGATAGGTCACCGCTGACCTCCACGAACGCGTTAGGCCGTAACCCAGGAGGGGAGGTACGAGGCGGAACAACAATTGCGGCTCACTCGCGGATGGGCAATGCGAGGGTATCGGAAAGAGTTCGAGGGGAAGCGGAAGGGGGATGAGGGGATCCACGCTTGATGACGGGTCGAACCCCGGAATGCGCAAGAACACGCTCAGAGCCTCACGAAGGACCGGACGGCGACGCAGAGGGAAAAATTGGACCTACTCGCTCATTAGAGTACACCGCGGCAACGCAAATCGCGTATTGCTGGTCGTACGGGGCCCAGCACGCCTTCACGGGCGATGGAAGAGGCCATGTCGATGGACCGTGACGGTGAATGAGGGATCAGAAGCGCGCACCGGATAGACACAGGCAGTGCTAGACGCGGTGCATACACCCCGGGCCGAGGGTCGAAGTGGACGTGTGGATGCCGAAGCATGGGTACTCGACTCGTCGTTCTCGACTAGAACCCCCCCTCGCTCCCTACCAAAAGAGTGAACGCGGACGTTCACGCCTAAGGGGGGGGCTATGTAGCATAATCGCGAAGGGGACTATTTACTGCTGGGGGCGGCTACTGTACACCCATGACACGTTTTACAGCGCGTGTGCGCGCGGCTGTAAGTACGCGCTTGCTGCTCGCTGTGCATGTGTACAGCGTGACGATCCGGAGTAAGGCGCGCGAGCTTACCGTGTAAGGCGCTACCTAGATACTGTAGTATATGTTATGATAGATTATTTACTTGTATATTAAATGACAGGGCGACCGGCGGCGGGGGGAGGAGAAGGAGAAGCACGGGCTTGGTACCAGATCCTCCACCGCAGGTCTAACCCCGTCCGCTTATTCTAAACGCGTTCTCTTAACGCGAGCGCGTTAACTAGAAACTAACGCGGGTAGCGGTCGCGAACGTACGCGCGCGAGCTGGATCCGCCTCCGCCCGTCGGTGCTAGAACGCTAACTAGCGCCGCCCCGGGGCGTCGAGCGCGTCGAACCGCTCTACCGCGTACTGTGTTCGCGTCCGCTCCCCACCGCTCTACCACGCTACCACCGCCCGCGTTCTTTTCTGGTGTGTGCGTTTTTGTCCTCTCTCGCGTACACAGGTCTTCGAAGAACCACAGCTAAACCCCCAACGCGACCGGGGGTTTATGCTACACCTGCCTACTGCAAGTCAAGGGCCGCGCTCGGTTACAACCGCGCGGTGTACCGATTTCCCGACAAGCAAACTTCGTTCCGAATGATCTCATACTTGTCGGTCATTCGCCCCTTGGAATGCGAAATGGTCAGAGCTCTCCATGGTGACGAAGCCATGAGAACCCATTGGACATTCTTATTCGCCAACAACGGCCAACGTTTCTCACCTGCACGTGTCACAAAGGTCATCAGGACTGCCCTGCAATCCAGGAGCATTCACATCTCCTTCAAGGATTACAGGCAGTTCACCAGTGGAATGGTTCCGCTTATATGTCAGAATAAGCTCCACAGCAGCATGAATGACATATTGGCAGAACACACCACAGCCGGACACCAACAAGCTGCGCATACCTCCTCTATCGCCCACAAACACTACGGACGAACTACCTCGCTAATTCCCGACTGTCCCGCCGCCACGCTAACAAAGCACCGCCAATTCTCCCATGAATGGCACCGCCATCTGAAGCTGCCGTCATTTTATAGTGACCACGCTTCTTCACAACCGCTCCCCCTCCAACATTCACAGCAACTCCAGTCTCGAGTGACCTCGCTATCCCAACATGAGCCGCAGCCTGTCTTCCAGGTTCATCAACCGAAACCCCTCCTTCATGCTCTCAACGGAAGCACAGCAAACGAACTGCAACAACTGCAGCCAAACCCCTCTGCTCTCAAATTCCCCAACACTTTCTCTGTAGGGTCCCACTCCAATCACAGTATTCGCCTCGATAACCCCCCGAACCATATCCTCCCTCCCCTCGTCAGGCCTCTACTGTCCGCTCTCAAAAAGGCCACACGTTCTAAATCTGCGGAATTCATGTCTCAAACGCAGTTTGCTGTCACAGCCACTGTGTCCGCGTCGTAGAACAACTCCCTCGTACTGATGCCCACCGCATCAGGCAAGTCTATGGCAGTCCTTCTACCAGCTTTCATGGAAAAGAATATCAAGTCCACTATCGTAGTCGTTCCCCTCAAGGCCCTTGTATCGGAGTACATGAGGCGCGCGACAAACTTCGCCCTACTCGCATCACATTGCGCGAATGGACAAGGATCACTGGAATTTGCCGACCTCTACATCTTCACGGCGGAACAGTTGTCGCGGCCGTCTTTCAAAGAGCTGGTTGTTCGACTTATGGATACTAACAGGCTCGCTCGAGTAGTCATTGATGAGGCTCATCTCACAGCCATGTGGCAACATTTCCGCCCTGAATTGAAGTTTTTGCGTCGATCCCTTTCTATCATCCCAAAGTCAGTCCCTCGTGTACTCCTCAGTGCTACCGTCCCACCCTGCGAGAGAAGAATCATTCTAGAGCGCCACGGCATTAACACAGCCTTCCTTTTCTCAATGCCTTCTCAAAGAAGGAATCTCGAGTTTGTTGTTCATACCTTCAGTGACGACTCTGACCCGGGCCTAAACACTCGCACTCCTGAAGGCTCCTTTGCCACCGCACAAGAAGTCATGAAGATGAATGCAGTAAGCTTTCTGCATCAGCACTTCCTCGATTGCACCAACGCCCCAAAGCCGTTGCCCAAAATATATAGAATCATCGCTTTCGCCCTGACCCGCCAAGAAACAACTTCTCTCCACAAAGCCCTGACGGCCGCATATGCACAAGGAAGTGTTGCCCACTCCAATCAACGCATCGCAGTCGAGCCGCTCATATATCATGCCGGCCTCACTAAAGAAGCTCGCGAAAAGGCCCACAACGACTGGACAGCAAACGAAGAGCTCTACGACATCATAACAACCAAGGACCTCGTACCTTCAACTCTGTTCCGTATTATGGTTTGTACGTCCGCCTTCGGTACCGGAATAGATGTTCCAGATGTTCGAGCAACAGTTCATCTTGGCGCCGCAAGAAGCCTCGTCGACTTTGCGCAGGAGAGTGGCCGGTCTGGACGCGACGGACACCACGCATTCGTCTTCGTCCTAAACTCAACCCGGTACAATAAGAGCTTCGAAACCTCCCTTCTCAAAAAGGGCAACATTGACGAAAATGATCTCGCAGTAACGAACCGAAACGAGATGATGAATTGGGTCCTCAATACCACGGATTGCCGCAAAGATGCACTTTACACAGCCATGGATGGCCAAGTCTCTGGTGTCTGTCGCTTCGACAAGCACGCAGTCTGGTGCGATGTTTGCAGATCTATGTTCCCCTCCCAGCCAACTAATGCACCGCACACCCCTCAGAGTTCACAATTTCACACACCGGATACCTCTAGACCTTGGGATGCAAATTCGCAATCCCAGTCTCAGCAACATTCGCTTCCCACCACACCATCGCAATCGCAGTTGCCACCTCCACATCAAGATCAAAATCAAAACCATCTCGAGCCTCAACGGCAAAACCAAATCGGAGCCACCACATCCACGCAGCACAACTTCGATGAAATGCTTCTCTTGCTTGAGCAATCCGCTCCAACCAACCCCCCTCCAGCCCCTCCAGTTCGAAGAATCCTTAGCTTCTCCCCACAACAATCAAGTGAACGCTTGCTGCCTTCAGCATCACCTTCAATGCAGCAAGCACCATTTCCAGTCCGTCCACGGTCACTTCCGATGGCGTCACCATCTTTGAAGCAAGTCCTTTCGGGCAAACGGCCCGCATCACTTCCACCATCGGGAAGAAATTCATTCAAGAGCTTACGAACTTCTCCCAGTATGGCGCGCCACACCCAACCTAATGTTCTCACAAACCCTTTCCCTTCCCCGTCACCTCCCCTATCGTTGCCATTTAATCACTTCCAGGCAATTGACACCGAATCCACGGTTCATTTAGTAACTCAATTCCTCTTCCTAACCAAGACGACGTGTCTCTTATGCCACGCTTCTCCCCGCCGTTCCGGTACGGAACATCCTCAGAATGACTGTCCATTCATGGAACGAAGCTGCTATGCCTGTTTCTCTACGACCCATTTCGTCCCGTCTTGCCCCGTCCCAAGAAAAGTCCCTCTCAAGTGCTATGATTGCCGCCTCTCGCACTGCCTTGGCCAACCACTTCACCCCACATTCGGCCAATACGGTCGTTGCGATCTACGTCCTATGATATCACTCGCCTGGAACCTTTGGCGAATGAAGTCTTTCCAGCAACAGATCGCTGAAAACCTGTTCCCTTCCGAAATCCTTTGCCGCTTCAACTCCGTTCTCCGTGACCGCCCGGCCCGGATCACTGAGAAGGACTTAGCCGTCATCTTCTCGGATGCATCCATAGAGTCCGCTGACGAGAATAACGACGATATGCCTCTGACAATATGGCTCCCACTGGCTTGGGCCATACATCAAGGTCTTCTCCAACTGGACTGCCAGTAGTTTTCGATATCCACATACTGCAGTATTAGGACCACATTTTCAATAAACTCTCAACGATAGAAAGCTTCAATCTTCTCGAAAACGGAACCATTCACATGTCACAGCGATCCTCACATTTCCATGTGCCCGTGCGATCACTACCCGCCGTTTTTGTTGAATCATTCATTTATACATCTTCTACGTCGCGCCATATCCAACTGCTATGCTCACCAATTGTGCCGTTTTGCTGTTTCTCCACTACACAAACAACCCCACAAAATTTACACTTGTGCTTTCGTAACGGCCATCTACTACAGAAGTAGCTGAAACAGAAAAGAAACATGCAAACGCACCGTTCAGGCCCCTTGCAAGACGCGTCTTGCGAGTAGCCCTCTCCAAAGTATCATTCTCGCACCCTTCCAAAACGCATCGTTCTCGCGCCCCTCCAGAACGCATCATGGGCGCACCCCTCTCGAACGTATCATTCTGGCACCCCTTCAGAACGCATCGTGGGCGCACCCCTCCCGAACGTATCATTCTCGCACCCTCCCAAAACGCATCGTTCTCGCGCCCCTCCAGAACGCATCATGGGCGCACCCCTCTCGAACGTATCATTCTCGCACCCCTTCAGAACGCATCGTGGGCGCACCCGTTCCGAACGTATCATTCTCGCACCCTTCCAAAATGCATTGTTCTCGCGCCCCTCCAGACCGCATCATGGGCGCACCCCTCCCGAACGCATCAATCTCGCACCCCCTTAGAACGCGTCGTGGGCGCACCCCTCTCGAACGTATCATTCTGGCATCCCTCAAAAACAAATGATGAGCGCACCCCTATAGAACACATCACGGGCGCACCCCTCTCCAACGTATCATTCTGGCACCCCTTCCAACGCTCATTCTCGCACCCCCTCAGCTCGCATCCTAGACGCACCTCTCCAGAACGCATCGTGCGCGCATCCCTCCCCAACGCATCTCTGACACACCCGTCCAAAATGCGTCGTTGAGGCAACGATCATCGAAACCTGCATACGGCGCTTTTCAATTTCGCGCAGTAAATAACCTAGAAAGCTTTGATGTTCAGGACATAAATTACGCCGCCTTATTGTGTAATTCGTACATGCGCATTGGGACACTGTTAGTGCAGTATAAGGCCCTGCCACTAAATCTGCCTGCTGTAATTGCCCCCCCAGCACGATACGTTTGGAGCATCTGACAATCTTGGCAGACGACGGACATGGTACGTGATAAAATATGAAGTTAATAATATTGCTCATGCGCCTCTAATCGCACACGGCTAAAACTAGATTTTGCGCACTGACATTTTATTGGCTGTGCGCCGCTGTCGGTAAACTTCTAGTCACAAATTCCCAACAGCAATGTTGCAATTACAGCGCGTATGATGGTGCCGCCGTGTAAATCGGCCTAAAACGTATCGTCCCACCAGAAAACTGTCGCCGTTTAAACCGCCCGGTACGATACGTTTTGGGCCATATACCGTAGGCAGTACCAAAATCGCACATACGTCGAATCAGGCCTGGACGATACGTTTTTTGTCATTACGTATCGATCTTGACATGTGCCCAAAACGTATCGACCCGCGGAACATGACGCCGGAACTAAACATAGGGGCAACAGTGATGAGCAAGATGGGGAGAGATAGGGAATAATGGGGAATGATGGCAAAAAATGCGCTGCATAAATAACCAAATCCACGCCCCGTATTGTCCCGGTGGTACAGAATGTATGATACCCCAAAAACATGGAAAAAGAAATCCCAAATAATTCCAAATCCCGGAAAAACGCAATGTCCCCTAATCCCAATAATCATTAAACTAAATATCCGAATGTCTCCAAATCCGAATATCTCCTAATCCTAATATTCCCTAAACCGAATATCTCCTAATCCCAATATTCGCTAAACTGAATATCTCCTAATCCGAATATCACCTAATCCCAATATTCGCTAAACCGAATATCTCCTAATCCCAATATCTCCTAATCCCAATATTCGCTAATCCCAATATCTTCTAATCCCAATATCTCCTAATCCCAATATTCGGTAATCGCAATATCGTAATATCTGCTAATCCCAATATCTCTTAATCCGCTAATCCCTATATCCGTTAATCCGCTACGACCACTTTCACCTACTATCCTACTCCCTTACTACTATAACCGAATATATATAATATAAAAGAAATAACCTCCTAATTCCCTAAACGGATAGGGATAGTCGTAAGAGGGCGGGCGCGTTGGGGGAGGGGCAACAAGAGTACGAAAGAGGAGCGGTGTGGTTCTAGAGATCGCGCGGATGAAATTGTCTCATACAGTATGTGGTCATTCAGAGCGGGGGAAGGAGTGAAACGGACAGAGTAAGTGAGATCAGTAGTGAACCAATAGACGCGTGTTACGAGGAGCGCCAGCCAGTAGATGCGCGTCGGGATTCAGGGGCCTGAATAGGAGAACCGCGAATGATATCGTGACAGCGACGAACGGGATCAATGACGCGACATGACAGCGAGGATGACGTCCATCCGGCCAACGGCTGCCGTCGGATGCATGTCGGCAATTTTCGACGTCCATCCGGTATGATAAAATAATCAAATTTGGCCCTGTGCGCTTTGAAAATTTTCCAGATTTTTTTCTAGCCAATGCGCACTCCGTCACACCGAAGTAAATTTGTGCTTAATTTCAGCGCACCTGAACGCGCGTCTGTTCGGACATGGGTATAGGGCACACTTCCATGACGTAATATACTTAGGGGATTAGGGGATTAGGGGATTAAGGGATTAGGGGTTTAGGGGATTAGGAGATCAGAGAAATCGAGCGTGGAGGGCCAATTGGGGGGCATGTTCCATTGGCTGATCTGTTTTAGCACATACATCGAATTTGGTACTTGCAGAAGCGTTTTTTGTCCGAACCGTTCTGTTATTCTGACGGCCATGAACGCGTCTGCAGGGCACAGTTTAATGACGTAAAATACTTAGGTGCCATTGTATCCCGCACCTAAAACGTTGCCCGTTGGCTCCCATTCAGTTCCTCTCACCCTAGTCTGTCTGCATTGCAAGAGTGGCACTCCCAGCGTTAAAGCCTTAGGGGAGCACTTGCGCAATGTGCACGAACTCTCTCCGCCACTGGCGACGGAGATGGCCTCTGTAGCTGGACAAGCTCTTACGCTCCATGGAGGTGCCGTCTCCGATTCTTCGGTGAGAGAGGAATATCTTCAAGCTCCGCGGCGCCAACTGGAATCAGACATATCTCTATCGTTGAAGGTCTTACCACCTTTGCACGGCTTCTCAACACGACATGTGCTTCTCTGCCCATTTTGTGTCTCCTCTTACACGAGCCCGCATCGTTTTCGAAAGCACTACAACTAAGCACACTCACCCCAAGCAATGGCTGCAACGTCAGGTACTGATTTTGACTATATCATTCGACGCGGCGGTATTCGAGCTCAATCCCTCTTTTCGGGAGCAAAGACCATCTACTTTCCCGTTACAAACGAGGAACCAATCGGCGAAATCGTTTCCGTCACCGAAGTGGTCACGCAACTTTCTCAGTCGCCACCGTCGCATGCCGCCTTTATAGGGACACAAAACGTTTCCGACCCACGTACACCTCTCAAATCAATGGATACGACGTCTGATTCAACATTGCGACCCCTCCCCCCTTCCTTCATTCACCTCCAGCCCAAGGCGGCAGCACTTTTAACACGCCTCACATCGACTGCATCTGCCACAACAGCAGCTCGCCTTGGTCCCCTCGATGAGAAAGATGATAAAGATACCGGAATCCCCCGCAGAAACACGTTCATGTCCATTACGGAGTTCGACGACGCGCTTCGGTCTCTTTCCCTCACGCCTGAGGAGGCTGCGTATCTCACCGGAGCTCTTTGCACCCCTGCAGATGACAGGCACTTGACTATGCTGGGAAATTGCATCTACCTATCTTTCGAAAGCTTGAAGGACGTCGTCAGGGATCTCACACACGGCTTTCGTCAGGCCATCAATCTCCATGGCACTGCGCCTTTCCGAAGAATTCAGCCGAAACCGGAGCGCAAGTACGCAGCAAACGTGGCCCGCCTTCTCCTGTTTGCGCATCGTACCGTTGGAAAATGCTTCTCCCGCCACATCAGCAGTAACGCTGTTGAAGCACTATTCCTAGAGCTCAGTCGACAGAGGCATCCAATCCATTCGTTGTCTTCAACTCTGCATGCCTGCCTTCATCATGCCTTATCGAGCTTGCTTCTCGTCCGATTCAGACACGTTGACCTTTTAACACGCTTTGCTGTCCGTAACTTCGTCGTTGCTGCGTCCGTGGTCGTCGACCAACCTCTTTACACATACCGCTCCACAAACGATTCGGGCCGTTCGTTCAGGTTTGCAGACGCCAGCGATGTAAGCCATCTTTTGGCCGCGCTTCAGTATGCTGTCTCCACGACCGCATCCCATGAGTTACATCATCTTTCCATCCACCAAGAATCTGGCGATGATCTCAGTAGAACTGCAGACAACACTCCGGTAAAACAAGATCCGGCCTCGGCAATCATTGCAAAGGTTGAACAGAAGGCCAACACTGCAGCAACTTTTATTCAAAAGACTTTGGACATCGCCATGTGCATCATCAAGCGGGAGGAGGGACCCCCTCTTTCGAAGTCTGCTCCATACATAAGCCCGATCCATGCGGAATTATCAAGTCTCACCACTTGCCAATGCCCCTTCTTGGCACGATTATTAGGGGATTGCATTCCAAGTTTGACAAAATATGGACGGAAGACCTGCTCATCCGGTCTGCTCTTCAAGATGGTTTTGTTTCAACTGTAAAACTCCCTGCATGACGACCCCTCAAACCGTACAACCGGCTTTTCTTTTCTTTCCTCGCTCACACACCATGCGTCTTGGGTTCAGTCGAATCTTGTACACCTTCTCTATGCCCTTCGAAATCCAGGTGAAGATTTCATTGCTCGGCCTTGTGTTCTCCTCTCAACTACTGCACCAAAACAGCCCAGTGAAAATGAACAATCGGACGGGTCCTCGTCCGGCCCACGCGTGGCCACCTCAAAAGATCGCTTCGTTCAAGTCGCTGAACTTCGTATGTGGCGCACAAAGTCATTCGCTTCCTGACAAATTGTCAGCTGATACAAGAGCTGTTATTGCGCATGATACATTTTTCATCCGGCTCTCCTGGGAGAGCCACTGAGATACGAACGTTCCGCATCCACAACGGGAACGGTTGCATGCGAAATTTATTCATTGGACAACATTCCGATGTCATACTTCATTCTGGTTACTCCAAATCACGTGCCGCACTAGGCGACACTCGCCCCCTATACCGCTTTTCGGACCGCCAGTCGTCTTTCGGATTGCTATCTTACTTGGCAGTCATTCGCTCTCTTGAGTGTGAGATGATCAGAGCTCTTCAAGGTGATGCTCAGATGAAGTTGCACTGGGACTTTCTCTTTGTTGACCAGGGCAAGCATTTTACACCCACAAGAATTAGAAACGTCATTGCCTCTACTCTCCAGTCCCACAGTATTCATATTTCCTTTCGGCACTATCGCCAATTTGCAAGTGGTATGGTTCCTCTCGTGTGCCAAAACACGCAGCAGACTGTTATGAACGAGATACTCGCCGAGCAAGCTTTTGCCGGTCATGAACAAGCGTCACATACAGTTGCAGTCGCAGACCGGCACTATACTCGTACCACCACTATGATGCCCAATTGTTCAGCGACGACGCTCACCAGACACCGCCAGTTTTCGATGGAGTGGCACCGCAATCTCAAGCTGTTCGCCTCACCCCTGGACTTTCTATCCAGTCACGCCCCCACAGGCTCAAGCCACAAACTTCCACCGCCCACCTTTTTGCAGCAACGCCCAGCTTTCACATGGCGAAAGAAAAACGGAGGAACAAAAGAAGGGACCCATCCAGTCACCATCCATCCCTCCACCGCCTGCGAGTCCATTACGAACTGTGGTCCGCCTTCACTTCCCATTGCCGCCCCGCCGGTCTTCGGTGCTACCCTCCATAACCCACCATGGCATATTTTCGGTCACCTTGTGAAACCTCTTCTCTGTGCTCTAAAAGAGGCAACTGGATCCAAAATTGCAGAGTTCATGTCCTAAACGCAGTTTGCAGTCACTGCAACATTTTGTACTTCCCTAAATAGCTGTTTGGTGTTAATGCCTACGGCCTCCGGAAGGTCCATGTGCATCCTTCTTCCGTGTTTCATGGAAAGGAAGACCAAGTCGACAATCATAATTGTCCCTTTGAAGGCCTTGGTGACCGAATATGTCAAGCGCGCAGCCAATGTTTTCCTCACCGCAAGTACGGTACCAAATGAACATGGGTGCAACAACTTCTCTGACCTCTATATCTTCACACCGGAGAAGATAGACAGCGAACGATTTTCGGAACTAATCGTTCACCTTCGCGACGCCCATAGACTTGCTGGCGTCGTTATAGACGAGGCCCATTTCACGGCAATGTGGGCAAGCTTCCGCCCATCGCTCAAGAAAATCCGCCGGTCGCTTTCCGTGATCCCGGAAGCAATCCCTCGCATACTTCTAAGTGCCACAGTCCCCCCTGCAAAAGGAGAATCCTTCTGGAGATGCACGGCATCAAGACAGCTTTCTTGTTTACGATACTATCGCAACGGCGCAATTTGGAGTTTGTTATACACAACTTCAATGATAGTTCACTGGAGGACAACCTCCCGCGTGACGGGAATGGCCACTTCGCCAATGCAAGTACCACAGCCATCGCACACACAGTTCAGTTTATTAACGAGCATATAACCTCCTGTTCAAACGCATCACGAAGCAAACCGCTTCCCTGAGTGTATCGTATCATCGTATTCTTGCTTTCCCGTTCCGAAACTATGTCGATTTATTCAGCTCTTTGTCGCACATCTAAGACACAGCTGAAAGCACTGGCAGACTGAAATATTTCTCTAGAAGCTATCGCATACCACGCAGGCCTCCCCGACGCAGCTCGTCATCAGGCCCACATGTACTGGACAGCAGAAGAACCAACCACAGATTGCACTACCACTCCGAGCAATGGCGCCTAAACGTCGAATGTCTTTCCAATCATGGTGTGTACCTCCGCTTTCGGTACGGGAATTAACGTTCCAGACGTAAGAGCTACAATATATGTTGGTGCAGCGAGAAGTCTCGTTGACTTTGTCCAAGAAAGCGGGCGTGCAGGGCGGGATGGGCGGCACGCCTTCTGTTTCGTCATATATTCGGAAGAATAAGAGAGATGGTTTCGCTCGTCATTACTTCGACGACCAAACGCGGATAAATATGTCGATATAATGGAATGGAACAACATGGTCACTTGGTTGTTGAACAAAACCGACTGCCGGAGAGACACTTTGTATACGGAAATGGACGGTCAAGTCTCTGGCGTCTGTCGCTTTGATAGGTGCGCTGTTTGGTGCGATGTGTGCAGGTCTATGTTTCCCACCCAACCTAGCAACGGACTCTGCACTCCGCAAACTACCCTTCCGATACCGGACACACTACGACCATGGATTTCTATTGCTCAATCTTCACCTTAGCAGCGAGACTCCGTTCCTTCCTCTCTGTTTCTCCCATTCTCACAGCCTCAAACGCTTTCCAACCACAGCCTCCCTGCACATGTCCTCTCTCAACCTAATACTGCAGATGTGGAAGACTTCTTTCAAGTTTCGATTGCAAGCCAACCTCCAGCTCCCAATACTCTTCCCGTTCGCCGTACTCTTCATTTCTCTTCCAACACACGGAGCCAGACACCTCATACTCCACTGTCTTCTCCTCCTCCTCTTGCCGCAAACCATAGAGCACTTCTACCGCTCAAGAGATCGGCCTCCGCACCAACCCCTTCAACCAGCAGCGGTCTCAAGCTTTTCAAATCTTCATCTCGTCAACATCCTCAAGCACAAGCACGCACGCCTCTTGTTACGTGCCATTCACCAACTCGTACCATACCATCTTCCAAACTACCGCCGCCCACCTCATTGCCCTTTCAACCCGATCACACAATTGACACGGACGAAACGTTGAACTTGATTCGTCACCTGATCGACTTAGGAACCAAACAGTGCTTGACGTGCCAGGCCTCTTCCAGGACATATAAAGACCACGACCAAAGCACGTGTAAGTTCATAAGAAAAGCATGCTACCGATGCCTCTCCCCTGATCATTTTGTTGGCGCCTGCAAGCTTCGAAACAAAATCAGCGGCTTATGCTTCAAGTGCGAAATGCATTCATACCACGAACAAAAACTCCACCCTTTTGTTTGGCTCGTACGGGTCATGCGATCTTGCCCTGCTGAGATCTTTGTCTTGGACATTGTGGCACATCCGATCCAACCGTCGCGCAATCGCTGAAAACTCTTCGAAGCCCCATTGCTTCGCCGTCTCAGCTCCATTTCGCCAAGGCTCTCGTCCACAGCATATAATCAAGAGTGTGGCGACATTTTCCATGAAGCCTCTTTGGAATCGGCATCCTTCTATAACACAAACATCCCGATTGCAATCTCGCTCTCTCTTTCATGGGCATTGCAAAGCAATGTTATGTAGTGGAGTAACCACCAGGTCATGATCGCTAAATAGTTTACTGTAACCTTTCCTTTTACACTTGCACAAACTGCATAGGGCCTTTCAATTCCCGGCTCTACGGTTTATCATTTGGCAAATCCTATAGCTTCTCTCGCATTGCATTTACGAATTATGAACTGCAATCATTCTTGACACCCTGCGTCACTCGCCCAAGGGCATAGTCGCACGAGCAATATCCCCATGATATCCCTAATGCTAGCCGCTCATGATCAGTATACTGATCATGGATCTTTCACCCAACAAAAGTTCGATCCATATTTGAGCGTCAGTCACGAAACTTGGTTCAGGGGTAGAAACCCCCAAAATCAACCATTTCGCAGAGTCTCAAGAGCCGAAAACTATTGGTTTGGAAGATAGGGGCCTCTAATTTTGGGTTCTCAGCCAAGAAAAAACACCCACAATACCCCCCATGATCAGTATAGTGATCAGCAGCACGGTCCGAAAAAGGGCAAAATAGACCAACTTAAGCCCTTGAGGCTATTGTTTACTTATGCTCATGCACTTTGGCTTCTTTCACGGCGATTGCTCCGTCGAGAAGTACGTCTTGTTTGCCGCCGGGTGCTGCTCCGAGGAATGTCACTCTCAAGAATGCACCTTCTAGTCCTCGGAGGCTCTAAAGAGCTACCCGAATCGTTCCGGGCTCGGCGATTTGGGGTCACATTTTGCGGAGCAGACCCATTTATGTTTGCTCTGCTTCGAGATGTGGATGAGGCAGTAGTGGTCCGCGTCACTAGTTCTGTCGCCGAATGCCACACTGGCCAACAGCTTTTTCTTAAACCAGGGTACACTCTCATACAAAGATGAACATTACAAAGATTGCATTTGTATGAAGAACGATGTGCTCTCCAGCCCCCTGCGTTTTGTCCGCAAAGCGCGCAATAAAAAGCTTTGGGCTGCTGTTTTGGCTCATGCCCTTGAACTAAGAGTCTAAGACGCACACCGCCAGGAGCATTAAAAAATATATGTCTGTTGGTACGACGGTTTACGGCCAAGTTCCTTAATCGCGTTGCATCTCTTGAAGTAGTTTCGCCTGGTTCTTGATCCTCGCTTTGGTCCCTACTGTTCTGAATCGTATCTGCAAACGAAAGGAGTTCAATAGCTACATCATGAATAAAATCAGCCATCGCCTGGACCTTATTAAGAGCGTTTCTGTATGAGTCTAAAGATCGAAAGGAAGCTCCGTCTTCGAGAAGATCCCGTCTCTGAAAATTTCTCCAGGCTATAAATTCATTTATGGCCAACGTCTTGATGGTCTGAGAAATCAACTTCTGCTCCCCCTAAAATGTGATGTTGATGAGCGTAACATTGCTCTTGCCTGCGTAGCACCATCTACTCCTCCTTTTGTTTTAGAGTATAGGCTTTGAGAGGAATGCCTAAAAAGCTTTAGGGGAGGGAACGGACCCTTTTCTTTCACATAATCGTTGACAACGCGCCAAAAAGAGTGCCTTGACTTGAGTGTGGATAATAGTTCCGCATCTGCAAAGGTTGGAGGCACCACCTCTGCATTGTATAAATGTGCCCACGTCACGATAAAATCCGCTTTTGCCTGTAGCACCTCTTTAGAAGTCTCGGCAATTGTTTGTGAGCATTTTGCAACGACAGTGTAAAGAATACCCGTTTCTGCTGCGACAACGTATATGACAATTTGCACCCCAGTCACCAAGACTTGGTGAAGCAGCTGCCCTATGTGTTCTGCTGGAACAAACTGGCGAAACCTTTCGTCCCCAACGTCACAGGTAATGATGTTAGCAGCAGCCAACATTAGAGCAGAGTCTACAGTTCCCGGTGCAACCCTAGTTTTAATCTCAACAGAGGCAAGATTCAAAACTTGTTCTCCAAAGGCGATGGCACTATTGGCATCGTCAGACGCCCTCCACGCATCATTTCACAGCTTATCTACATCAATGAGGGCCAAGGCTTCCGGAGAGCACGCCAACCAGTGCTTACCTTTAATCCCTAACATTCCACACTCATATACTACTTTTAAAAACCGCATCCGTTCCATTGCCTTGAGGACCGCCCCCTCATCTGCTGATCCTCTCATCATCGGTTCTGTGGATACCTTTGCACTAAACCACCCGTCACAAAAAAATCTTCAACCACTGCGCTGGGGTGAGTTCTTCCTCCTCCCTTTCAGTTTGCATTCCTAACCATGCTCGCACAAGGCCAATTTTCATCAGTATCTTTCCAGCATTTGTACCCGTTATGCGAAACTGCCTGAGAACAAACCAGTCGGCGCATCTTTGCCCCACTGATAAAACAGTACACATCTTTAGGGCCTCAGCTTCGATGAAGTCTTTTTGATCCTGCGGGGGCGACGGAGGACGCACAACAGCTCCAAGATTGTCACGCTTATTAAACAAAACCTTGTTCAAAATGCAGCCTTTCGGTACCGCAATCCATGTTCTCAGATTGTCATTAATTAAAGTAGGTAAATTGTAAAGGAACCTGATGACTTTGGCAAACTTGTCGCTCCCATGCTCGCGAATGGGAATGGCAGTCATCTTGTCATTACCGACAGCACGAGAGCCGTCTCGTCTGACGCGTTTCGTCGCAAAAAGCATGCCGAACCTAAGTGAGGGGAGTCATCTACAATATAAGCCCGTCGCCTGTCATTGCGCATCGGGGGCAGTACTGATGGGCTCCCCTGTCCCTCTTGGTCCCCAGATGCCTCTTGCGCTTCATTTTCCCTGATGCCATTGTTGTTGTCACCATTTGTACGCGCGTCGTTGCCATTCACGCTACCAGGTGCAATGTTGGCATTATTCATTCGTTCATCGTCGTCCTTGACATCATAACGAAGTGGATCAAAGAACGACAAACCGACGAACGGATGAGCTCGGAGATCGTGTTCCGGCCTTATGAGCATGGAGCCTATCCCAGATTCCATCAGACATTTAAGAATAGATTCCTTCCCATAACCTCGAGCGGCCGTTATAATAAAACCTCCAAGGGCCTGCTCTCCCCTTCCTTCCGTCAAAGTGCTCACTAGCTTTTGCACAGAATCAACTACTGTCTGACCTCTTCTTCTAAAACGTAGTGCCATGATAATTCTGAACAAGGCATCAGCAATGGCGTCTGCGGAATGGCCTTCTCGATCGGCTTTGTGCGAGCTTAAATTCTTCACTTGATTATCTGCAGCTCTCGTACCATAAAGCTCGTCATCGAGAGTTGCAAGTAAATGCGAAGGAGTAAAAAATATCTTTCTTGTGTCTCTAAACGCCAATAACTCAAACTCGGAGAGACAATGTGTTTGGTCACGTTGTGATTGCCATGTAGAATCCCCCTGGTTACCATGGCCAGTAGCGGAGTATGCAAGAATGCTGCTCGCAATAAATCCCATTCTGTCAAGAGAAGGACAGAGGCTCTCGGTACCGCCCATTAGTGAGATAGTTTTCTGAAAACTGAAACCCGTGCAATGAGACAGTAGGAGTACTGAAACATAACGGTACATGTCGTCTAAACGAATGCGTTCTTCGTTAAGCTCCTCGAGGATGATATAGTCGTTTAACCACGTCATGCACTGCGATAGCAGTGCGTTCATGAATGAAAAAACAAAGCCGCATCTACCACGGGGAACCTCTCGAACCATTCGCTGAACGTGCAACCTATCCATTGCGGAAGTTAGAAACAGACGTGCCCTACTTACAGCTTTGTCGACGAACTCTTCCTGCAACATAACGGAACCCCAATCACCATTACACAAAGTCCATTCCCTGCTGGGGTCTTCCTGTGGCATAACGGCGGTTCGCGATTAGATATAGATCGGATCAATACGAACCACACGCGCGCACACGTGTACCCCCACGTGTACGGAGGACGCGGGACCACACGCGTACACGTGTAGGAGGCGCGTACCACCGCGCGCACAGTACGCGTCCCACACGTGTGCTGTCAGCCCCGACGGCTGACAGCATTACAGCGCGGGACGACCCGCGCTACAGTAAGTTACTACAGCATACCGGTACTGTAGTATTATGATAGACGCATTGTATACATTAAATACGAGCGCGACGGGCGGCGGGGTTGGTGGATAAGGACGGACTTGTCCACGACCTACCGCCTAGGTCCGTCTTCCAGCTTAACTAACGAGCGCGATCCGCCTTCGCGCGCGTTAACCGGGACAAAGCGAGTAGGGGACAGCCGCGTACGTGAGCGAGCCTAGATCCGCCTCCGCCCGTCAGTGCTGGTACGTTACCCAGTGCTGCTCCGGGGCGTCGAGGCGTGGATCGGCCCGCGCGTACGCTCGTCCCCGACCGTCCCGCTCTACCACACTACCAGGGCCCGCTTCCATGTCCCGTTAGCTGTGTGTTCTCCTCATCTTCTCGCCCCTCGTATGGGGTCTACGTCGAGCAGAGTATACACCCCTCTCCGTTGGGGGGTGTTATACTACAGTGGTCTCCCGACCTAGAAGACCCCGGAGTACGTTCTCCGAGAAGACCTCTTAGGCCCTCCGCGTCCAAACGCGTTGAGATGAGCCAGGAGTACGAGCCCTCGATCCGCTCCGAAGCGGCGGATCCGAGTCCGGACGCTGTGCGATCCCCATCCGCCCCGTCGGGCGACGGCGACGCAGGTCCTCGTGACCGCGAACCGTCGCTCCGATCCTCCGAGGAAAGAGCGGCGGCGATGTTCGAACGCATAGCCGAATACATCGAGGAAGTCCGTACTTCCCTTCGGATCGATGTATCGGACCATGTATACACTCGATGTATGGCCGAGCTCCGCTCCCTGCGTGAAGAGAGGTTCGATAGAGTGACGCAGTCCTTAGAGAATCTCCGAGCACCTATCGACGAGTTACACTCGCGGATAGTGCTCGTCGAAGACTCGCGTCTCGTATCGCCCAGACCATCCGGGCAAGGTCGTCCCGAGGGGCCGAACCCTACGAGACGACCTGAGGACCGATCCTCCCCGTCCGCGGAACAGTTGGGTGCGTTCGCGCACCTCTCCGCCGAGCTCAACGCCACGCGTCGGCGTGCTCGTGACATGGAACGGACCATGGCTGCAAGGCTGCCCGGTGCCCCCACGAGAAGGCCCGGTGGTACCGTACCTCCGAACGCCGTCGCTCCGGACCGTTGGGGACCGGCTGGTGCCGACACCAGCCGAACCGCAGAAGGCAACCGCCTTCCGACAGGCGCGAATTACCCTTCTGAGACCCAAGCATTGCCGCCTATCCCCGGAAGTAGGCGGCAGATGGAACGCGTATCGTATCGCGACGACCCTGACCGTGGAGGAGCCGCCCGCGGATCCGGAGTACCGACGTACTCTGTCGATCCCCGCTGGGGCGGCTACCCGTCGGCGAACTACGCCGAGCATCCAGGTCCGGTAGACGTCCGTACGCTACTCGTAACCCCCTTCGGCACGCTGGGTCCCGCCGAACCTGGACTCGAGCCGGTACATACGATGACCCAAGAGTTCAGCGCCGTCGCTGACTATCGTATGTACCGGCTGGATAACACCTCGAGGCTCGTTACCTCGGGTGACGCGGGACGGATCGCGAAGTACGTTCAACGCTGCCGTGGGATCCGACCTACGATGAAGAGCTTTGACGGTACGGAGCCGATCCAGCTCCTACCGTTCTTGAAGGATGTCCGAATAACCTTCAACTCGCAACACCTTACCGAAGATGTTGCGGTACGAGTCCTCGCGCACTTCCTAGAGCGCGACGCGGAGCGCCTGTATACGAGTTATACAATGCGTGGCCTCCGCGCCGGCCAGCTACACGACGACGTGAGCTGGCCGGGGCTCGTGAACCAGTTCCTGAAACGCAACCTAACCGACGACGTGTTAGGTGAAGCGTACGATGATGTCTCGACGGCGCGACAGCAATCTCATGAAATGGAGAGCACGTTCGCCGACCGGCTCGAAACTGCCGCGTTTCGGTGCACGGCGGTGTTCTCCGAACAGTCCCTCGCGCACTACTTCGTGCGGGGACTGGCACCGGCGACCCGCGCCGCAGTTTCCGAAACCGTACAGTGGCTGCCGAGCCGCCAGAAGACCGATCTTCCAACCATCCGCCGTATCGCAACGGCGGAAGGCACGACGTACCGCGCTCGGCGCGGTTTACCCCTGCCGGATACGAAACCGGCAGGGAAGGCTGGCAGGACTACGAAGTCCGCCGCAACAAGTTCGCCCGCCTCGACCCTCCACATCGGGGAGGATGAGTGGCAGGCCGACCCTGTCCTCATTACGCCAGGAGCAGGACCCGTTGGGGGACGACCCCCCTCACCGATGTCGACCAGAACGACATCGAGTTACGCGACCGCCTTCGCGGCCACTCCAAGAGTGGCAAGGGGTACGGATCCCCGGGTCGCAGAGCTCGACATCTCGAGGCGAGATGCAGGAGCCGAAGCCCCTGGCGTACCCCTCCTAACCGATGAGGAGGCGCGTCACGCAGCGACCTTCGCCTCAACGGATGGCAGCGCGTACGTGTGCTGGCTATGCCATACGTACGGACACGCCATGTACGCGTGCCCGTTCCTGTCGCCGGAACAACGGATGTTCACGGCGTACAGGAACTACCGCTACCAGATGGAGACGCACCCCGGCGCGCGTAATCTCCTCTGGCAGTCGGTCGGCGAGGGCCGCCCCCCGCGTCAAGGTTTCCCTAATCGTTCGGGTGGGGGCACACGCTCCGCCCAACGCGGAGGCGAGTATCGTCGTAACGAACTCGATCGTCGTGATCGACCGGATTACCGCCCGTCGGACACCAAGTATCCCCGTCAAGGAGGGAGAGGGGACCGGGACCGTTCTCGGTTACCCCAACAGGTACAAAACGCGATCATGTACCTGCAAGATTGGGTAGAGGACCCGTATCCTCTACCCACGGAGGGGCGCGAAGGAGACCCGACTCGCCACGTCCCCCATATCCTGCGACGACCGGACGTCGCAGGCCAAGGTCAGGAAGTACCCGAATACTTCGCTGACGTCGCGCGGCCGCAGTGGGGGAATCGTCCCGACCCACGCGGCCAAGGACCCGAAGAAGACCTGGCCATCGATGGCCAGGAAGGTAGCTCAGATAGCACCGGTAGTTCGAAAAAAGGGTAAAGACGGTTACATACACGCGGTGGCGTGAGCCGTCTTATCCCTGCGAACTAGACCGGACCCCGCGTGCTCGCCAAGGACACGGGGTGTATTGTCCGATAATACATCCCCCGCTTCCAGGAGCGAGCACGGGAACTCCTGCGGCGCCAATGCAGGAGATCGGGAGCGTCGAGGCCTCCGTAAGTCCGACGCGGAAGGAGAACACCACCGGGACACCGGCAGCCCCAGTAATGCTTAGCGAACGCGATGGAAGTAATGCAGACCGGAAGGAGCACGTCGATCTCCTAGCTTCGGTGAGCCAGGGCCCACCGACGAATGGTCCTCCGCGTACGGACCTGAGCACTCGAGGGGACGTCACCGAGCCGCGGACGCCCCAAAAAACGCGTAGAAGGAAGCGCAAGAGGGGTCAACACCGAAAGCGAAAGCCCCGACGGAATGACCTCACCGATAAGGTCGCGCCTAAGATAGTCGATGGCCTCGTGTGCCTCATGACGTCAAAAATATATAACGTCTTGGGCTCCGTGGCCACCGGAGGCAACGCGTTCAAGCCCCACACGATCGCCGTCGATACGTGTTCGGGGTACAACTTGGTGAGGAAGGCCGACCTTCCTCCCGACTGGACCCGCTACGTGATACGGGACGCGCCATTACCCCGACTGTCTGGCGCGAACAGTAACCCGCTCCGACTTACGGCCGTCGTCCATCTCGTTGTCAGGTTGCGGAACACGACGTTCCGCATACCTTTCGTAGTGGCCGAACAGCTCGCTGTTCCTGTCCTATTTGGGACCGCCTTCATCGATGCCCACGTACGCAGCATAGATATCGATGGCCAGAAGCTCGAACTTCGCCACGGTGGCTCCGTAGCCATCGTAAACGGGAAGGGGGAGCCGGCTCCCCGTACCAGGCGACGCGAACGCAACACGAGCCGGCCAGATGTACGCAAGGAGGCCTCGCAGGCGATCCGAATCTCCCGCTGGGTTACCATCCCCGCGATGTCACAAGCTCGAGTGCGTGTGGCAACCGCGGGGAGGGGCCTCGTGTTCCTGGAGCCCAAGCCCTCACTTCAACACCGACATGGAGTGAGGTTGACGAATGGCGTCGCAGAGGTTCTGCCGAATCAGACCTTCGATGTCATCGTCGCGAACTTCTCGCGACGGGAGAGGCGGCTTCCGAAGCACACCGTCGTGGGACACGCGAAGCGCAACCCCCTCGCGATCCTCACGCCCGAACGGAGGGTCGCCGAGAGGATCGCGCACGTGCTACACCTGACCGACTTAACCGATCAAGTCGGAGGGGTGGGAGTTGGCCGATCCAACTCCGACGACCAGACCTCCGCGGGTGACGGAGAGGTTGACACGGACGAACGGTCACCTTTATACCACCCGACGGCGGGGGGTACTGTACCCCCACAGAATAAGGATCCCGAAAATCCACCGATGGATTGGGAAAAAAAAGTCGACTTGTCATACATCGAGGATGACAAGCTCCGTGGCCACGTACTCGAGATGCTCCGTAGGCACTCGAGTCTGTGGAGCGCTGCGCTCGGAACTATCCGAGCAACGGAGCACGGCATTGCCCTCGAACCGGGTACGAAGCCGATACGCTCGATGCCCTACCGTAAGGGGCCCGCGATGCGCGAAATGGTCGCGAAGGAGGTCAACAAGATGTTGAACGCAGGGGTTATCGAACCCGCGAGCACCGAGTGGGCTTCCCCGGTGGTGCTCGTACCGAAGAAAGACGGCTCTTTTCGGTTCTGCGTAGACTATCGGCGTCTCAACGCGAAGACTGCAGCGGATTCGTATCCGCTGCTGCGTATGGACGATTGCATCGACTCGTTAGGAGATGCAGCCGTCTTTACGACGTTGGACTGCAATTCCGGTTATTGGCAGATCCCGGTCGCTCCGGAGGACCGGGATAAGACAACCTTTACGACGCACATGGGCACGTTCTGCCACCTGCGAATGCCGTTCGGACTAAAAGGGGCACCGGCCACCTTCCAACGCGCCCTGGATATTATTCTCTCACGCGTTCGCTGGCAAATATGCCTCGTCTATCTCGATGACGTTATAGTGTTCTCGCGTACGCACGCGGAACATGCGAAGCATCTCAACACTGTCTTGAGCTTGCTTGGGAGTGCCGGAATCTCCCTCAAGCTCAAGAAGTGTAGCTTCTTTCAGCCGAAGGTACACTACCTGGGGCACGTCATTTCCCCAGGTAAGTTAAGCGTGGCGGACACGGCGGCCGATGCCTTCAAGACGTTCAAGTTCCCGAGGACACTTACGCAAGTGCGCTCGTTCCTTGGGGCGTGCAACGTATACCGCCGATTCGTTAAGGGGTTCCCGAAGATAGCGCGTCCTCTGACCGACATGACGCGCAAGGATGCGGATCCTGACTTCTACAACCCCACGGAGGCCCAACTGAACGCGTTCGAGAACCTCAAGAGGTGTATGATCGCTCCGCCGATCCTCGCGCTACCGCGGTACGGCCGTCCGTACATGATCGATACGGACGCGAGTGCCTACCAGCTTGGCTGCACGCTGCTCCAGGAGCACGACCAGCCAAACGATTGGCGCCCCGTAGGCTATTGGTCCTACTCGCTGAGCGACAGCGAGCGCAACGACAGCGCCACGGAACGCGAGTGCTTCGCCGTAGTGTGGGCCATACGCACACTACGGCCGTACGTAGAAGGCACGAAGTTCACCGTACGGACGGACCATGACGCCCTCCAATGGCTCATGTCCCTCACCGAGAGTTCGGGAAGACTCACCCGGTGGCGGCTACGTCTGGCTGAATACGATTTCACCATTCAGTACCGTCCCGGACGCGTGCATCAGGTGCCCGATGCCCTGTCACGACTCGTGTCGCCGAAGGTCACCGATGACCCTCGCTCCACCGCCGAGGTGGATGACGACATCCCCACTTTCGACGGGAGCACGACAGTTTGAGACGTATCGAACGAGCTCGCGGACCACGCTTGTACCGCGAGCTGTGATCATCAGGCCGTCCATGTCTTCGTCACGACACGGAACCAAGCCGAAGCCCGAACAAGGTCGCGCGTACAGACGCGCGACGAACCGCGAGGTGACGACGAAGCCCCCGCTCTCCAAGGATCCAATTCGTTCTGGGAGGAGAACGACGAGTTCGACGCCGCCGACATGCAGCGCGCCGATGACCCCGAGGCTGGCGCGCTCGACTCCCCGGTCGCCCCACCGCAGGACGACCTTCCGGCCCCTCTTACGATAGAGGAGATAGCCGAGGAGCAACGCGTGGATGACTTCTGCCAAACCGTTTTGGCACGACAGTCAGAGTCCCGAGACTCCGCGTTCTTCGAGGACCACCAAGGGGGGCTCAAACGAAGACACCCCTTTGATCCCGATATCGTCCAGGTGGTGGTACCTCGGACGCTCCGCGCTAGGCTCCTCCGCCTGTGCCACAACCCGGCCATCGCGGGACACCCGGGCCAGAATCGTATGTACTTCGCCCTTCGACGCGAGTACTACTGGCCCCATCTCGCTGCAGATGTCGCTGCCACGGTGCGAGGGTGTCGGACTTGCGCGATGAACCGGGTCAAGTTGCGGAAACACCTCAACCGTTTGAAGTTGTTCCCCGCCAAGCGGCCACTCGAGAGCCTCGCAACCGACATCTTGGGTCCGCTCCCGAAGACGAAGGCAGGGAAACGTTTCCTCTTAGTTATCACAGACCGCTTCACTAAGTTAACACAAGTTGTCGCGCTTCGAACAGTGACCGCGTACACTGTCGCGACAGCATTCTGTGACGCGTGGGTCTTCAAATACGGCGTTCCTCGTTCGCTGTTGTCGGACAACGGTCCTCAATTTAACGCGAAGTTCTTCCACAGCGTGTGTCGCGTACTGGGGATAACTAACTTATATACGTCCGCGTATCATCCCCAGACGAATGGACAGGTTGAACGTTACAACCGGACTATTGCGTCGATGCTTCGGAACTACGTCAACGAGTATCAGGATGATTGGGACGTGTACGTGGGACCGCTTACGTACGCGTACAATTCCCACTTACACCAAACCACGCTTACGACACCCTTTGAGCTCGTGCTCAGCAGACCCCCGCCGGAGTTCTCCCTTCGAAGAGCCGACGGGGACGCGCCCCCTCCGGACAGGGGAACTCAACGCGCAGAGTTTCTCAAGACTTTGGACGAGACGATCCAAAAAGATTACGAAAGCTTGCATCGTACGCAAGCCCGCTACAAATGCGACTTCGATAAACGCGTACGAAGAATTAACACGCGACTCAAACCTGGGGACTACGTGTACCTCAACCCCACCAATGGGGCGAAGACGTCGAACAAGCTCGCGTCACCTGCCGTTGGACCATACCGCGTACTGGCCAACGACAAACGAACAATCACGATCGACCGTGATGGGGTGACGGAGCGCGTCTCGGCGGACCGCTGCGTGTACGCGCCCACTCCCACGGACGCGCCACGAGCAAGTGCAACAACCCCAGGTGACCTTGCCGACAAGGTCACCGAGGGCACGCAGTACGCGGTCGAGCGTCTGCTCAAGCATCGCGTGGTAGAGGACGGAACTACGGAGTTCCTCATCAAATGGGCTGACTACGACGAGCCCCCTTGGACTGCACGAACATATGTTCTCGAGGAGCTAGTGTCGCGATACGCGAAACGACTGAGAACGCGTACAGGCAGGGAACTCACCTCCGAAGTGAACGCGGTCGTTCACTCTTGAGAAAGGGGCCCCCAACCGCTTCGTCACCGCGTAATTAACACGTCGCGGTTAGGAACAGATGACGCGTACGAACGGACAAACGTACCCACCCGGGGCGGCCAACGAAAGCGCGAGAAGCCAAAACGTATTGACCGTCAAGCTCATCGAACACGACCGACGTCGTCAACAAAGCGCGAAAAGCGAAGACAGTACGGACTGTACAACAAAAATGGCAAGCCCTGGAACATCAAGTACAGGAGGGGAGCATACAATCTCCCAAGATACGCGAGAGCGTCACGATAACACTCGCCGATTGAGTGCTCGAATCGGAAAACAAGAGCGACGCCAATACGTATGGACAGTCCAAGCTCACTGCGCGACACACAAATACCAAGCGGCTCGAACCGCTGGTAACGAAGCGTGTCGCGTAGTTGCCAACGAGAAGTAGGAGGGCGACGTAACCCTCCTAGCCAAGAAATGACGCGAACGGTCGCGACGAGCTCCACTCGTAGGGAGACTCACGATCCCGCGACCGGGCACGACCGAAGAGATACCGATGGGAAAAGGGGGGGGCCTCCAAAAACTAAAAAGCCGCGCGCGCCGCCCGAACCCCAGGTCCATCCATTACCACGTACCCGAAATAATTTGGGGAACGGACCATGGTCCGTTTATTTTTGCAAAAATAGGTGAAAAATGCGGTCCGAATGACACTGTATGCCAAGCCACCGCCGCCGAGGGCCAGGCAGCAAACCGCCGCCGCCTCCGGAAATAATCAAAAAAGGGAGGGCGTACAGAAGGGTGAGGCGCACGTGCGCGCGTGCGCACGTGCGCATACGACCGACAGGACAAGTGTCGTCAGGGGCGACACGCAATTTCACAGCGGAGATCAGCGTGCGGAAAGCACCGCCCTTCAGTGGGGTAAGAACCACACCGCACGGAGGAGGGATAGGGGCGGGGTCCCCGACCTTTCCCCCATGCCTACATGCCGGTGCGGTCGCGTTCGGGCCGCCCGGGGCGGGCTACGACGCAGATTCAACGGCTCGCCGCACCACCGCCGACGCATCTACAGTCACGCGGCTCGTCCTACGTCAGGCGAGCCGAAGAAAACTACTGTGGCCGGCGACCAGCCACCCGAGGCACTGGCCTTTTCGCGCTCTGATACGATAGTGCCTTCGAGCGCGCGACACGGGGCGAAATAAGGGGAAGGCCCCTCAAATCCCTCCCGACGGGGAAGGGATGACCGGCAGTCGTGACCGCGGAGAGCGCAGTACGAGAGGAAGAACTCAGGCGTCGATGCGACCCCCCCTTACCACCCCCTCGGATGGGGTGGACGAAAGGACACGACACGAGGAAGGAAGGGTCGCCGCGCTAGCGACACGAGCTGGACGACGGGGTAAGGCTTCGCAACACGCGCCGGCCACCGCGATCCCCCGCGCGCGGGGGGTATCAAGGTCGGACGAGACCCGCGAAAAAAAGGGGGACAGGTAAGATGTCCTCGAGGGACGATCAACCGCCGCTATCAAGACCAACGCGAAGTGGACGGAACCTCGAAGCTCGATATCCGCGGTCGACGCGGATACGAGGCTCCGCGTGTCCCTCCCGATGGGGAAGGGACAAACCCCGATCGCGACCACGGGTTCTGCGTAACGCGAGGGAGGGCCGACGGCCATGCCACGAGGAAGAGACGGCACCGCGCGGGTGGCGCGAGACGGGCCGCCACAAGAACGCCGCGTCTCGCCGTGACGAGATAGGAAGGTTCGAAGGACGCGGGGCCTCCCGTGCCGACGTCAACGCGGAGAAGGAGTCCACGAAAGTTATGAAGAAAGGGGGTGTACTAATTTTACGCGAACGCGGGGATCGAATCGTCAATTCCGAGGTCTACAGGACGTGCGGGGACGTCACGCTTATTGGCTCGGGCCATCAGGCGCCCCCGACGGATCAGAGACGCGGGAGGTCTGAGGACAGTAGCTCGGGTGCTGGGGCACCTCTGTCCTTAGCTCCTCCAACGAGGGCATGGTGACCTCACTGTGCCGTGGCCAAGCGCGGGCCGACGCGCCATGAGGGCCACCCTCCCCGGCGTGAACGGAATTGTATGCTTGTCCGGCGTAAGGGTCCGGCATTATGGGACGCAACGCGGACGCGCCAGAGTGGCGGGCAAGCGCGACTCCTCGCTGTGTGGCGGCACGGAGTTAGTCTCGCTCGCGGCGGTATCGGTCACGATCCGCCATCGCCCAGTCGAAGGCCTCGGACTGTCGAAGGGACGATTTACGGAAATCGTCCAAGGCCTCCCGAACGCGGTGAAGGTCCGCGGCATGGGCTTCACGCTCTGCATCGATACGATACGCTTCGGCGCTGCGCGTAAGGTACCAGCTCGCGAGGGTGCTTAGCAGCCCACCGACCTTCGAAACGCGATGGGACGCCGTACCGAGGGCGCGAGTCAATTCGGGAATCGCCGAGATATCCCCCGGCGACAATATGAGCTGCGGCGTCGCGGAAGAGGGCAAAGGTCCTTGCCGTGCCAAGTTCAAAGGAGGTACGGGCGGAACCTCCGACGCGAATTGACAAAATACCCCGGACGTATTGGGTGACTGTAAGTGGGTCAAGCGCGACGGCACGAAAGCCGAGGTGTCGCGGTCCACCTCTCGGTACCGCTTCCGCTGAGCCTCGCCACGGGCGGAGCCCACACCGGCCACTCTCCCCGCGACGGTCGGCGAGGACTGGGGAGAGGCCGGCTTCGCTACGAAGGAGTCGGACCGCGCGTCGTACAGTAGAAAGGAACTTTGCTCGCCCGTGGTGTAATCGGTCCACGAGCGCCGCGTACGCTCCGGCACCTGGCACGCGCGATGCATGAGTGAAAGTACGGACGCGAAGCTCCACGTCGCGTGTTTGGAGTGCGTCTCTAAAGGATGTAGGGGCACGTCGGGGAGGTTGACGGCGACCCTCCCAAGAAACGCGAGGACCCCGATAGGTTGGACAAACACGCGACGATTGACATGGACCTCGGTCATAAACGCGCTCCCTAGGGCCCATGCTCACTCACACTCGACGTTGTGCATTAATTCAGCGTAGGCGGGGTGCCGTGGGTCGGAGCACGCAAACCCGAAATGCTTTAAGCATAGGGAAGGTGCCGGTGGACCCCGAAGGATGGAAGGGACTTCCGCAGCGTCTCCGGCAGATCGGGGAAATCCCTTGCAGTGATGCCGTGCTCAAAGGACGCCGATCTAAAAACGCGACCGTCCTCTTCCTCACGATGGCGGTATGTCGCCCAATCGTGGGGCGACACGGCAATGGCGTGGAGCCGCATAAGTGAGCTAGCGGACTTTTGCAAGGCCACGCGGGTCTTTGAATACGCGTACGGTCGAGGGCTAACGAATAGCTCCTTCACTTCCGAGAACACGGAACGCCGCGGGCCGTCAAGGAGACGACCGAACAAGTGTTCAGCCATACGGTCTACATACGAAACTTCACCGAGGCTGTACGCGAAGGACCTGTCCCCGGGGATCGCGTCGGTGAGTTGATGCGGGACTCCCCCGCCTTCACTCGTCAACCTCTCGAGGACAAGGTCGGCCTCGTCCACACGACCCGCCTCGTAGATGCGTCGGACACGCATGAGGTCGGGACGCAAGGAGTCGCGGGACAGTAGTTCGGCAAGCGTGATCTCCGATCGGGCGTGTCGATGCCACGGGAACCGCAGTCGCTCAACCGGTAACGACATCGAGCGCTCCAGAGGAGCACCAAATCACTGCGTGGTGTCGTGGGCCAACTCCGCGCTGGCGTCGAGCATGCTCCGACACTTCTGGGGCAGGGCGCCGGGCTGTCGGCAGCTCCCCCCCGCCCCATAAGACCCACTGCGCGGCTTGTAAGCCGCGTTAGCGCGCTCTGCATCGGGTGACCCCACGGAAGCGGACCCGTCGGGGACCGCTCCGTCGTCTTCTCCTCCCTTCTGTACCGCGCCCATCGCAGAGGCCGGACGGAATTCAACCGATGACGCGGACCCGGAAGGTCCGCGCGACTTTTGGAAAGGCGGCAACGCGGGCGCCGCGGAAGGAAAGAACCCCTCTACGCGAAGGGGAAGCGTAACAGAGACCCCGGTAGAGACCGGGACGGGTACTGTACACGGGGGCCCGGACGCCCTAGGGAGCGGCGGAAGTGCGAGGGGTGCCACGGAGGAAGCCCCACATGAAGGGGACAGCGGGGAGTCGACAGCGGGATGACCCGCGGGAGGAGGAGACATGAGGAACACGTGGAAGCCCGCGTACGGGCGAGGAAGGTGAACGACGTCCGCACCGATGTGCGGGAAGAAGCCGATGTAGGCGAAGGAAAGGGGTGCGCGGATGAGGACCGAGACGCAGACAGGGGAGAGGCGATCGCGGATCAACGCGGGGGAATACGCCGTATAGCGGGGGAACAGGACCAAGGCTCGGGAAGCGACCGGGTCGGACATGGTTCTCTCACTCCTCAAGGGTGAACGCGGACGTTCACTCTTGAGGAGGGGGCCGTGTGACATAACGGCGGTTCGCGATTAGATTTAGATCGGATCAATACGAACCACACGCGCGCACACGTGTACCACCACGTGTACGAAGGACGCGGGACCACACGCGTACACGTGTAGGAGGCGCGTACCACCGCGCGCACAGTACGCGTCCCACACGTGTGCTGTCAGCCCCGACGGCTGACAGCATTACAGCGCGGGACGACCCGCGCTACAGTAAGTTACTACAGCATACCGGTACTGTAGTATTATGATAGACGCATTGTATACATTAAATACGAGCGCGACGGGCGGCGGGGTAGGTGGATAAGGACGGACTTGTCCACGACCTACCGCCTAGGTCCGTCTTCCAGCTTAACTAACGAGCGCGATCCGCCTTCGCGCGCGTTAACCGGGACAAAGCGGGTAGGGGACAGCCGCGTACGCGAGCGAGCGTAGATCCGCCTCCGCCCGTCAGTGCTAGTACGTTACCCAGTGCTGCTCCGGGGCGTCGAGGCGTACATCGGCCCGCGCGTACGCTCGTCCCCGACCGTCCCGCTCTACCACGCTACCAGGGCCCGCTTCCATGTCCCGTTAGCTGTGTGTTGTCCCCGTCTTCTCGCCCCTCGTATGGGGTCTACGTCGAGCAGAGTATACACCCCTCTCCGTTGGGGGGTGTTATACTACACTTCCCTCCCCTGATCTTGACCAGAAGAATGGGAACGTCTTCCTCTCGGACGCCCCCTTGAGCCTCCTCTCCCTCTTCTGCGTCTTGCGGCTGACCTAAGACTGCTCCCACTTCGTTGATTGAAATCCGCACTACGGCCTCTCCCACGACCGCCAGCGCCCTCTTCAAATGCCCCACCTGCAGTTGCTGTGCATTGCGTATCGTTTGCGCTAGCTCCTGTCAATTTGCCGGTGATCTGTAAAGGCGTTGTGGGCACAAGAACAGCCTCAGGAACTATGGAATCCATCTCCAAGAACCCAAGTGCTGGGAGAGACACAGGTTTGGATTGCCACCACCGATTTGAGAGCTCGAAAATCGGGTTACTTCCACTCAGCGAGCTCAGTGTGGTTACGGAGTCATTTACATGCATATGGATGCGATTGGTTCTTTATGGACGTTCTAAAATACCCCTACAAACGGGTCTGTTGATCACTATACTGATCATGGGGCTGAAATCACAAAATTGTCAAAAATGCCTCTTGATCAGTATACTACTGATCATGGCAGGTATTAGGGATATGCACTCTGCATGCTGATTTCCGTTCACCGCCGGCCGGTTCTGTAGACCTAATTTTGAGTAAGTTTTTGCCACATGCTATTTAATTTATTCAGAATTTAGGATCGAACTGAGCGCGCCGTCGAGCACTCGACCGTCGCGCTCGTCGTCCCCGCAGAAGCGGCAAGTGAGGGTCGGTCTCCTTTAAGACAGCCTGGACAGCCATGGGTGCATGTATATTTTTGCAATTTTCAAAATATTACATGTCCAATAATGTAATGTATTGTGTCAGCGCGCCGTGATTCGTAAATCAAAGGGTGCATCATACCGAGCTATCGATAAGGAAGAGGGTAGAAAGGAAGTGTTTTGGATCTTGGTTTGGTTCTGTTGGGAGACGAATCGCATCTCCTTCGATTGCCAGCCTCCCGCCTTTTTTCAGGTGTACAGGGGGGTGGCGATATATATTGCCATCTTTGTTAGTGCCAGCTCCGATATAGTGATACCCATTTGCGGATGGCACGAATTTTGAGCCAAAAACTAAGGGTCTCCAGAGAGGCAGTTGGACGGACGTACTGCCCGAGAGCCGCTGCCGCCGCGGATAGATATTATGCAGTTGCTTACTAGAATAGAGACTATGTCGGAAAAAGGCAGGGCCGATGATGCAATTGGACATCTGCAAAAGTGTAGGCTGGCATTTATCGCTGCGAAAATGGAGGAATTCAATGCGACGGCTCAGAAGCTACTAATGACATAAGTGCTTGATTAGAGTCTGTAGTGAAGATGCAAAGTATGAGTGATGGAGTCTTGCCATCGGTCTTTCTGAGCAGTGATGCAAGGAAGTGGCTGCAAAAAAGCCGCCAATCTCATTATCTTACAGTGCTTGGTTCGATATAGTGCCGTTTTCGGCCTACTGACGCAGGGAGGCACTATATCGCGACCCCAGTGTACTGGCATTCGGGGACATCAATAAAATGATTAAATTGAATTTTATTATATGCTAAATTGGATCTAGATTTAATTCATTCGCACTTATGCGGGAGGCGACAGGCAATGGTGTTCTCTTGTATGGCACGTTGGTGGTGACAGAGGCCATTATTTTAACTCTGTGTGTGCCATCATACTGTTAAGAAAAGTCTTAAATGGACCAATCAGGTGCACGCTGACGTCCATACATGTCCAAACATGCCCGTCCATGCTGTCTTAAAGGAGGCCCTGAGGCATGATTAGAGAGAGAGGGACAGAATAGAAGTCAGAAGTAAACAATCCGCTTGGTCGTCTTCGCTCGCTAAGGTGCTCCGCCTAGCCATTCTTTCTGCCCCCTCTCTCTCTGTCCTATTCCTCCTCCTGTCTTCGACCCTTCCCGCGCTTGCTCCGCCACACGTTAGAATGTGCTCACGTGCAGCCTTGCGCGAGCCTACGAACCGCGTTCAACGACAGATACCACCGGCTAGTTGCACAGTGGCATTTTGACCACAGCTGCATATGTAGCCATGTTTGTATCCGTTTTAGGATAGCATGAATCTATCCTATCCTATACCCTCGCTTTTGTGAACCATCACTACATTTCCTTTAGATTCTTTTTTGGGAATTTCTGGACATGGCCGTCATAATGACCACGTAAATGGACATCAGCGTAAACAGTGAGATTTAACTGCAGTTCGGTGTTACGAGTTACTACAATACGACATGGTCGCCGCAGTTGATCTAGGAGTGGTTAAAAGTGGACATATAAAAGTATGGCAAAACGGTGCTGGTGCTCAAATAGTAATGGCAATGCAGGCCGCAATGCTTCGCAATGGAAAACGGTGGTTTTATATTGTATAATGGCGGAGGGGAAACATACCTGACATGAAATGGCAAATGATGTATACTGCAGAAGCGAATGGCCAAGGTAGGGCGCTGTCGGGTGCGACACACTCGTAAGGATGGGTATCGACGGCGGTGGTGAATGTCCGACGACGACGGGAATATTCTTACATACATTTCGCAACAAAATGCCGAAACATTCGCATCTTCGTATTGTCACCGCCAGGTTTGGTGTACCGATTACCGATGAAGTCCGAGAATGGACCGCAGCCGCTAATTAATTTCGCTATGTGTATCGTTTCGAAAAAATGGGAGTTGAAATGCACTGTTTGCAATGAAAATCCAGGATGTGTGACACCGAGTTCCATTAAAATTGTGATGTGTACTTCTATCCCAGAAATTATGGTGTGCTGACGACCGAAAAAGACTAAAATGTAAATTGTGTACAGTAGGTCTCTTAACCAAAGACCGATATATACACAAAAGACTATGTAAATTGCCAAATTCTTCGTTTTTTCCCAGGTTTATTTACAGTAGAGAAAACTAAAAGCAACTGGGCACAAACAGAGACGTCAAGGAAATGCAACTCCGGATACTGTAAACACCGTACACCTGAGCAAGGCCTCGGTATCTACTTGGTAGGTCAATGATAGCGACGACACACAGCGATCCACACCGACTCCAGAGCTTCTGGACCATATGTGCAAGGCACGCCTCCCCTCCGGCGCCTCGCTCCACATCGTTCTTGTTTTCGTCGTCCACGACGGTCGTTGGGGGGGGGGGGGTTTGCGGCTGGTCCTGGGCCGAAGAATCCTCGTCCTCGTCGCCGGGCTGGCGCGGGACGGGGGGCTGGGGTGCGGCGGGGGGGACTTTACGCGGCGCGTTTGCGTAGATAGGTGAAGCTGGGGATGCGGTTCTCTTACTGAAAGGGGGCGAAGAGGTCCAGGGAGGCGGCGAGCACTGCGAGTAAGAAAGCGGATAGGAATTGGGTGCCATTTAATAACTATCAGGCTGGCGGTCTGGGACACAGGTAGCTCTAAATTGAATGTCCATCCTCCTCCTCCTCTTTTCCCTGTACGTTGCCTGCACATACTTCCTTCTTTCTGCCTGACTTTCTGCTATCCTGTACCACCGGGTTTTTATTTGTCGGTAAAGCTGGCCATCGCCCTCGCGAAGTGGCGACCAACGGATGTGAAAATTTGTCATGCCCAAACACAGTTTAAAAATTGAATCATAAGAAGACTCATTCCATTTCCACTTTGTGCTCATTACAGTCCATAACCCGCACAGCCGCCCAAAAAAATTCTCGACAATAATTCGATCGCTAGAAATCATTCGATTTACCTTCACCTCTGAAGGTGTCAGCACACCCTTTACTGGTTTCTTTTTTGGGTGTATGACCCGGCAAAACTCAGAAGCCCCCTGGTAGCCCTTATCCACCAGCACGCTCCAGCTTCTCTCGAACTTATCTGCCAAGGGCCCATCGTGAGCTGCTTTGTGTGCAGATATTGCATGCGCTGGAACAGGGTCAGGTCAGACACTGATCCCGGTTCATGCTCACTGCAGCACAGAGCAAGCCCATTCGGCAATACCGAGACTTCGACCTTGTAGCCATATTGCTTGTGTTTTCCGCTAAAATATTTCTTTCCCTCCTCCATACTTCCACTCGGGCGGAAGCTAGGCTGAAACGTCAAATCTGTGGCATAAAGAGCCATGGGATACTGACGAAAATTTCGGCGGCTCTCATACAGTTTGTCCATGGTCCACTTTCCAGCTTGAGCCTCAACATAATGCTGATACACAGGGAGTGATATGATCTCGACAAATTTCATTATGAGCTTCTCAAAAGAGGGACCTTTTAGACCAAACATTTTTGCGAGAAAGTCCCACTGACCCCCGTGCTTCATGACGCATAACGTCATGAACAAGACGTCCTTCCCTGTGTGCACGGAGTTTCGGCCACGGCCCGTGTTGTACCGTGCCATGATTAGTTCCTCAAAGCCACACCAAATGCCGAGAAACTGTGTAGGATCGAAATTTGTCATTTCGATAATTGCCGCTGAGCCACCCTGTTCATAAAACCTGTCAAATGTAGGCGATTCGGAGTCAACCTCCTCATCAGTTTCCACGTCGTCGTCTTGTTCGTAACGATTTATTTCGTTGTTGCGTTCAACGGCTGCATCTGCCAGTAGCTGAAGGGCAGTTGCGGCCTGTGTCTGGGTGATGGCAGGCATGGTTGAGCCTCGGAAGGGGAAGAGGGGATCTGCCAGGGAAGGTGTGATGAGGGAAGAGGGGATCTGCAAGGGAAAGTGTGGTGAGGGAAGGGATGGGGGTGTACGGTCTGGAGGTTGTCTAGAAGGGTGGGGTTTAAATGCGCAATGATGGGCATGTTTCCAAAAGAGGCGGGCTTTTTCGTAAGTCTCCGTCCACTTCTATTTTTACTGTAGACGCACAGTACTGCTACGTGTTATGTTGACCAGCGATGATTCAACTGAATATTCTCCATTTCGACTGTCGCCATCAAATTATGCAATCAATTTGATGTTTACAGTCTGACATGGTTGCCCTAGCATATGATTGGCACGTTTGGCAGTCCCCTCCCAACTGTGCTAAGGGTCTAGTGATTCGCTTTCATGTTGAGGATTATGTTGACTCATTGCCATTGCATGAAATATGCGGACCTCCTGCCAATACGATTTGACATATCGACCACTTTTTCTTATATTCTGATGTCATAACAATGAAAGTCCTTAATCTCTCTTCATATTCTACCAAATGATATGAAGGATGTCATGTGTGCCACCATTTCCCAAATGTCGCTTCTTTTTTATTTTCTTCCTTGCTGTGAAAACTATCATATTCCTCTCACATCCGTGTGCTTGGGACCAATCATCTTCTGTTTTACAGATATTATCTATGGAAAATCTGATCGAAGGCCGTGCCTGGGACATTCACCTTCGTCGCCAACCGCGTGTACTTTCCCGTATACAGTAGTTCCTCGGTATAAGAATATGTCCGGTGGACGGGTTTTCCATTTTTATATAGAGGATATTCTTTAATGAGGATTTGGTCCTACCAACACAGGAGAGTTAAGCTATTACTGTAACTTAAAAAAGTCGTCTATCCTACTCTGGCGACCGGCCGCGGCCTCCTCAGCCTGCAAATCGCGCCTCAGGCGACGTAAGTACCCGTTTCCTTTGGGGATTCGGCCATCCCCAAAGGAAACGGGTGGATTTCCTGCCGTTACTGGTTTCTGAATATTGTACTGGCCCTTATTTTTGTTGTAAAAGTAGCTGGTTCTGTACCAGATTTTTGAAAAATCTTTCTCGTTGTATTCTTGTATAGAATATGAATAAATGTTCGAAATTGGGGTCAATTTTGCGGGAACGAAAACAGTGGATGCGTTTTGCATTCTTATACCGAGGATATCCTTATATGAGGCATTCTTATAAGGAGGAACTACTGTACAACAGTATGACGTGGGACAACCCCTTTCATGTCCACAATATGGCAAGCCTCTGGGCACTCTCCGCACCCCGCAGTGCCCGCATTCAAACCATCAAAGCACTGTTTCCAGAGGAAGTAGATCTCTGATCTCGCACTGTTGCCAAAGGACATGTCCCAGTCTCGAAATACCCAGTCCCTACCTCGTGCATACTTGCCTCTATGCGCATCGACAACCAGTCTTTTTTACATCCACCGACACCAGGGCTTTCTCTCCCTTCCCATCTCCGCTCAAATCCACCCTAGATATATCCCTTCTTGTGTCTGTCGCACACCGTCTACCCTTGCTCATTGCCCCCTGTTTCTTCAAAAGTTCCCGCATCCTCTCCTCACGTTCCCCTCCTGTTACTTTGTTGAACTAAAGCACCCCCTACCTGGGAGTGCCCTGCTTCGAAAACTACGTCCCTGTCTCACCAACCCCTCCATGTTACCCAATCTGCAAACCACCCTCCGCCATGCCTGGCAGTGCATCAAGCAATTCCAACAAAAGGCTATTTTCCCCAACCGCTGTCTATACTGCACTGCAAATGCCACCGCCGCAGATCACGCAGATCATGTCGTGTTGTCGGGTGACAAGGCACTATATATTGTTTCTACATGGCGCATGTGTGATGATGCATTTGAGCTGCCTTCAACGCTGATTTCGGATCTAACGCCCACTGAAAGAAGGAAACACATCCTTGCATCGTTTTGATCGTGGTTTCATCTCATAAACCGCAGAAAATGAGTCCTCAAAAGATGTTAGGATATCTTCGGGTCCAAAAGCAGGACAAGTTGGCCTTACGAAGGACAAGGCCTTTTTGTATGCGGCAAAGGGGTTTGAATTGAAAGCCCTATGAAAGCGCCGCTGTGTCGGCCTTTGGCAAGGGAGGCTATCTTCTTTCGACACAGGGCAACGACACCAACATTGAGGGAGAAAACTTCGTTGATATGAATAGTTTTAGATTTTGGCAGCGTGTTCTCTCTCTGCCCAATGGTTTCTCGTTGCATGTATCCGGGAGATTTCCATGTCTCAACATTTGAACATCTGGGGGGGGCGCGAATCTGACGTCTGACACGCAACCTGGCGGTTGGACAGAGGTACCCCAAATGGAGATTTGGGGAATAGGGTCAGTTTGCGAAGTAAGAGGTTTCTGGCTAGTGTCATTTCTCGTTCTATAACTTTCCCGTTGTCACTGCATTAAAGATTAATGCATTTCGTCGATCGAGAGTAGTTGTTTGTTGGCGCTCATTATGACATTATTCGAGTTGGCCGTGCGCCATGGTACGAATCGGGGCTGGCGCCGAGGTCGTGAAAGGGCAATTCACTATATCGCAACACCTAAATACCACCGTCCTCGCCCTTGCTTGATTAGGCAATAGGCGAGAGGGCGAGCGCCTGTAATGTGTTGAGGAAGTTCCGTCGGTTCTCAAACGATGAGAAGCATTGTTGTATTCAGTACGTCGACAAGAGTCGATTAAGTTCTTCTTCGCATCGCATTTAACGAGGAACGACCTGTCAGTTCCAAGAGTAGGACACGATTTTCCTTCATTTCTGCATATCTTGCTGGTTGCGATAAGTAGGTTTACATTTTTACTTTCGGAAAGTGGACTCCGTTTTTCTCTGATAAAATGACTCTACAGTATTGTCTCTCTTTTGCATCTTGGTCGCATCTTCTGAACCCTCTTCCCAATTTCGTTCGTTCGATGAATTAGATATTAATTTCGTACGCTTTCTGACTGTTTCAGCAGACGTAGTCTTATATTTCAAGGAGCACTTCTCTATTAAAAAGCAACCAATGTATCACTACAAGTGAAACAGTTGACAATTGACAAGCTTTACTTGATGAACTATTTCGCGATGATGCCTATCGTATGCTGCCCCCTCTCTACTTATACTGGTTTCCTTCACTACTCGTCGATAGGGGCTCGATGAAACATAAATGCATCGGAGAGGTAGCGTGCCTGTAAATGCAATTGCACGGCAGAAGGACAGTGCTCTCTTAAATGCAGACGAACCTTTAGTAGAGCGACTTGGCTCGCGGCCTTACACGGTATGTCCCATCTGCGCGCTTTGAGCGCGACAATTATCTTGACGCCAATTAATATGAATTGTTGCGACCTTTCGGAGCTGCCGTACTGAGCATTTGGGCTCCATGGTGCTTCTTGGATCAAGGTGTTGCAGCTCAGTCAAATGTCCGTTCGTTTCAACAAGAGCCAGCGGGACGAACCGACCGGTTCGGATCTAATCGTATTGTAATCAGTGCTCTCCTTTTTTCTTCTACACTTGCATCGTTTTCTATTTTCCTTTTTATGTCCAACGCAATACTTTCCTTTTATTGGAGGGCTAACAATACCTCGATCCTTTGCCGTGCTTTGGGATCTGTCCTGGTCTGTAAAGAAGGGCGGTCTCCCTCCCCGTTTGTACATCGACCATCGGGACATGTTTGAACCATGGTTCTCGTCTGCATATGCTATCTATAGAGACCTTAACTGACATGCAGTTTTATTTTCTTTGAATTAGGGTAGCATCTGCACAATATCCGGTGGCATTTTGGATGAGGTCCTGGACAACCTGTATCAGATATTACAAAGATTGGCTATCTCTCAAAATCAACACTACCCACTTTCAGCCCACAACTGCAGCTCTATAGCTCGTTCCCCAGTATATTCATGCACTGTATTTTAATTCTGTTTAACAATACCGCCATCGTTTCGGGAAACCACTACACTGTAGTGGTGAGCATTACTTGCTTTCGACTTCAACCTATTATGCGAGTTTGAAACCGTAGTGTGGGATGCACATTTTAGAAAACGGTGAAAATGCAGATTATCTACAGAGAAAACATATCAACCTTTCAACCGCAAAAACGTTTTTGGGGTTCGAGCCTCTTCTACCATAGTGCCGAAGAGAAGAGCATGTCATTTAAGTGGAACTTACCTCTTTCAATTCTAACAAACCTTTGCATCTCATCCAGAAAGTCGGAGCCTCTTCCGCTTGTGGTATGTAGTAAGATAGTTCGGGGAGATGAAATAATATCCACCATTCAAACACGCCTCGCAGATATAATCTATGGAAGAAGTATTCTTTTTATATCGCAAACATCCCCCCTCAAACACTGCCGCGTTTGGTGAACACCGACAAGTTGTCCACAGCTGTGCGATAAAACCCTAAGCTTGTTTCAGCCTAGGCTTCTTCTCAGCAAACCAAATGAGCTGGAATCATCTCATCCCTGAACATCATGGACAGCTCTGCGTCTATATAAGACATGCCCGATTGCCCGAACCAGGTAGTTTGTCCTTCAACATCCCTCTCACTACAAAGCCTTTCTCCAATCCAAAAAGTATCAAATCATCCGAAAAAGCAGGCCTACCTCTCCAACATGTTTCATCGCTGCACATGTTTTCTCTTGGCCCTTCTGGTCCTGGTTACAGTCGCCTTTGCTGTGAATGACAAGCGCGTCGGGGAAGACATCTCTATTGAACAAGATGGCGCGGAGGACATGAAAGTTGCAGACCGATCTCATTTCAACTGTCCGGACTCTCCCAGAAGCAAGAAAGAAGCTCAAGATCAATGCCGTAAGTATCCCGTTAACATACGTTGCCGTGTCGCTTTTTACCGCGGATGGTTGTGCATCAGTCGTGATCATTGATGATTAGGACTGCTCGCTGAGCTACCCGCGCCACCTGGACTGCAGTTGTTAGAATGGACTCAAGGGGTCACCATGGGATTATCAAATTCTTTGTTAGTCTGGAAGTCGACGACAGCTGTTTCAGTCTGAAGGCCAATACATCGCAAAACAATTTCAATCCCTTTTCATGAAGTGTAGTTGCTCGCAAAATTATCTGCGAAGGCTATCTTTAGTTGGCAGTGCGTGTGGACATCGCGATGTACTCCCTTGCAGTTACAAATAAATTGATGATAACCGGTATCAATGCCTATTCGAACAAAAACTTCTTTTTCCAATAATTCACCCATGTAATCTAAGGCAATCAGCAAACGACAACTCCTGCCTTTCCGCGGATTATCAGTGCCTTCTATGGCAACTTCTCCATCAAGTACTCAGACCCACATGTACTCTGATACTAATGTACGTGTCAGAAACATGTTCACCATGCGGTCATAAATCAATACGGAGGGTATCTTATCTTAAAAGTGCAAAGTCCACCGGCCATTTTCCTACGGCAAGTTGCCATGGTATCTGTTCATGTGTACGTACATGTCAGAGGCTGCTTCCAGCGGTGCTGTAACGGGCTGCCATCGGCTATGCTCTTCCGAATCGGTTAAATCAGACCGTGTCCACGCAGATAGCATGGACACGCGCATCTCTACGTTGCGCGCTGTCAATGGCGCTCGCGTGTGGCACTATTTCCGTGGGGGAAGTGTCTTGATTTGAGTGGTGAAGGTGTGAGGTGCCTTGCCCCTCTGTTTATTGCAAAGATAGCTACTTAAGTAGAAGTACCTGTTACCGCTGAAAGCTTGTGGAAGCAGGGATCACAGAGATGATGCTGCAAAAGGAAAGACATTGTAAAGGATGAAGCCATAAAAGAATCAGTGCTGCTTATGGTGTCACTAGTTGTTCCCATAAAAGCTCACACTGTGTGCAACAGTCCGCTCTCTCAGAAGAGAGGTTGAAGTTAATTGGAAATCGACGAGAGAGCTGCCTTGACGAGATCTTGGTCAGGATACAAAGAGAGGAAAGGGGTAAGTATCACGGGAATGTCTTCGCCCATGTTGCGGATTGGTTCCCACGTGGGTTCCTCATCATCGAAGCCCTGCCACTTTGCCTGTACTTCGTATAGTTGGATGTGCCATCCGAATCCAGCAGTGACTGGAAAGTGCGTCAACTCCTCACCATTCCCCATCAACGTTGCTGCGTCCGCGTTACTCGGTCTCTCTGGTGCCATTGAAATTACCAAATAGACCTTTTTCTAAAAATCTGTGTACTGCCGCACCAATAAAAGGAAATTCGGGGTTTCTCTGACCCAGTACGGCTTGAGATTCTGTATCTCCTCCCAGTTGATCAGCAAACACAGAGCATCGATAACCACCAGTTTGAAGTCATTTGGGGCAGGGGAAGTAGTTTTTTAAATTAATTTATGAAAGATGTTACCACAATATACTTTCGGGGAAGGGTACCATTTTAAAAGTACTGTATTACAGGGACTTCCGAGTAGCAATTTAAGTACTGTATTCATTTACAGGAGAAAAGTAGAGTACTGTAGAACAGATAAAGTTCATGCGAACTGCCGCAGTACGAGGTTAAAGTTTCCATAAATCCAAAGTTAAAGCTTCGTTTTAATAAAGAATGACATGCCGGAACAACGGGAAAGTTAAACGCAATCATTGCAATTGTGAACTGCACTTTCATCCCCATAAACTGAATTTTGAAATGCCTACTTTTGGGTTTATTTCGGCACAAAAGAGTCATATTTGTCCCAGAAATTCTGCTCCGGATTTTTATAAACTCGGTATTTGCAATAACGAATAAAACTTCGTGACATTAACAGTGGTCGTAAGAAGCGTTTCCCGTGCGCATTTAAGACCTAAATGTTTTCCAGACCTATGTGTATTCGTATTAAAATCACTTTCTCGCCATATATGGATGAAAAGCCTGTAATTTCCAAGCAGCGTAACCTCAAAAACCCAAACGCTTATATTGCTTCTATGAATTTGATGCAATTCTAACTCTATTACTGCCACGTTACAAAACAAAATGGATCCAATACAAAATATATTTGCATGAAAACAGGATTTTCGAAAAGTTTAATCATCAGCAGCCATGGAAGCATGAATTATTCATCGTAAAAAGCTCATTCGCAGTTGCTGTACTGAAGTGATTGCAACAGCATTTGAGGTCATAATTCATATGATCCGGATAAAATCGTGCTCACGAAAGCGGTGCACAGTTCTGCTTTATTCGTCAATATTCGTTTTTGGGTATTTTGTGGTAGTACGGTTCGGAAGGTACACATCCTCAGTCCTTCAAAGCAGAAAAAGTTACCTTTATAACACTAATGAAATTGGTAACGGCTCAGGGACCTTGTGGACCTCTCTATCTAACAGAACGATACAGCAGCTACGTAAACGTCATGCAAAGAAAAAGTCAAGTTACATACTCCCACAAGCCCTTGGATTTGAACTTTTTGTCTTTCCCTGATTTGAAAAGGTCATCTACTCCAGGATAATAGATTCCGTGACTTTTTGCAATTTTTGGGTGAGAATGGCCCACACGGAAATGAGAAGGCCAGCTAAAAGATTAGATAAAGTATATGTTACTGGCGAGAATGCTCTCTTTGCATCTTTTCTAATACAATTTTTTCTAGTAACATCTACGATCGCTTCATGAGACTTTTTAGAGTACTTGTAGAAAACTTCGGCTTGCAATAAGAAAATTTGGATAAGTCTGAGCTGCCAGATATGACATCATAGAAATATCACACAAGCAAAGAGTACCTGAACTATGCGCACGTTTTCTTTATCCGCAGCAGCATATACCGTTGCAGCGTTTCTTTGCTAAAATACACCTGTGAGCGAAATTACGGATTGAACTGCCTACTCATGTCGGAGAAGAAGACGTGTTATGCTTAATATATCAGATGCGTACTCATAATAGTAAAAATTACAAACGTTTTTAAAAGTAAGGTTCTCTTCATTCACACATTTACAGCTATCTAGACTCGCGGAAAACGCCTTCTCCTTCCACTGTACCTCTGTTTCCGATTATCCGCTCCTTTCCGACTACCTGCAGGCTCCCCAATTCCTCCCCGATCCAGCAATCACTCTTCCGATCAAGAGCCTCCCCCCGCTTCAAGGATTCACATGCAAACTAGTCTACTTCTGTCTCTCTTTGAAAGCTCTCCAAGGGCACTCCAAAACGGCTTCGGCAGCATATGAACTCCGTCCACCCGCCTGATGCACTTGGAAACCCCTATCCGACCGAGGTTGGTCAAATCATTGGCCGGGATGCTGTTACTGCCCGGTCTCTGTTTAGTGGTGCCAAGACCAAGTACTTTACCGTTACGGCCGAAGCGCCAATCGGAGAAATGATCGCCGTTTCCCAATTTCCCGTCGGTATTCCTGAATCAAAAGAAGAAGATCCCATCCAATCCGCCCCGGCCTCAACCTGCCCCATGGACACAACAACCGACTCAACTCTAGACCTCATCACTTCAGACCCCAACCCATCAACGTATGAGTTCCACTAGTGTGCGGCTGACGTACTGGCCCGTCTAACGTGTTCCAGTTCAAACCTGGCCCACGGTCGGCGATCTCATGCCGAATTAGAAGAAAATGACGAAGACTCCAGCATCGCCCTTCGCAACACATTCCTGGCGATCACCGACTTTTACGAAGACGTCGACGGTCTGCCTCTAAGCCGTGAGAAGGCAGCTCAACTCACGGGTGCCCTCACGACGGAGGACGTTCAAGCAACTTTATCCACGGTTGCAACCTGCGTCCATCTATACTTTCAAAGTATCGCCAAGGTCGTCAGGGACGTCACGCATGGATTTCGTCAAGCGATAAACCTCCACGGCATCACGCCCTTCCGACGGGTTCAATCTATCGCAGAACGAAGATATGCTAGTCATGTCGCCCGCCTCCTCTTCTTCACCCATCAGACACGGGACGCCGACTTTTCCCGTAATGAACAGACTTCCGTCGCGATCGACGCCTTCTTTCATGAGCTCAATCGCACATCTCTCCACGAGACCCAGGTGAAACTCTCTCCCACGCCTTAGACAGTCGCCTTCACGATGCCATGAAAAGCTTGCTCCTCGTCCGGCTCAGGTATGTCGACCTCCTCACCAACTTGGCCGTTTGTAATTTTGTTGTTGCCGCTTCTGTCGTTGCAAGTTCAGCCCCACTCTTCGCCGAGACTTCCCCGATCCTCAGACTCGCCGAAGCCGGTGACATGAGTCACATTCTTGCCGCCCTCCAATACGCTGTTTCCGTGACAGCGATTCAAGAACTCCGCCGAGTAGCAGAAACGCCCCTTCCAGCCGCCGACCTCAACGACAACCACCAAGATTCAGCTGCTGCCATCACCGCAACCGTCGATCAAGATGCCAACACTGCCGCTACATTCATACGAAAAACTTTGGATGTCATCATGCGAATCATAAAACATGAGGAAGGTCCAATCTCCTTCGCCGTCTGCGCCATTCACAAGCAAGACCCTTGCGGCATTATCAAGTCTCACCACCTCTCCATGCCTCTTCTGGGGACCATCATCACAAACCAGCACAAGACTTTCGACAAGTTCTTCTACGAACACTGTCTTTTGGGGGCCGAGCTCCCTCCTGATTTCCAACGAATCGTTTTATCTCTGCGTGACGACCCCACGAACCGCGCTCCTGGCTTTTCCTTTCTCTCCTCCTTCACTCACCACGCCTCCTGGGTGCAGGCCAACGTTGCCCACCTCCTCCATGCTCTAATGAATCCATCGCCCGATTACCTCCATCGCACACCTTGCGTCCACCTAACATGTTCTTTTCCGCACAGGGTTCCTACACAAGGCGAGGCATCCGGTCTTGGCCCTTCTCCTACCTCTACTGCCTCCTCTGGCCAAGACCGAGAAATTCAAGTCGCTGGTGTTCGAATGACGAAAACAGGAGTCTTGCAGTTTCTCGCACATTGCCAAATCATGCAAGATTCCCTCCTTACCATTATGCATTTTTTGTCCGGCTCTCCCGGTCGAGCAACCGAGATATGCACTTGTAGGCTACAAAATGGGGAGAACAACATCCGGAACATATTCATCGGCCACCACTCCGAAATTTTGTTTAACCCTGGCTGCTGCCAGTCAAGGGCCGCACTCGGTTACAACCGCGCGGTGTACCGACTCCCCGACAAACAAACGTCGTTCCGAATCATCTCATACTTGTCGGTCATTCGCCCCTTGGAATGTGAAATGGTCAGAGCTCTCCATGGTGACGCAGCCATGAGAACCCATTGGACATTCTTATTCGCCAACAACGGCCAACGCTTCTCACCCGCACGTGTCACAAAGATCACCAGGACTGCCCTGCAATCCAGGAGCGTTTACATCTCCTTCAAGGATTACAGGCAGTTCACCAGTGGAATGGTTCCGCTTATATGTCAGAATAAGCTCCACAGCAGCATGAATGACATATTGGCAGAACACACCACAGCCGGACACCAACAAGCTGCGCATACCTCCTCTATCGCCCACAAACACTACAGACGAACTACCTCGCTAATTCCCGACTGTCCCGCCGCCACGCTAACAAAGCACCGCCAATTCTCCCACGAATGGCACCGCCATCTGAAGCTGCCGTCATTTTATAGTGACCGTGCTTCTTCACAACCGCTCCTCCTCCAACATTCACAGCAACTCCAGTCTCGAGTGACCTCGCTATCCCAACATGAGCCGCAGCCTGTCTTCCAGGTTCATCAACCGAAGCCCCTCCTTCATGCTCTCAACGGAAGCACAGCAAACGAGCTGCAACAACTGCAGCCAAACCCGTCTGCTGTCAAATTCCCCAGCACTCTCTCTGTAGGGTCCCACCCCAATCACATTATTCGCCTCGATAACCCCCCGAACCATATCCTGCCTCTCCTCGTCAGGCCTCTACTGTCCGCTCTCAAAAAGGCCACACGTTTTAAATCTACGGAATTCATGTCTCAAACGCAGTTTGCCGTCACAGCCACTGTGTTTGCGTCGCAGAACAACTCCCTTGTACTGATGCCCACCGCATCAGGCAAGTCTATGGCAGTCCTTCTACCAGCTTTCATGGAAAAGAATATCAAGTCCACTATCGTAGTCGTTCTCCTCAAGGCCCTTGTATCGGAGTACATGAGGCGCGCGACAAACTTCACCCTACTCCCATCACATTGCGCGAATGGACAAGTATCACTGGAATTTGCCGACCTCTACATCTTCACGGCCGAACAGTTAGCGCGGCCGTCCTTCAAAGAGCTGGTTGTTCGACTTATGGATACTAACAGGCTCGCTCGAGTAGTCATTGATGAGAATCATCTCACAGCCGCCATGTGGCAACATTTCCGCTCTGAATTGAAGTTTTTGCGTCGATCCCTTTCCATCATCTCAAAGTCAGTCCCTCGTGTACTCCTCAGTGCCACCGTTCCACCTTGCGAGAGAAGAATCATTCTAGAGCGCCACGGCATTAATACAGCCTTCCTTTTCTCAATGCCTTCTCAAAGAAGGAATCTCGAGTTTGTTGTTCATACCTTCAGTGACGACGCTGACCCGGGCCTAAACACTCACACTCCTGAAGGCCCCTTTGCCACCGCACAAGAAGTCATGAAGATGAATGCAGTAAGCTTTCTGCATCAGCACTTCCTCGATTGCACCAACGCCCCAAAGCCGTTGTCCAAAAATATATAGAATCATCGCTTTCGCCCTGACCCGCCAAGAATCCAGTTCTCTCCACAAAGCCCTGACGGCCGCATATACACGAGGAAGTGTTGCCCTCTCCAATCAACGCATCGCAGTCGAGCCGCTCATATATCATGCCGGCCTCACAAACGAAGCTCGCGAAAAGGCCCACAACGACTGGACAGCCAACGAACAGCTCTACGACATCATAAAATCCAAGGACCTCGTACCTTCAACTCTGTTCCGTATTATGGTTTGTACGTCCGCCTTCGGTACCGGAATAGATGTTCCGGATGTTCGAGCAATAGTTCATCTTGGCGCCGCAAGAAGCCTCGTCGACTTTGCACAGGAGAGTGGCCGGTCTGGACGCGACGGACACCACGCATTCGTCTTCGTCCTAAACTCAACCCAGTACAATAAGAGCTTCGAAACCTCCCTTCTCAAAAAGGGCAACATTGACCAAAATGATCTCGCAGTAACGAACCGAAACGAGATGATGAATTGGGTCCTCAATACCACGGATTGCCGCAAAGATGCACTTTACACAGCCATGGATGGCCAAGTCTCTGGTGTCTGTCGCTTCGACAAGCACGCAGTCTGGTGCGATGTTTGCAGATCTATGTTCCCCTCCCAGCCAACTAATGCACCGCACACCCCTCAGAGTTCACAATTTCACACACCGGATACCTCTAGACCTTGGGATGCAAATTCGCAATCCCAGTCTCAGCAACATTCGCTTCCCACCACACCATCGCAATCGCAGTTGCCACCTCCACATCAAGATCAAAATCAAAACCATCTCGAGCCTCAACGGCAAAACCAAATCGGAGCCACCACATCCACGCAGCACAACTTCGATGAAATGCTTCTCTTGCTTGAGCAATCCGCTCCAACCAACCCCCCTCCAGCCCCTCCAGTTCGAAGAATCCTTAGCTTCTCCCCACAACAATCAAGTGAACGCTTGCTGCCTTCAGCATCACCTTCAATGCAGCAAGCACCATTTCCAGTCCGTCCACGGTCACTTCCGACGGCGTCACCATCTTTGAAGCAAGTCCTTTCGGGCAAACGGCCCGCGTCACTTCCACCATCCGGAACAAATTCGTTCAAGAGCTTACGAACTTCTCCCAGTATGGCGCGCCAAACCCAACCTAATGTTCTCACAAACCGTTTCCCTTTCCCGTCACCTTCCCTTTCGTTGCCATTTAGTCACTTCCAGGCAATTGACACCGAATCCACCGTTCATCTAGTAACTAAATTCCTCTTCCTAACCAAAACAACGTGTCTCTTATGCCACGCTTCTCCCCGCCGTTCCGGTACGGAACATCCTCAGAATGACTGTTCATTCATGGAAAGAAGCTGCATTGCCTGTTTCTCTACGACCCATTTCGTCCCATCTTGCCCCGTCCCAAGAAAAGTCCCTCTCAAGTGCTATGATTGCCGCCTCTCGCACTGCCTTGGACAACCACTTCACCCCACATTCGGCCAATACGGTCGTTGCGATCTACGTCCTATGATATCACTCGCCTGGAACCTTTGGCGAATGTAGTCTTTCCAGCAACAGATCGCTGAAAACCTGTTCCCTTCCGAAATCCTTTGCCGCTTCAACTCCGTTCCCCGTGACCGCCCTGCCCGGATCACTGAGAAGGACTTAGCCGTCATCTTCTCGGATGCAGCCATAGAGTCCGCTGATGAGAATAACGACGATATGCCTTTGACAATATGGCTCCCACTGGCTTGGGCCATACATCAAGGTCTTCTCCAACTGGACTTCCAGTAGATTTCTATCTCCACATACTGCAGTATTAGGACCACATTTTCAATAAACTCTCAACGATAGAAATCTTCAATCTTCTCGAAAACGGAACCATTAACATGTCACAGCGATCCTCACATTTCCATGTGCCCGTGCGATCACTACCCGCCGTTTCTGTTGAATCATTCATTTATACATCTTCTACGTCGCGCCATATCCTACTGCTATGCTCACCAATTGTGCCGTTTTGCTGTTTCTCCACTATGCACACCACCCCACAAAATTTACACTTGTGCTTTTGTAACGGCCATCTACTACAGAAGTAGCTGAAACAGAAAAGAAACATGCAAACGCATCGTTCAAGCCCCTTGGAGGACGCGTGTTGTGAGTAGCCCTCTCGAAAGTATCATTCTGGCACACCTTCAAAACGCATCATTCTCGCACCCTTCCAGAACGAATCGTGCACGCATCCACCCCAACGTATCATTCTCGCACCTGTCCAAAAAGCATCGTTCTCGCGCCCCTCCAGAACACATCATAGGCGCACCCCTCCGGAACGTATCATTCTGGCACCCCTTTAGAACGCGTCGTGGGCGCACCCCTCCCGAACGTATCATTCGCGCAGCCCTTTTGAACGCGTCGTGGGCGCACACCTCCGGAACGTATCATTCTCGCGCCCCTCCAGAACGCATCATATGCGCACCCCTCCGGCACGTACCACTCTCGCACCCCTCCCGAACGTATCATTCTCGTCCCCCTTTAGAACGCGTCGTGGGCGCACCCCTCCCGAACGTATCATTCTGGCACCCCTTTTGAACGTATCGTGGGCGCACCCCTCCGGAACGTATCATTCTCGCGCCCCTCCAAAACGCATCATGGGCGCACCCCTCCCGCACGTATCATTCTCGCACCCCTCCCGAACGTATCATTCTCGTCCCCCTTTAGAACGGGTCGTGGGCGCACCCCTCCGGAACGTATCAGTCTTGCATTCCTTGAGAACGCATCGTGGGTGCTATCCTCCCGAACTTATCATTCTCGCACCCCTTTTGTAGTGCAATGCGCCTGTCAGGCCGGAACCAGGGTCCAACGGTCCAGCGACAACACAACCAACAAACAACAACCAACAAGAGTTGCCGACGGCACAGCCCTACGGAGTGTCCGATTCTCCCTTTCCCTTTAAGTGGGTTTGCGGCCCACAGTAGCTCAAGTCCAAGACAGGGGGGAGCAAAAGGAAGAGGCCCGCCCCGGGACGAATGGTGGTAGAGTCTTGTACAGGCAGTTGCTCGGCGAGTTCGGGGCGGCGATTAAGAAGCCGGGCCCGATGGGTCGTAAAGCCAATGCTCGCGGGGCGCCTGTTACACCTTATACCCTTGATAAGGTCTTCGATGGGGGCGTCGCAACGCAGCCCGTCGGTAATTAGCAAACACGTAGCAGCGCTACACCTCCGTACTGCCCGATGGCAAAGTGCCGACACCGGAACGGTCGCAACCTGTATCCGATGGAACCAACACTGTCCTGTATACACAACAGGACCTTCGAGGGAAACGTCGTTGCAACAGCCTCCGTCGGTGGACGTAAACAAGTAGCAGCGCTACACCCACGTGTCGCCCGATGGCCAAGACACGTACACCGGTCCGGTCGCAACCAAAGCCGATGGCACCAACAACAAACAAAAGAACCAACACAAGAGCCCGATTACTCCAGTCGTCACAATGCGGATCGCAATCAGGCACTGTGGAACCAACTCAAGTTAAGGGAATAGAAATAGAGATAGAAATAGAAAAGGATAGGTGAAATAAAGGAAAAAGAAAGGGAACCCCCGAGCGCAAAGGATAACGTAATCTGTAGTAAAGGGAGCGTCTTCGGAAAGACGGACTTCGACCAAGGCGATATTCAACTCTGGCAACTCGGGTTACCTTTACTGACTTGGTGGTCAGAGGGCTAAGGTACATATCGCCCCGCCGGAGCCACTACAGTAGCTCGCGGCGCTAGATCCTAGATCTAATCTAGTGTCAGCAAAATTAATGCCAACTAATTAACTAAATAAAATAAAATAATTAAAAATTAAAACTGTGCAGTTATTCACACGTGTGTCCCGCAACCCGGACTACTTTTCATATCCAAATATTTTCCTTTCTTTTCACCCCCCTTTTCAGGTGCGTATTGCACTACATATCCCCCTTCCGAGCGCTCTTGTACGCCGCTCCGTCATCGTATAATCTCCTCGCCGTTTCTCTCATAACCCTACACCGCCGCATCCGGTATTCGGTGAAAGTGCAAGAGCAAGACGGGCCCCATGTTTCCTTCATCCCCGAGCCACTCGAGTGGTGGTACCAAACGCAAGCGCCCCGGCGTGGGCTTTTCTTCCACTTCCCACGACCCTCTAAGTCTTCCTTCCATCCCTCGATTACCCCCTGATTCCCAACATGCCGGCCCTGTTGCTCACATCGATTCCGGTCCTGACACTCCGTCCTCGCGTCGATACCCTGCTGCGTCGGAGCTCCACGATAAGGCCATGCGCCTTAAGCCTGAGCTCTTTGCTTCCGCTAAATGGTTCTCAGTGATCGGTGTATGCGCTTTCGATGACATTGCTTACTCGTTCGCCGATGGCGCCGGTATGCTTCCAGGACAAATCCCCCTTCAAGCTATTCGGTCTTACGATTGGTTGGCTCGCATCGCCATTCCTCCCTCCATCCTGTGTCACACTCCGCCTCGCGGTCGTGCGGTGTTATCGACCCGCTTCATGACCGCTGTGTGTGACAGGCTTGAGCTGCCATTGACGCAGGATCTCATCCCTGAGGAATTCGGTTGTGACACGTGGCAATTTCGCACCGAGGGCGAGCGGTCTTACCTCGACAACATGCTGGCCTGGACCTCCGATAACCCTCCTCGTGAAGCTATCCGCCTTTAGTTCAACCAACGGACCGTTTCGGGCGACGCTATGATGTGGACCAGCGCCATAATTCCGGCTAATTTCCGACTTATCAAGCGGGGTACCATCCCCTTCTTCCAGCACACAGTGCGCTTCGAACGCCGTATTCGGTCTGACACGGGTTATTTTGTGGCCTACCAGATGTTGGAGGTGCGCGAAATCTCGAGGTCCCATTACGTGAATCGTTACCAGCGTATTCCGTCGTGGTGGAGCCAATTGGAGGTCTGCCAAGGCTTTTGGGCTGAGCTCAGCACTGTGTACACGTATTACGGAAGGTATTTACGTGATCCTCGACACGGCCTTTGGGTAGTCTTCCTCACAGAGTGGTGTACCAAAGTGGCAGTGACCCTCCTGTGGGAGACCTACGACTGCTGGAGGTTGTGGTACTTGCCTCCCCAGCTCATCAGCCTTATGCGACGCCTCAATTATTCGATTCCCCTGGGCGGTGCTGATGCAGACACCGAACTGCATTCTCTCCTCGATAAAATAGAGGAGGTCGATTAGGACTCAATACCGCATCAAAATTCCTCTCGTTCCTTCGTCCGGCAACGCCCCTCCTTCTCTCCTGGTCGTGCTCATCGTGGTGCGGGGGACTACGCTTGTTTTAACCCCTGGACGGGATCGCAATGTTCTTGGGACGAGGCGCGTCTGAGTCGGCAGTATGGGAGTCAGACGCCCGTTCCTGTTGAATTGCCCGTCTTCCTTGCGGATCCCCGCGAGCGCGACCTCTGTCCCCGGGAGCCTTTCCGTTCTCGCCCTGTGTTACCGGTCTCACCGACTGCACTTCCTGTCGATCCCGCCGGCCCCACTCTCCCCGTGAATGCTTCGATAAGGGCGACGAGAGCTCCTGAGTGTGAGGAGGTCAAATCCCCTTTGCGGTCTCATTCACCTCCAGTGGCCAGGTGTCAACCTCTATCAGAGACGAGAGAGGTCCCCTCGTCATCTAACCGGACTGACAGTCTGCTCGTACGCGCAGCCCCAGAAAGGAAGGGAAATTCTTCGTCCCTTACCCCTTTGGTTCGTCCTGCACCGTCTTCCCCTGTGCACTTCCCAGCTCGTCCCCCTTCTCCTGCGGCTGTTCCAGTTGCCGCCCCCTTGTCACCAACCGCCGACGCAGTCCAATCGACCAGGGGAGGCTCGACCTCCCCGTCCTCTCCAGATGTTATCAAAAAGAACAACGGCGCCGCCAGCGTCTATCGCACATTGCTCCGTGCTCACGGAATAAACGAGGGGGCTCTTCGAGAAGCGTCCCTCGTTGACCTGCGCTTACTGGCGCAACTTATCGCCTCATTTCCAAAGGAAAAAATCCTTGGATGAATTGTCCCATTGACCCATTGCCGATGGTAGCGTCTTGCCGATCCATGTTCGGATCATTGTCCTCTGAGAGTGTCGTCTCATCGTCGACACTTCCCTTCTTTCCACCGAAAATAAATTGCGTTTCCGTCTCCTATCAACTTCCTCCTCTTTTTTTCATACGCCCCGTCGCCGCGGTCGCATCTTCTTCTCTCCACTTTCCTTCTCTTTTCCACTTTACTGTCTCCCTTCTCTTATCCACTTTCCGTGCACCCCTGCGTTCCTTCCTAACACATCGTCCCTTGACGTCAAATTTTCCTTCTTGCTCATAGCTACATTAGTTTTCTCATCGCCCAAAAACCCCCAGGAAGAATGCAGTGACGTTTTGCGTTCCGCACACAAATCCTTGCCTAGTTCCCCCTTAAATCAAAATTCCAGGGCTCTGACGATCATTCTCTCTGATGGGGTGCGCTCATCATAAACGTAGTCGCCAACTCGGTGGCGATCGGGGTCGTCCCTTCCCGATCTTGCCCTTTTGATGGGGTGCCACTCTGGCCACGTAGGGTTCTTAAGCCTATCAACTAACCCAGCTCGTTCGCGGCGGAGATGCAGTCGGCATGTCTCCGACGTCTTATCTCGCAAACTCTGCTCATCAAAGAGCGCTTCAACCCCTGTCAATAAAAAGGTCATTCTGCTTCGCCCGTTTTTTTGTGCCTCATTTTCCTACAAAGTAGGGAATTCTTCCCGTCTCCATCGACCTCCTTTTCCCTACAAACAGGCCTTAATGTTTGTGAAGAGAGGAATTTAATTTTCCCTCACCTCGCGTCATCCCCCAGCGCACCGTCTCTTCGCCTACTCTCCTTTCCTCTTTGTCCTACCGTTTTTTTCATCTCAGCGAGTGACTCGATCCGTTGAGCTTGAGCTTGGCCGTCCTGCTTGCATCCGTGTTTCTGCACGGATCGAAGTGGGTGTGAAGTTCCTGGTCCTCAGGGCTTCGCGCCGCTATCAATTTGTCCAAACGAGAGGTACTCTCAGTAATTGCACATAGTCTCTCAGACGTCATTGCCGACGTTCGTCGCGTTTTCAGATCCAGAGTATCAACTCTCATCATCATGCATCCCTTTTTGTCCGTTGGGATCGTTCCTCTCGTACGTCAACACTCGGCCTGGAGACTCCAGGCTCCACATCAAGCTGCATTACCTTCTCCTCCTTGGACGACGATAAGACCCTGATCACCTCGTGAGAGATTATTTCTCACAATGAGCTCCGGTTGACGTAATGTGGGTGCTCCCATCGGACGCTGTCGTCATGTGATGACCGTGAGCCGGTCCTAATCGAAGCGTATGCCTCTCAAAACCACTAGCTCTTGGGGCACGTGGACACGATAACCGCATCTGTAACCGGGGCGTGAACCGTTAACTGTCTACCGAGGACTTCTCCGAACCTCTCAAGTCCTCCTCACGCATCGCGTCGTCTTACGGCTGGCACTAACCACGCTCTTCAATCTCGTCGCCGATTGGCGCTTTGGGACGAGCCGGTTCCTTCACCAAAGTTATTCTCAATACCCTTTTGTCTCCAGCTGTCCTGCTGATCCCGTACCGTCTGACAAGAAATCTCTTTCAAGCATTCCACGGCGGTTTCCTGATGCTGTGCAGCCTTCTTCACCAACACTTTGACCACCCCCCGGGTGTTAAAAAGTGAATTACCCAGCTCAATCACCCGTTCCCCGTTCGACAACACACGGCAAACATTCTCGAGAAAGTACCGATTCGTTGCGTCGTCGGCGTCAGCGCTTGGATCTTCCACCCTTGACTCCTCCTCTTCCTCACAGTGTACGCGTCCCGAAATCCTCCTCTTGAAGTAACACTGTCTTTTCATCCTATTCTTGGGTGCTCTCATTTTCGCCCTCACCCATGCAGCTCATGTCTTATTTTTCCTTCTCTTATTCTCCCCTGCTCTTCTCCCTCTTATTAGTCGATCCACGAACCGACCTCTGCCATTTCCTTGAAACGTTTTCCTCCCCATGTCACAACGCTTCCCGCTTGTTCAGGGATACGGATAACATTTCGAATCTCCATTTTTTGTGGCTTGTTGGCGTACGGAACAGCGCGTGCGATGATACCGTCATAATCGTATGATCGTGACTCTTGTTGGTCTGCGCCGCGTTCTCTAGGTCACAAGACAAAAAAAGACAAACAGAAAGAAAGAAAGGAAATTAAGCAGTAGTTGATCGTCAGTGATCAGTAAGTGTGTGTGGCGCGCGCGTTAGGAAAACTACGCGGGGGTCAGAGTTCATCGGACCCGAGAGGCTTATGGATATCTTCAGTTAAGCTGTGCTTCTTCGATTCGCCGCATCATTGCAGACAGTAGGGTCCCTCTGCCCTCGCTTGTGAATACAGCCGACGACTGACGTCGCTCCCTTTTTCGACATTCCGCACGGGACGGGCACGCTCCACTTTTTCCTGCTGGTATCTTCGAATGGCGGGCGGGGTACGGACTTGTGCGCGCTGTTTGCACCCCTCTTTTTTTTTCTAAGTACCCGGCGCCTCGTGCGCTCCATTCGACATGCCTTCCTAAATTTTGCTTCAAAATTCCCGATGTGGTTCTGCGTTCCACTTGGGCATCGGGACACTTGTCGATCTGCACGGGGGGGTGTTGCGGTGTACTCGGAGGTGTCCCGTGGCTTACGCGATGGGCCATCCAACGACAACTGCCTGCCCTTCGGACTCTCCCCTCGCATCGTGGTGCATCTCTTCATCCTCAAGAGGTACGCCTCCCACGCCTCCGACACTCGTTTCTGCCAATACCTCAGCCTCGTTGCACATTTCATCGCCCACTTTCTCCTGCTTCGCCCTGCCCGCACGCGCATGCACATCAGCTACATCCTTTGAACACCTTCTCCCTCGACTCGAAGGTAACCCACTCGTCCGTCTGACGCACCCCCATGTCCACCGTGGAGGACAGTAGTCTGCTCCTCCTTTCCCTGTTGCCCCCCACAGTATCAGCGAGAATAGCCAACTTGCGCGGGATATTCGGGTGTATAGCATTCGCGACCGACACAACCTAATCGGTAGGCCTACACACGCGACTGCAGAACCACGCTTGTTCCTTCACTTACCCCCTTTCAAAGGCGCTCCGCTCTCCCATTTATGCTGCCGTCTGGTTGCCACCAGACACTTCCTCAATCACCCACAGCCCTTCAACCAGCCGTCGGCCATTTCAGCCCTTCCCCAACGACATGAAGTACGCCCCTCCGGGAAGCTCTGCCTTAATCTCATCGTCGTGCGCCGTCACTCGTAGAGCACACGTCTTCCGGACTCCGTCCTGTCTCACGGCGTTCGCTACATACATATATATTTTTCTAATCTAACTAATGTCACCTGGTTGGCCATCAACTTCGTGCATCCATTTTTCTTTTCTCTTCTTGTAAGTGGACGACTTGGTTCACCTTCCTCATTCTCTTAGGTGCCCCGGACGTTGCCCGGGGCTGTGTCTTTGACATCAAAAAAAACAAAAAGAAACAAAACCGAAGCAAAGAAAAGGAAAAGAAAGGAAAGACAGGTCTTCGTTATGACCCGGTGAGAATCCCGCCACGCGGGTGTCAGCTGTAACCTTGTCAAAGGCGGAATTGATCTCGAAGATTATCGCCTCTTCAACGTCCGCCTTGGACTCCTCATAGACTTGCTGACTGACCTCCGCGGTGCGGGGTCGTGTCCCCAACGTCTCAAAAATAAAATAAAATAGAACAACACACAAGCAATCACAAATAAAACAAAAACGAGACCGAACTGTTATGAAGGTAAGAGTGAAAAAGGTGGATTATCCAGTCCATTCCCCGTTCTTCCAGCGTTCTTTCTTCGCTTGGCACCCCGTTACGCGACTTCCGACCTGAATATCTCATCACAACGCTCATCCTACACGTGCGCGCGCTGCTTCTACTTGCGGGTGGCTATCTTAAGGCCCCTCACCTGGTTTGTTCCATCTCATCGTTCCCCTTTTCTTGACCCTCAGGTCGGCTCGCTCTGCCCAGTGCGGATTACCGCACTGACACTGACATGGGAGATTCTTGGTTACCACTATCCTGATTGCGCTTGCGCGACCTGCGCGGGCAAGGATAGTCTTTTCCGTCGGAAATACGTGACGGCCGCGCTGCGGGGCAATTGCTCGATGGCTTCCCACGTTGCGTCCTTGAGGGTATACCCATACCATCTCACTTTGAGAATTAATTTCTCCCCGTCGTAGCCGTGGTCCACGATCTTGTCGATCACCTACTCCTGACTCCCGGCTCCTTCTTCCTGCGTGTCCAACTGAACGTCCCCCTTCCGAAGAGCCAGCGACTCATCCTCATCCTGTCCTTCCGAACCTCCCATCTCTTGTAGATCGGGCGGGGTGCCCGTAGCTTCCTGATTTATCAACGGTCCGTCATCCATCCTATCCTTCGCTTGCGCGACGGGTCCTTCTCGTTCTCATTCTGTGTTGAGGAATTGTAGCGCTTGTCGTAGCCCGACTATCGGCGTGTAGTCCATGGGACTAGGGGCTAATTCGACTCTATCTCGCGACACGCGCTCTTCCTGGTCGCCGATGGAAATGACGACCGTATTCTCAGTTGACTCCTTCACTTGATATGGACCCGTAGCCACGTGTGCCAACTTATGTTTCGGCTTGGTGGCCTTGCCTTGCTCTTTCCGAAGGAATACGTATGATCCTGAAGGGATGTCATACTTCGACTTGCGGAGCCTTGCGTCGAAATTTCGCTTGTAGCGCGCTTGTTCTTTCCGCAAGCTCTTACCAGCGCCTTTCATCAGGCTTTCCAACCACGAGTGCCATTTCAGGTAGTACGCCCGATTCGAGCTAAATCCTTCCAAACTTGGCTGTGCCTGTAACGCAATGCTTCTCGGCGCCCGAGCTAACACCAGCTCGAAGGGCGCGATGTTCGTAGTTCGATGAACTTGTGTGTTGTATGCGAACGTCACGGCGTCGCTAAATAGGTCCCAGTCCTTGGGATGCTCTCCAACATATTTTCGCAACGCGGAAGTCAGCGTGCGGTTAAACCTCTCAACTTGGCCGTTGGGTTGCGGGTGGTACGTAGTCGTGAACACATTGCGTATGCCGAGAATTCGACAGACGTTCTGAAAGAACCGGGCCGTGAATTGTGTTCCATTGTCAGACAGCAGCTTGACCGGCGGTCCGTACACGAATACCCAATGGTGAACGAAGGCTTGTGCGATGTGCGTAGCTGATGTCTTCTTCAACGGTACGGTTCGTACCAGTCTCGAGTACCGGTCGCTGATCACGAGAATATACCGATTTCCTCGTTTAGTTGTAATTAGCTCGCCGAGAATGTCGATGGCAACAAACTCCAGCGGAGCTTGGGGCGTGAACAGCTTCATTTCCTTCGTGTTTCTTCTTAACTTCACCCTTTCCCGCGCGCATGCGGCGCAATTCTTCGCGACTGCGTAGCAGTCTATGGCCATCGTAGGCCAATAAAAATATCTTCTCAATGTCTTGTAAAGTTTCCTACCTCCCGGGTGGCCTACCAATTTTGCGTAGTGGCTCAACCCTAGGACGCGGTCCCTGAACGATTGTGGTATCACCACTTGTACAAACTCCGCCGCGGTACGGCATAGAGTTGCTTCGAGTTCCTCGGTCTCCATGCTGAACGTTGTCACCTTTCCGGCGTCCATTTCTTCCTTGATGCGGTTGCAGAAGGGGTCGACGGCTTGCTCGCGAATGAGCTCCTCCGGAGTGACAGTTTGGAATTGATCGAGGCGATCAGAGGCGGCCCCCCCTCAAGAGCGAGGATGTCGTCTAACGCGTCAGAATTGTCCTCGTCCTCCACTGTACCCTCGGCCGGTTCGGCCATAAAGCATGGAATTTCGTCGTCGATTTCGTCGACGGTTTCTCCAGCGGTCCGTAGTCTTGACAGGGCATCAGCTTGGCTGTTAGCCTTGCCCTTCTTGTACTTGATTTCAAAATAAAATTCCGAGAGGCGGAGCCTCTATCGGATTAATCTCCCGCTGGGGTCGGTTACGTTCATCAACCACCTCAATGAGGCATGGTCGGTATGCACAATGAAGTGCTCGCCATATAAATGTAGTCTTAAAGTCTGTACGGCCCAAATTACCGCTAGACATTCTTTTTCTGATACAGAATAGTTTCTCTCGGCTGCGGATAACGTTCTTGAAAAGAACCCGATGGGTTTACGTTGCGCATCCGGGTGCGTTTGAAATATTGCAGCGCCGATTTGATAGTCGCTTGCATCGGTGTCTACCGAGTATGGTAGGTCTTTCTTCGGCAGCGCCAACACCGGCGGTGCCAAGATAGCGTCTTTGAGCTTATGAAAAGCTTTTTCGCATCGTTCGTCGAATCCTTCCAACTAGACCGGTTGTCCTTTCTTCAGTAGTTGGTTTAGGGGATGCGCAATTTTCGCATAATGCGGAACGAATCTGCGGTAGACATTACAAAGTCCCAAGAAGCTCCTGAGCTGGGTCTGCGTTTGAGGGTACCTCACTTGTTTCAATGCGGCGGTTCGCGCGGCATCAACTTCCAATGTACCTGGCCGAACGACATGGCTCAGGTACTTGATCTTTTCGACGAAAAAATCGCACTTGCGAAGCTTGAGCTTCACACCTGCCTTTTCCAATACAGACAGTATTTCGTCAACGTGGACGACGTGCTCCTCCCAGAATTTGCTGAAGATGATGATATCACCTAGATATACCAGACAGCATTTCCAGCGGAACGGGGAGAGCAGGATATCCATAGCTCTCTGAAACGTCGCTGGCGCATTGGTAAGCCCGAAGGGCATTCTTGAAAAACGGTAGAGACCTGAGTGACACGGAAAAGCTGTCTTGTCGCGGTCCGCTTCCGGAATAGGCATCTGCTAATACCCTGAAATCGCGTCCAACGCGGAAAAGACCTTGGTGTCTCCCAAGGAGTCCAGACACTCATCCATGCGCGGCAAAGGGTACGTGTCCTTCACCGTTACCGCGTTTAACCTGCGGTAGTCTACGCAAAAGCGCATCGATCCATCCGGCTTGGGCACTAATAAAACGGGCCACGCCCATTCTGACTGCGCCGGCTCGATGACTCCTGCTTCTAACATCTTCTGTACTTCTGCATCCTCGACCTCCCGAGCCTTTGGACCGGCTCGGTAGGGAGCTTGTGCAATTGGCCTTGTATCCGGGGCCAGTTCAATCCGGTGGACCGTGGTGTTGATCTCACCAAGGGTCCCATCCCACATGCGGGAATATTTTTTTAACATCCGGCGGAATCTTTCGCGCAGCTGGTCCGGCACGTGGCTCAGGTCGAGCTCCTCAACGTCCGGCGGGGGAGGCTCATTCCGCCGCTCCGGCTTCGTAGTTGCCGTCGCGGAGAGCCCTTCCTCCCGTTCTCCTTGCTGGTCCTCGCGATCTTGTTCCGACGGTTCACATCTTCTCTCGCCCGTAGGCGGCGGGGTAGAATTAGTAAATTTTTCCTCATCCTTTCCTTGAATTCCAAGTACCTCACCAATGGTGGTATTGCTCTTGAATACGGCCCTCGGGGGCGGTAGTAATTCCACCACCACTTGGCCTTTTTGAACCCTGACAGGGTAATTCCTAAAATTCGCAATAAGCAATCTAAAAGGTTTGTCAGGCTCAACTTGGACTACACCGTTGGTGCTTACCAGTCCGTGCATGTCGTACAGGGGTGCGTAGGGTTGAACGACGACCAACCCAGTCCTCTTCGAGGTGCATTCGACTACGTGTTGCGTCCCTGGCTCAATGGTCGTGGCTCTTGCCACCTTCACCCTGGGGGAAACTCGCTCCCCTTTTGCATCAGTCTCGCCCTCTCTGGGGACCAAATACTTCTTCAATTTTCTCGCCGAGAATCGCCGTACGATCGGAGCCTCCGAAAAATCCGCTAACTCAACTGTCCTCTTTCGTGGGTAGATAGCCTCCACGAACCTATCGCAATAGTCCGCGCCTAGAATTAGGGGGACGGCGAGTTTTTCACAAACTATGAATTCGACTGAAGCCACGAAACGCCCAAGTCTCACAGGCATTTTGAGTGTACCCAGAGTTCGGAGTGGCCTGTTATTCGCATCGCCGATGTCTTGGGTCGGTCCGAAGGACACAAGAGTTTCCATTCCTGCGGGAAGCTCGTCTCCAGATGAGATTAGGTCCCGCACCGGTGTCCAACACGGACAGTACACGGCTCATCAATCCGACCGTCGGTCCAATGTCCGCGAAGACTTTGTAGTTTTTCCTCGCAGGGACCAAAATCTTCTCGGGACATTCCCCGCGCTTGAATCTGTACCAGGGGCGTCGGACTTGCTCCACCGGATCGTCCTTGCCTCTTCGCAAAATCTTCTTGACCCCAATGGGTCCTTTCGGGTTATCGATGACTCCAACTGTCTCCTCGTCGTCGACTGTCTCCTTCGCTAAAAGCGGGGAACGGAACTGGGTCCCGGACATGGTTCGCCCGACGCATGTCTCTCTATTCGAATTTTTTGAGATTCCCCCCCTTAGTTTTCCTGTCGCTGCAGATTCTTCTCCAGTCCGACGACGGCCCCGCGGCCGGCCTTCCTGATGTTCGATTCGAACCTTCGGCAGAGGCACTCGGAGTGCTCGCCGCCTGCGATTCGAACCATTGTTTTACCTTCAGGTAACTTGTCGACGGAATTCCCAACCTCTCTATCTGGGAGAGCATCTCGTAGTTCTTCAGAACTCGGTGCATCTCTCGGACCGGTAGCAAACACGTAGGCGCTACGTGCCCCTTCTCGTAGCAATGGTAGCATACGAGGCCATGCTTCTTCGGAGGGTACGGCGACCTTGGCGGTCCTCGGGCCGTCGGCCGGCCCGTCCGGCCCGGTCTTCTGAAGGCCCTACCCTTGTCTTCCATCGGAATTCCTGGCGCTGGCGTGTGTCCGCGCCCTCGAAACGCTAACACGGGATCCGCGGCATCTGTATACGAGTCCGTCGTATACGTGGGCGTCTGTAGCGTAGACATCCCACTAGCCCCGTGCTCCTCGTCTCCATATTCCTCGGAGGGGTCATAAAAATCGCCCTCGGCGACCAGTGCTCCTGCGTATCCATTTCCTTCCTGATCAACAGTACTAGGTCCTCTGGACGCAGACAGTGAGTTGGCCAAGTGGACAGCGCCGCGGGTTTTTCGCATGGGGTGCGAAGGCTTCTGCTTCCCCCCGTCCTAAGCGTCGCTGGCGCTTGGATGGTGACTCTCCTAGTCTTCCTCTCCTTGGCGCCGCTCGCCGAGCCATGAGCCTTCGCGTAATTAACTAGTCTCAAAAACGAAACGTCCTGATTGTCTTGTCGGTATTGAGATACCATCGGCTTGATACTCGAATCGAGTCCTTCAATAAACATTGTCATCTGTTTTTCCATCGAATATACGTTTCCACATCGATTGCTCGCGTCCGTCAGACGGATATAAATTTCCATCTCGTCTTCAGACGGTAGCTGCTGTACTTCCCGTAAAGCGAGTACGGCTTGGCGGATTGCCTCATCGGTGGCGAAGCTTCGCAATAGCCACTGTACGGCCTCCGGACAGACGGATATTTTCCGATGGTGGGACCCCGCCGTTTGTGACACCGAAGTGTACTGTCTCAAGGCGATTCCGCTGAGGAACTCCGGTAGCAAGCGGATCGCTTGGCCTTCGTTTCATCTCCTGGGTGTCGAATTTTTGGACTATCTTAGCTAAAAAGTCTAGAACCAATACGCCATCGTCTCCTGTGAACGTATTGTCTCTCTTCACCTTTGGTGGTATGTCTCTTCTGATCTTTCGCACGGCGGTCCGCCGCTTGCCCGACAAACGTGTCTGCGGGTTCCGCAGGTGGTACGTCCTGTACGAAAGCAACTTCTTGAAGAGGTGGTTGGTTGGATTTAATTCCTCCAACTCCTCCCATCGCGGTCCGCGCCGCGTCGCGATGTCTTCTGGCTCCGCTTCTTGATCTCTCCGTGAGGCGGACGAAGTTACTCCGGCTCGTTTGGAGCTCTTCTTATTTGACGAAATTCCCTTCCCTTCTGTCGATCTTCGGTCGGAATTTCTTGAATGGTTCGACGAGCCGTCGTCACCATTTTCTTCTGAAACATTCGACTTCGAATTTGAGTCGCAATTTTCGCGGTCGTCACTACAGTGACTTTTCTTCTTCTTTCGGCCCTTGGCCGACTTGGGGCTCTTCCACTTGGGATCCCGGGTTCGGACTGACTTGTCCTTCTTCGTTGGACTGTCGGTTTCTTCTCCGTCGGAGAGCGATCCCGCGTCCAAACTTGGTTCGGCCCGGCCCGCAGCTTTCTCAAGTTCCTTGAGTCGCCGCGAAGCGCGGTAGAACCGGTCGTCGATGCTGTCCCTTGTCTTGGCCAGCGTTTCCAGGGCCTGATTCGCGTCTCGCCGCGCTTCTTTCGCGGCAAGCTTTAGCGAATCCAGCACTTCCGGATCTCGGCCCGGGGACGCATCGGTATTTAAATTCTCATCGAGAACCACACGGGCCGTCAGCTCTTCAAGCGCAGCGTGGAACTCGGATTTTAACAACTCCTGTTGCTTCTGAAAAATGCCCAGAAGTTCGTCGAGCTTGCTCTTCATCTCCTGACGAATTTCTTCGCTCAACTTCTCGAACTTCTCTTCAAGGCCATTTTTCTCAACGGCTGTCCCCGAAGGGGACGCTTCTGCAACTGGATCAGTAGCCAAATTTCCTTGGCTACGTGTACGAGGTCCTCGCAGAATCCTCGACTCTTGAGCTGATCCAGCCGTTCTGACCCCAGGACCGACGTCCATGGGTTGGCTTGATGCCATGGTCCGCTCTTAATAAACGAGACCTATCGAACTAATTTACTTATTCCCGGCTTCTGTGTTCAGTTCCAAATTCTAGGTCGGGCTTCGTAGTTTCCAGATTCTAGGTCGGGAGACCACTTATGTAGTGCAATGCGCCTGTCACGCCGGAACCAGGGTCCAACGGTCCAGCGACAACACAACCAACAAACAACAACCAACAAGAGTTGCCGACGGCACAGCCCTACGGAGTGTCCGATTCTCCCTTTCCCTTTAAGTGGGTTTGCGGCCCACAGTAGCTCAAGTCCAAGACAGGGGGGAGCAAAAGGAAGAGGCCCGCCCCGGGACGAATGGTGGTAGAGTCTTGTACAGGCAGTTGCTCGGCGAGTTCGGGGCGGCGATTAAGAAGCCGGGCCCGATGGGTCGTAAAGCCAATGCTCGCGGGGCGCCTGTTACACCTTATACCCTTGATAAGGTCTTCGACGGGGGCGTCGCAACGCAGCCCGTCGGGAATTAACAAACACGTAGCAGCGCTACACCTCCGTACTGCCCGATGGCGAAGTACCGACACCGGAACGGTCGCAACCTGTATCCGATGGAACCAACACTGTCCTGTATACACAACAGGACCTTCGAGGGAAACGTCGTTGCAACAGCCTCCGTCGGTGGACGTAAACAAGTAGCAGCGCTACACCCACGTGTCACCCGATGGCCAAGACACGTACACCGGTCCGGTCGCAACCAAAGCCGATGGCACCAACAACAAACAAAAGAACCAACACAAGAGCCCGATGACTCCAGGCGTCACAATGCGGATCGCAATCAGGCACTGTGGAACCAACTCAAGTTAAGGGAATAGAAATAGAGATAGAAATAGAAAAGGATAGGTGAAATAAAGGAAAAAGAAAGGGAACCCCCGAGCGCAAAGGATAACGTAATCCGTGGTAAAAGGGAGCGTCTTGGGAAAGACGGACTTCGACCAAGGCGATATTCAACTCTGGCAACTCGGGTTACCTTTACTGACTTGGTGGTCAGAGGGCTAAGGTACATATCGCCCGGCCGGAGCCACTACAGTAGCTCGCGGCGCTAGATCCTAGATCTAATCTAGTGTCAGCAAAATTAATGCCAACTAATTAACTAAATAAAATAAAATAATTAAAAATTAAAACTGTGCAGTTATTCACACGTGTGTCCCCCAACCCGGACTACTTTTCATATCCAAATATTTTCCTTTCTTTTCAACCCCCTTTTCAGGTGCGTATTGCACTACACCTTTAAAACGCGTCGTGGGCGCACTCCTTCCGAACGTGTCATTCTCGCCCCCCTTTAGAACGCGTCGTGGGCGCACTCCTCCCGAACGTGTCATTCTCGCACCCCTTTTGATGGCGTCGTGGGCGCACCCCTCCGAAACGTATCATTCTCGCACCTCTTTAGAACGCATCGTGGGTGCACCCCTCCCGAACGAATCATTCTGGCACCCCTTTCAAACGCATCACGGGCGCACCCCTCCCGAATGTATCATTCTCGCACCCTTCCAAAAAGCATCGTTCTCGCGCCCCGCCAGAACGCATCATGGGGGCACCCCTCCCGAACGTATCATTCTCGCGTCCCTCCAGAACGCATCATAGGCGCACCCCTCCCGAACGAATCATTCCGGCACCCCTTTAGAACGCGTCGTGGGCGCACCCCTCCCGAACGTATCATTCTCGCACCCTTCCAAAAAGCATCGTTCCCGCGCCCCGCCAGAACGCATCATGGGGGCACCCCTCCCGAACGTATCATTCTCGCGTCCCTCCAGAACGCATCATGGGCGCACCCCTCCCGAACGTATCATTCTTGCACCCCTTTAGAACGCGTCGTGGGCGCACCCCTCCCGAACGTATCATTTTCGCACCCTTCTAAAAAGCATCGGTCTGGCGCCCCTCCAGAACGCATCATGGGCGCAACCCTTCCGATCGTATCATTCTGGCATCCCTCTAAAACGAATGATGAGCGCACCCCTATAGAACACATCATGAGCGCACCCCTCTCGAACGTATCATTCTTGCACCCCTTCAAAACGCATCATTCTCGCACCCCCTCAGCTCGCATCCCAGACGCACCCTTCCAGAACGCATCGTGCGCGAATCCCTCCCCAACGCATCGCTGACACACCCGTCCAAAAGGCGTCGTTGAAGCAACGATCATCGAAACGTGCATACGGCGCTTTTCAATTTCGCGCAGTAAATAACTTAGAATGCTTTGATGGTCAGGACATAAATTACGCCGCCCTATTGTGTCATTCGTACATGCGCATTGCGACGCTGTTAGTGCAGTATAAGGCCCTGCCACTAAACCTGCCTGCTGCAATTGCCCCCCTCCCAGCACGATACGTTTTGGGCATCTGACAATCTTGCCAGACGAGGGACATGGTACGTGATAAAATATGAAGTTAATAATATTGCTCATGCGCCTCCAATCGCACACGGCACAAACTAAATTTTGCGCACTGACATTTTATTGGCTGTGCGCCGCCGTCGACAAAATTTTAGTCAGAATTGCCAACAGAAATGTTGCCAATACAGCGCGTATGGGGGTGTCGCCGTGTAAATCGGCCTAAAACGTATCGTCCCACCAAAAAACTGTCGCCGTTAAAACCGCCCAGCACTATACGGTTTGGGCCATATACCGTAGGCAGTACCAAAATCGCACATACGTCGAATCAGGTCTGGACGATACGTTTTTTATCAATACGTATCGATCCTGACATGTGCCCAAAACGTATTGTCCCGCGGGAACTGAGTCCAGAACTAAACATAGAACGCATCGTGGGCGCAACCCTCCCGAACGTATCATTCTCGCACCCGTCCAAAAAGCATCGATCTCGCGCCCCTCCAGAACGCATCATGGGCGGACCTCTCCCGAACGGATCATTCTCGCACCCCTTTAGAACGCATCGTGGGCGCACACCTATAGAACACGTCATGAGCGCATCCCTCTCGAACGTATCATTCTTGCACCCCTTCAAAACGCATCATTCTCGCACCCCCTCAGGTCGCATCCTAGACCCACCCCTCCAGAACGCATCGTGCGCGCATCCCTCCCCAATGCATCGCTGACGCATCCGTCCAAAATGCGTCCTTGAGGCAACGATCATCGAAACGTGCATACGGCGCTTTTCAATTTCGCGACGTAAACTGCTTAGAATGCTTTGATATTCAGGACATAAATTACGCCGACTTATTGTGTAACTCGTACATGCGCACTGCGACACCGTTAGTGCAGTATAAGGCCCTGCCACTAAATCTGCCTGCTATAGTTTCCCCCCCAGCCCGATACGTTTTGGGCATCTGACAATCTTGCCAGACGAGGGACATGGTACGTGATAAAATGTGAAGTTAATAATATTGCTCATGCGCCTCCAATCGCACACGGCAAAAACTAAATTTTGCGCACTGACATTTTATTGGCTGTGCGCTGCCGTCGGCAAAATTTTAGTCAGAAATTGCCAACAGAAATGTTGCCCATACAGCGCGTATGAGGGTGCGGCCGTGTAAATCGGCCTAAAACGTATCGTCCCACCAAAAACTGTCGCCGTTTAAACCGCCCGGTACGATACGTTTTGGGCCATATACTGTAGGCAGTACCAAAATCGCACATACGTCGAATCAGGCCTGGACGATACGTTTTTATCATTACGTATCGATCCTGACATGTGCCCAAAACGTATCGTCCAGCGGGAACTGAAGCCAGAACTAAACGTAGTACACACTTTCATGGCGTAATATACTTAGGGAATATCCCCTAAATCCCCTAATCCACCTAAACCGCATAATCCACCTAAAACACATAATCCACACAATCCACACACTCCACAAGTCCCTCCTTCTCCACCTACACCTCCTATCCTCTAAAATCCTAATTTATAATATACAGTATACGCCCTCTACCCTGATGCCATTTTCGACGCCTATCCGTCAAACCCATGGGTATAGGGGCGTTTCTCTACTTGCAACTTGACGATGTGTTCTTCGAGTATGAGGTACTATTCAAATATGATGTCTTGCATAGAAATGAAGTTCGGTTTTGCTAAGTCCGGCAACGACTTTTGATGTTCCTGTAGCATAACCCCCTCCCGTGGAACTAGATTTAGATTAGATCACACATGTGTGCCCACGTGTATCATACGTGTACCACACGTGTACTGTCAGGCCCGATGACCGACAGTACCGGGGCGCAGGACGACCCGCGCTGACTACAGTAGCTCTACAGTACAGTCCGTACTGTACTGTAGTATGATAGACTAACTTGTACATTAAATACTAGGGCAGGCCGGCGGCGGAGGGGAAGGACAAGCTCGAGCTTGTCCAGATCCTACGCCTTTGGTCAAGCTCGCCCCGCTTATTCTAGATCGGGCTGCCTACAATAGCCCGTATCTAGTTAGGAGCCGAGCGGGCAGGGGACGCGCGAGCACACGAACGAGCCTAGATCCGCCTCCGCCCGTCAGCGCTGGTACGTAACCCAGCGCTGCCCCGGGGCGTCAAGGCGTAGATCGACCCGCCCGTGCGCGCGTCCCCGTCCGAACCCGCTCTACCACCACGCTACCCGGGCCCGTTTCCCGGTTCCGTTAGCAGGGGGTTGCTTCCCTTCTCCGATCGGGGTCTTCGCAAGAACTGAGTATACACCCCCCTCCGTTGGGGGTGTTTATACTACAGTTCCTATGCATACAAAGTGTGCCATTTAAAGGCAGACGGGGAGTGTGCAAGTAGTCCATGTGAGTCCGTGGGGAGCTTGTTGCTGTGCTCTGATTAGAAATGCACTGGTTTATTAATATTTATTGCCAGCGTTGGTTTTCTGATTAAGTAGTCTAACGCCCGGTACCCCAAATGCACGAATGTTCTAAGGATAAAGTTTATGTAGATTTAGTGTTTATCATTTCCATGGTCTACATGTAACTCCAACCTCAAATTGTTTACGTGAGAGTGCGAGTGCAGTGTCAAGCGCTTCATGACATATTTTCCGATGCTCACCATCTGACTTGTCGGATTGATTGTATTTGTCTTGACAGACGGTAGGCGTTTTATGGTTACCTCGTGTGTGTGTCACACTTTGTTACAACTTTATGGCATGTCTGCACATTCCTTCCTAAGCTTGCACTGGTTTTTTCGTTTCACAAAGAAAATATTAACCAATCTTTATTGTATGACAGAATTGCTGTATGTTTAAATATGTATTACTTTTAACGGTAATATATGTTGACTGCACTGCAGTGGAGTAGGCCTACTGTAACGTACATAAGTCGGCTTACATACTGATCTATAGTATCCATTTGTTTATGTATTAATTTCCCCCCACACAACAACTGCTTTTTGTTTCCGACTTCCAGTTAGCGGCAGTGTTGAGCCCGACGTAATGAACCGCTGGCATATTCCTATAGGGATCTGTACGTTTCAATTTTAATTATAAAGCTACTTCCCGCAACAAATGCTGCCTGTTTCCTACTTCCAGTTAGCGATCGCTACACTGCAGAACCTGATGTAGTGGACATCTGGCATATCTAAATCGCCATCTGTGACTTTCAAATTTTAATTATAAAATATCGTCCCCCAACAACTGCTGCCTGTTTCCGACTTCCAGTTCCCGGCACTGCAGAACCTGACGTAATGGACACCTGGCATATTTCAATAGAGATATGTATGTTTCAATTTTAATTATAGAGCAACATCCCCCAGCAAATGCTGACGGCTTCCAACTTCCAGTTAGCGAAACTGCAGAACCAAACGTAATGGACATCTGGCATATCTAAATCGCCATCTGTAAATTTAAATTTTTAATCATAAAATATCGTACCCCGAAAACTGCTGCCTGTTTCTTACTTCTAGTTTGCGGCACGGCAGAACTTGGCGTAATGGACACCTGGAATATCTAAAGAGCAATTTGCAACTTTTATTTTTAATAAAGTTAATGCTATAGATGCGTAAGAGGCATGATATATCGCAATCCCGTTAAAAGCAAAAATCACTTGCTGGTAGGAAACAATTGCTTAAGATGCAGTTTGGTCATATGTGGTGCCTTTACGTGGCGACATAGCGCACCATCTCACGATCTTGAAGATGGTATTAACTCTAATCTATACACTGTATGTTCAAGAGCATGGCTGAAGATCGAGTGAAAAGGAAGGCCAACTTGCAGCCTTCCTCTGTGAAGCTCAAATTTTGCACTGATCCGACGATGTAGTTTTCCTACGAACTGATTCGTGTGACTCCGACATCAGCCTTTTCAATGAAATCTCTCCCCTTGAAGTCTTCTACTACATGCTGTCCAGACCAGCTGGATAAACTGGGCGTGAACGGACTCGTCGATCTGCCAGGGTGTGGCAATTATCACAAATTTCTGAGGTGAGCTAATTCTGTATTCTTGGTTGTGATCGAGTGCGTGCACCAATTCGCCGGCTACAGTATCACCTTACGATAACTTCGTCATGGGCTCAGGCTCACTCTTCAGAACAACGGAAATATGTGGCCAAACGAGACCACCACCAATACAGTGCCAAACGGAAAGGTTCAATTGAGGAAATGGACTTACATTATTACGCAGGCACCGGGTTGACACGCACAACGCGCTCCAAACGGGCTTGAAGCCAGGAAGGACTAAGATCTTAATCTGAAATTCTTTCTCCACTTGCTGCCCCTTCTTTGTTGGCCCAGCCCTAGAGCACAGTCGTCACCTTTTGTGCCCGTCGTCGTCGTCACAATCACAGCTCTCGCTCAATCACCCACAGTCTTTGCGTCGCCGCTCTCATCGCCACGCTCACCCCCTTCCTCCCCCTTAATAAACACGACGCACACCCCCATTCTCATCCCCATCCTCATCGTCTCCCTCATAGTGCAGCACTTCACATAGGAGCAGTGTTGATTCAAATAGGAACGCGTTACCTCCCATCCCGCTGTTGCGAAGCATATCTAAGGCATACTGGACGTCTTTTTCCACGACCAGTGCTTTCAAAGACGAGATCGGGTTGTCATCGCTTCTGGGTCTTTGCTTCCCCCCATCGGCGGCCATACTCCTTCGGGGGATCATTCTCACGACCGTACTTCACAGTTCGATACAAGAGCTCGTCAACAACGACAACTGCCTGCGGCGTTCATCATGAGAAGTTCATTTGTCTCATTTTCGTCTCCTACTCCTCATTGACATGGCACTCTGCGCAAACTTCATCAGTGTGTTCCCCCAAACTCAGATTCAGACATTCAATTGCCAATTCCATCCATTCCAGTAGGCATGGCCTCCAACAACTCGTCCGCTTCAGAGGCTACCCTCAATTCCCCCATCTCTCGACCTCACCAGCCCTTCTCACGATAATATCCCCGGCTTGACATCCCGAATACACGCTTTCCAACTGCTCGCTGCTGTACTTTCACCAGCCATATCCTGCTCCGTCCGCTTCCTGGTAATAGACTTGGACATGCAGCGCTCCGACGCAGTTGTAGAAATCGATGAAATTCGTACGGATACCGATATAATCTTGTCTCAGCCTTGTCCCGAAGTCCATCTTTTTGTGTGCTCTGAAGCCTGGGTACCCCCAAGCAAACGATCGATCCGTGTTGCATCATTGAACCAATAGCAGTATCCTGCTGCGCATGCCAAAGTTTTCTTGCCCGGCCTCTGAACGACCCTGGACTAAAAGAACTGCGGTATCATTACTATTCATCCCTGCGCTCAGTACGGATCGCCTGGAATCGTACCCTCCTTCAAAATCGATAACACTAAAACTCCAGAGGCTACCGACAAATCCCCCTCCCCTCCATCTCTCGACCTCGCCAGCCCTTCTCACGATAATAACCCCTGCTTGACATCCCGAATCAGTCTTTCTCTCTACTGCGGCAGAAATTCCAACATTACCCAGAGCTTTTGTCTCGTTTTCCTACTTTATGCAAAGGATTAAATGGCGAAGAATATACTGCGACGAAGCCTCCCAGACTGACAAGCTATGAGAAAAAAGAGGGGTACAGATCAATCGAAGAGAAAGGGAATGTGGACAATGAGGGCTGCTAGAGATAAGAGACGTACTGTAGATTTGTGCGGCGCGTGTGCAGGTTTCGAAAGAAGTCGGTTTGTGAGTCTTTCCGTGGGGCGTGGACGACACACATTAGCCGGTATTCCGTACAGTACTTCAGCACGAAACAGACACAACACACGCGGACACGCACAAATTCCGTAGCACTTTTGTAGTTCCATTTGAATCTACCGCCCTTTTCGCTGTGAATCCCAGATATTTGACGATTTCTTTCCTTTCCCTCTATATATATTTGCGTATGGTGATTACGTGGTTGTTAACCTTTCCTTCTCTAATTCTCCTGGTCCGGTATTGGTTGCACCATGACTCTTAACAAAGAGAAGCGCACGGCAAGCTCGGATGGTGACTCTGGAAAGCGCAAGAAGCCGAAAAAGAGCAAAAATAAATCCAAGAAAAAGATCGACGACAGTGTGGGCACCAGCGGAGATATAGCCGCCACTTCATCCCCAGTCACGCCAGTTCGCACGGCGAAAAGTTGTCGTTTACAGATTCCCCATGCCCCGCTTTACCCTTCGACAATGGATCTGAGGACGACTGGCCTTCACTCGACGGAAGCAAAGAGGATGCGGAAGAGCAATATCCTCCCGTTGAATTTACGAGGGCTGTCATAGACCTTGACATGATTCGAAATAGACATGCTCTTGTCATCCAAGAACGAAACCAGCGAAGGGTGCCCAGAACCCCGGGGTCCAGTCGAAACGCAACTACGCGTGCTGTTGCCAGTTCCCGTCCTGTGAGGCCAGTAGCGCTGTTGACTCTGGAACAGGCTTGGCGCCTTAAACACTGTGATCTCATACGGGACCATCCCGAATTTTTCTCTTCCCATGAAGCAACCCTTGAAGTACAAACCGCGGTCGGACAGCGCCGCGCTGCATACAAAGACGTGCCTGTCTCTGACGTGAACAATAGTGATCTCAAAGAGATCTATCGATTACAGTAAGAGCCTAAGATTTCTGGAGGGGGAAGTGCTGGCTCTTTCAAGCATTTATGTATCGTAGCTGGACAGCTGCTACGTCTTTGCATCATCTGTGATGTGTTGCAAATGGAAACGCTGTGGAAGCCGGGGCAGCTCTTTCAGGCGATTTGCCACAAGGAAACAGTTGATCTCTTACTTTCTCACTTCTGTGTCAGGGCGGTCTGTACGACCGTCATGACCAACGCCTTTCAGCTGAAAAAATCAGCGAGCATGCCAAGGTTCATTTCCAAGGCAAAAGTGAACTGTACGCTGCCGATGCAGAACGCAGTCGCATACATTTGCGTTCTGTGTTTAACGTCCAAAAAACTCTCGCGAGACAGCGCGCCTCCGATCGTCGGGTTATCGATGACCGTGTATCCAGGGCGGCAATTTTTATGCCGCAGGACTTTTCGCGTTGCAAACAAAAAATTCGCAACACATTGGACGCCATTTTGGCGTCTTTTGATAGCACAACCGTCGATCACGGGGTCCGCGATGCAGTGAACGCGGTTTTCAAGCAAGGCAGAATCAAAAACAGGTGGAGTATGAATTTCATAAACCTCCTTGTTCTTACGGGCGGGGGCCAAAGACCGCAAGTCTACACTCAGTTACAGTTGCCGTCCTCAGGCGACCTTTCCGATATGAAAGAAATGGCGGGAATTCAGGGCTTCATACAAATGAGAACGGTGAAGGAAAACTGCCCGTTCACTGCGCATGCCCTTCGTGCTTTTCCCTGGATATGTGCTCAAGTACGTGGAATTCCATTGCTCCATCGTGCGCCCTGCCATTGTGGAGGCAGCTGCGTTTGATGAGTCGGATCTCATCCACAAGCCGATGTTAATTCACACCGAATCCGCGCACAGCCTCATCACTCCTCAAATAACGGAAACATTCCAGCGTTTTCTACGTGTTAGCGAGCCGACGCTGGTAGATACCACAATCATGATGCTGAGGAGCTCTTACGGCACGATGATGATGCACAGTTATCGTCGCAAAGAAATATTTCCAACCTTTGACGAGACCGCATTCTTAGACACACTTGCCATGCAAATGAACACTTCAGTTGAGCAACTCCGTTCAACATACGTTGGATTGGACAATAGTGACTACACAAAGACTGCAAAGGCACTGATTCGTGCTCTTGCCGTCACGACAGACCCGGATGACTCGAACGACACGATAGGTTTAGTCGAAGAGGTGCCGAATGCGTCTGGCTTTTTCTCTAATGACGAGCAATCAGCTTGGTCTCGTCTCTTACTGGCGTCCTTTTCCCGTTAGAACCTTGTAAAATCCGGATTTTGTCCCGCCCTTGCACGCGCTGCTCATACGTGGGGTACAGCATTGCGGAGGAAAGGAAGATGTGGCGAAGGGGGGCGAGTAGGACACTGGTTGGACAGTGAAAACCAAAAGATGGGTTGCGTGGTGAGGAAAAACGCCGTGCTGTACATCATGTACATATAACGTTATGATAACGTTATTGTAGCATAACCGCCGGCTACTGTACTATACATTAGATTTAGAGTTAGATCTAACGCTGTAAGGTACGTACCTTACAGCGTGGGCGTGCGCATACCTTACAGCGCGCGCGCACCAACACGTGTACCCCACGTGTAGCACACGCATGCTGTCAGCCCCGACGGCTGACAGCGTTACAGTGCGGGCCGGCTCGCACTGTATACAGTAAGCCGACTACATTACAGTCCGTACTGTACTGTAGACGGTAATTAACTTGTACAATAAATATAGGGAGCGACCGCAGACGGGGAAGACGAGGACAGGCAACCCTCCACCGACGGTCGACCACCCAGCTTACTCTACTCACACCGCCGTTCCGCGAGTAGTAACCACCGAGCGGGTAGTGGACGCGCGCGACACCGCAGCGAGCTGCGATCCGCCTCCGCCCGTCAGTACCGGATCGTCAACCGGTACTGCTCCGGGGCGTCGAGGCGTCGATCCGCTCGCCTATGCGCTCGTCCCCGCCGCCCACTCTCTACCACCGGCTACCGACCCGCTTCCGGTGGCGTTGGTTGGTTCAAGACCCTCGGTACGCCCATCCGGGGTCTTCCGCCGAACATGGCGAACACCCCTCCGCCGTGTGTGGGGTGTTTATGAGACAGTTATGCGTGCAGCCTGCTGCGTAGGGGAAATCACCCTAGGAGAATTTTTGGCAGATGGATGGGCGAGGAGTGACGGATAATTATGCAAATAATTGAGAAATGAATGGTCGACAGCTGGCGGTTGAGCTACCCTGCTATTAAGCGACCACAGATCCAGAACTGTAGGCGTACGCTGAAGAGTGGCTGACAGAAGGTGTATTTCACGAACTTGACTGTGCCAATAATCTGCCATTTATCTATATCTACTCTGTCATTTTCCCACATTTCACTTCGTGAGTGGCGGTGCATTGGTGGTGCACTGGACGAGAAGACGGTGAGGAATGGTCCTGTCAAGGCAGGCATGTTTGCTAAATGGCAGTAAAGTGGCAAATAGGAGGTCTATGCATAGCGAGGGATTCAGCGGAACGCAGCATTGATTAGTGCCTTTATTTTGTGAGGGAATCCTAGATTGCCCCGACGTCACTCCTTCTGCAGCACGCTCATATACATAAGGGATGGCCGCCGCGCCATCGGAGACGTCACTCTTGGTCCAGCCTTGATCCACCATCTCCAATAGCCAAAGTCATCGCTTTTCTCTTTTCCCGCACTAATCGTACCACTAGTGCCTTCTGTAGCGGCGTCAGACGACAGCAGATCATAACCTTCGTATGATCGTGCAACGCCATGAATACATCTGAATGATCCTCAATCGCGTGGTGCAGAGAAGCCCCGTCAATGATCACACCAACCTCTTTTTCTTCCACTTTTTTCTTCTGACGCATGGACAGCCGACGAGGCAACTCAGCTATTGCGCTGAAGCTCGTCCGTCGCTGTGGAGTTTGCGCATCCAACACATGACGGTCGAGAGTGTCATTAAGTTGTCATTGCACCTGCGCGGATGAGATTCCTGCAATACGCACCACTTCCATGTTCCTATCAAGCAAGTTCGCTGAATATCCAATGTTTTCAGCCGTTTCTCTCTTGTCAACAGTCAACTCCCACAGTTTAATCCCTGCTTCGCGCAGAAACTTGATCGTCTCCGCCACTTTGTCTTACAACTTATCCTCTACAGCAGTCGTGGCGACATACATCAAATCCTCCTCGAGTTCAGCGATAATCTTTGAATTCTTCCCTTCCCTGTCCTCCAAAGAATTTTGCGCCTCTTGGAACCGTTCAAACCAAGTTTGGAAGTCCTTCTCCTCCAACTCTTTCATTGCAAACACGAGTATTCGTAGACCTTCCTTCGCAAACTCGTCAATACAATTCTGAATCAATTCTATGTTCGCGTCTTTGTTTATCAACTTCAGCATGATCGTATCAGCACCCTTTGTGAACATTTTAATTTTCCCGTCAGGACACCAGAGAATCGTGCTCATTCTCTTGCAGTCTGAATTGAACTCCAGTTCCGCCAAAGTCGTGTAAGTTTCTTTCGTTCCAAAGCGATCAATAACGAGTGTGTCAAGGGTTCGCGTCATAAGAGTGATCCCGTATTCCCTCGCCGATGTAACTAATGCAACCTCATCCGGACTCTGCCCTTGATATTCTGCAAGTGCCTCTTCTGAGCTGTTTCCATGTAGCACAGCGGTCTTGTCCCCCAGATCCGGATTAGTGCGTTTCTTACTCTTCTTTCTGCCCGAGTCTCTAGAGGAGTTGTCAGACTGCGTCTCATCCTTGGGTTCTGGCACGACGCTGTGACAGAGAGCCGTTACTAGCAAAAGTTCCTTCACAGGCTCGACATCATCTTTGACAGAGCGATGCATGGCTCTTTTCTTCTTGAGACAACTGTCCGCCAGCCGAGCAGGCGATGTAACGCATTATGTTCTCTGTGAGCGTGCCCGTTTTGTCGCTGTGGACGTGCTCGACCTCGCCGAGCATTTCATTCAGATTGGTCGCTCTTGCCAAGACCATCTGCCGTCCAGTTCTCATCCAGAAATCAGCAGACATGAATAGTGCTTGGAGAACCCGAATAAATTCGAAGGTCACGAAAAGCGAAACCGGGATAAAGGTAGAAAACAAAATGAGAAACGTGCCCATGGTTTGGGAAGTAACTTTGCGACCAGATTTCAAAGCATTCTCCCCCATGTACCACTGGCCGGCACCATCCCTGTTTTGTAAGACTCCAGCGACAATTGCGCCTATGATGACGAGGGTAGCGAGGGCAATAATCAACATAAGGACGACCCAGTTAAGTTTGCGCTCAACGGAACTCATTTTGCTTTGGGGGGTTGCGCAAGTTTAGTGCAACTTTAGTATCAAATCCAGTGTACACAGCAATACCATAAATGTACTCGGTGTTTCTCAAGATACTTCCTCTGAGCAGCAGCGACGACGGGCCGAGCGAGACGGGGCCCTCGCCGCTCAGTTCAATGGAGCCTTCAAACTCGTGCAGAGCAGTGGAAGGCCTTTGAGCTCTGATCTTGCCCTTGACGGCAGGAAGCTGAGAACGATGTTCGATTTCAGCCGTAGCTGAGGCGACGATGACGCGCTTTAGATTGGACTCACCGTCCAAGTTTGCTGTAGACACATAGGCAATACCGCCTTCTAAAGCGGAATGCAAGAGGACGAGGTCGCACAGAAAAACCTCTCCTTTGCGCACGAGAACGATGTCACCAACGGCAATGTCTCTTGAAGCGACAGTGCGATGCAAGTCAGGCTCCAGATGGACGGCTTGCAGCGTATGGGCCGTCTCTGATGTGACCAAGGAGAGCTGCTTCTTCGTCTGGATGCTTTCCGGGACGCGGGCCATGATAAGCCTCTCCTCGCTGTTTTGGCGACGATCATCGTTTGCTCGCTTGATGTCCTCGAAGTGGTCTCTCGCAAAACCGAAGCCGACAACAACGAAGAGGAGGAGGACGCTCGCAAATGAGGTGCTTGGGGAGATGTTAGGAATGAAGGAGATAACGGCAATGACAAGGAAGTAGAAATTGGAGACGTGTTTGAATTGTTTGTAGAGGGGATGGTGAGGAGCGAAAGGGACAGGAAGGGGTCTTTCGACATCATGGGAGACGCCGAGACGAGTATCGATGCAATGAAAGGTCGGTGGTGGAGATAAAGGAAAGCTACGGGGGGCGAGGGTGGGGACAAGGAAGCGGGAGGGTATGTAAATGGCGGTAGGAGACGGTTTGCGCTTCAAATAGAATAGGATGGTGGAAAATGCCAAGTGGTGGACCAAAAGGTGGATCGGTGGTTGGGAATTTTTCGGTATGATGCGCAGGACGCAATCAGCCGCAATCGTCATTAGCGCGATGCATCCCTTCCGCGCGCGCGCGCGCCGACTGTAACCGCGCCGCCGCCGCCGCGCTTTTTGACAAGGCTGACGTAGTGCTGTGTCCACGCGATGATCCTTTCTTTCCGCCCCCCGCGCAGCATGCTCCGCCATACCGGCCGCGCACCGCGCGCGTGCGCGCCCGCACGCCGCGCGCCGAGTTTCTCCCACGCGCAGCCACCACCCCCCCCCCCCAAGGGCACGCGTGGAACGCTTTTCCACCCCCGTTCCAGACCGCGGGCCGCTTGGAGGTGCCATTACTCCGTGAGTTGTTACAGCAAACGCTTGGTACCCCTGCTCGTTACCTTCGCCGCCGATGGCTCGTCGTCGACTGGGATCACGTCGCCGAAGATCTCGCCCCAGGATCAAGTCGGATCGCGTCGATTGGATGCTCGACGTGGTTAGGTTTCTCGTCCCCTTCGCCGGTGCGCTTGTCGCAGGGTGCTACGCAGGGTGTATGTGGACTTGCGTTGAGGGCCATCGGCCGTAAATGCCGTCGTGGTTCGGCTGGCATATGTTCTGGGCTTTTGAAGTGACAACTTTTCACCGCGTCATGAGGTTATGCGATCCATGGGAAGCACATGTCCCAAATTTGTCGACCATCTCGATCTTCGGACGAGCAGTGGCATGCATCAGTTGCAACTCGACAACAAGGATCTCCTGCTCGATTGTGAACAAGCCCTAGTTATTCCAAACCCATTGCTTCGCATGCGTCTCATCGTCGTCCTGAAAGCAAGGAAACAGCTGTGCCACGCAGAAACCAAGTCGAATTTGCGTCGATGATGATTGCAGTTGAAGCCAGGTTGTCATAATACATCGCCTGAGCTTGGAACAGAACAAGTCCGTTTCTGGTCCTGGGGCCGTCGTTATATTACGTTATGGAGCGTATATCAAGCGCGATACCTGAACATCATTACGTGCAGAAAGCAATTCATCGAAAAGCTTCTAAGATTTGGCACCGTTGTAAACCCACAAATCCCCAAGCCCGTGTCTGTCCCGTTTTCTCTTAGACGATATTTAAGCGCATTATTTTCAGTGCGTGCATGCGGAAAGTGTTGCGATGTACCGCATATATTGCTGCCATTGCCAACTGAAACTGGAGTTTTCAGACGACACAAAATGATAAAATGGACGCTGGAGATACTCAAGATCAGTTCCATGGTCGTGACGTATTCTATTCCACTCAATGCTAAGTGCATATGCAAAGTACTTCTGGCGAATGCGATGAATTGCAAGCTCAAACCTTTGCCCTTCTCTCCCTCTAACGGGATAATCGACAAGTGGGAGTGTGCTTCTTCTCACGAGGGTATGGAAACATCGCCGTTGACTCTAATGCTGTCATTCACGAGCTTCCTACCAATACTCAACTTAACCCTGCTTCGGAGCTTGCAAAATGGGCGAGAGTGTAACGCAATCTCGACAAGTTCTCTGCTCCATGAGAGCAGGATCGCATGAAAGTTGCGGCATTTCTGACCGAGCCGGTCCCCATTTTAATCTTGCTGAAACTACCGTACCATTTTTAATATCTAGCTCCGGCTTTAAAGCCGAGCTGAGGCGGTTCCTTCACTTTCATGGCTCAAGCACTTTTAGGTCCAAAATTATCACCGCGTTCATTGAAGAAACAGTCTTCCGTCAAGTGTCACCTCCTCCGGCAATACCTGATTTTATTAGCTGTAGATGCAGCCTATTGTCAGGGTTCTGAGTTCCAAAAGCACTTGTCGTCGCTGTGGCCTCTCTTCTCAGAGCATTTCGCACTGTCCGTCCCTTTCGAACACCCACGGCCGAGCGCAAATGAAAGGCTTTTCCACCCCATTCATTTCTCGCCGACGGGAAGGGTAGCCAGGGGGCGAAAGGCGGAAGGGAGGGGATTTGTGCACCATACAGACATGGTGCGGTGAGGGAGGGTTATAGTTGATGAAGGGGTGGCGGGTTTCCATCGGCACGATGGATGTGGGATTGGCAACGGTGATTGGGCATGCATGTCTTTCTGGTACCTACACAGCTGTACTGTACAGTATTACCCTCCAATAAACTCATTTTCTCGGAGAGTATCCCGGCGAATATGTAAAATTTTAATCCGCCATTTGTCGGAAAGCGGTGGGTTAGAAAAATGAATGGCAGACAATTCGAATTTTGTCTGCCCTTTTTCATATCTATATTTGAAGACCATGTATAATTAATTTGCCACCCGCCCGCCATTCATTATTGATCCGCCACTCCACATCCATTTAAATGCCGTTCTTTTGCGTTGAGTTCTGCTAGGGTCAGAGGGTGAAGGCAGGGGTGCGGACTGTTCAATGGGTGGGAAACGAGTCCGCAGTAGAAATAGGTGCTCGGTATCGGGGGTACGTACGCGCGTAGTGAGTCGAAGAGGCCGGCAGATCGAGGAGTTGCAGTCACGGTTGGCTGCTCGGTGAGGAGATATTCATGAAGTAAAAGTCCTGTGCTGGACCGCAAGATGAGCAACAGCTACGACACTATGAACAACAATGAATTCGAAGCCTGCCAAAATGTGACGAGTCTCACGTCATCCGAGGGCATGCCCACCTGTGTCCGTCCCTCCATACCTTCCTCCATTTCCTGCTCGTCATGTTCCAGTGCTCAAGCTACAGAAGTGGTTGTTTATGACCGTAGTGAACTACATAACGTTGGTGCGTTCATAGGCCGGGAACAGCTGTGCTGAGGAAATAAAGCAGCGTCGAGGGGGAGTGAGTAGGACACTGGATAGACAGTGATAACGAAGGCTGCGTTGCGTGGTGAGGAAAAAAGCCGGGCTTTACATAACGTTATGCGTGCAGCCGGCTGCGTAGAGGAAATCAGAAAGTGACAGCAGGGGTGCGGGCGGTCCAAGGGGTGGGAAACGAGTCAGCAGTAGAACGAGGTGCTCGGTATCGGGGGCACGCGCGTAGTGAGTCGGAGAGGCCGGGAGATCCAGAAGTTGCGGTCACGGTATCGAAAGTGCACGCGTATTGAGTAGGAGAGAGCGGGAGATCGAGGAGATGTGGTGACAGTTGGCGGGTGAGTGATGAGATATTCATGCATTAAAAACCATGTGCTCGAATGTGAGTCGGAGAGAGCGGGAGGTCGGGAAGCTGTGGTGACGGTTGGCGGATGGGTGATGAGGTATTCATAAGTTAAAACACATCTGGGCTGGAAGGCAAGACGAGTCGGAGAGAGCGGGGAATGGAGGAGCTGTGGCGAAGGTTGGCAAATGGTTGAGGACGTATTCATGAAGTGAAAAACTTCTGCTGAACGCAAGACGTGCTACAGCCACGACACTATGAACAACAACAAAAGTTGAAGACTCCCAAAATGCGTCAATTATCACGAGATCGGAGGTTGAACGGAAGGCCACCGCTGTCCTTCCGTTCAAGTCCTCCTCCGCCTCCTGTCTGTCACATTCCACCACTGCTCATCTGCCTTCGGATCAACCTGGCCTTCTGCGCCGCATGACCGCCACGTTCGAAACCGTGATCGCCCCGTTCGAAACCATTCACCCACGCCACGGTGGTGACTAGGGCACTTGCAAGACTGTGAAAACGAAGGATGCGCACTCAGGTTAGGAGCCGGCTGCACATGAAGTCGTGCGAGCAGCCGACTGTGTAGGGGAATTCAGAGAACAAAGACAGGGGTGCGGGTGGTGGAAGGGGTGTGAAATGAGTCTACAGTGGAAAGAGGTACTCGGTATCAGGGGGTACGCACGTGGTGTGTCGGAGAAGGTGGGAAATCGAGGAGCTGCGGTCACGGTTGACGGATGGGTGAGGAGGTAAAGATGAAGACAAACCCCCGTCCAGTAACGCAAAGAGAGCCACAGCCACGACACTACGAACGACCACACATTTAAAGCCTGCCAAAATGTGACAATTCTCATTACAAGTGTTGAATATAGCGACCATGGTCGGCCTTTTCATTGCGATATTACAAAGATGGTGGTACCGTAGAAAAAAATCAATACAACATAATGAGAGGGATGAGGGGACAGACCAGAATGCTGGTGCGGTGTTGTTCGCCGTTTACAGAGAGTCTGGACATGCAAAAAGGTGTGGGGGCGGAGAAGGGGATGGCTGAGATGCTGAGCAAAGCAAGTAAATAGGAAGGGGGAATTGGGACAAGAGGCAGGCTGCGGTGCGGGTCAGTGCATGGGAGAGGAGGAGGTACTATTATCAGATTGACAACAATTTCTTGAATTCGTCGTCGTTGTTCTCCCCTAAAACCCCACAGCACAGCACAGAATCACGCAATGTTATCGTGGCCCGCCCACCCCGTCTGAGGTTTGTGTTTTTTTGTTCGTGAGTCATGGGTAACGTCAAGAAAGTTACTTTTGCTGTCGACTTGGAAGTGATTATGGGGCCTCCAGAACGCACTACAGATTCGGAGGCCGTCCAGATGGGTACAGGGAAATTGGCGTCCGTCTCTGAGATGGACGACGACGACGGCGACGGATCGAGTGCGGTCTCGTGCAATGGCGCGGACATGCTTCCTACTGAAGATCAATATCAGGACGCGTACGCGAGCTACATACCGTATTGGGAAATTGGCGGGCAAGTAGGAAGGATTGATGGTGACTCTACCGATTCTTGGGATAGTGAGGGCGTTGGGGTCATAGAAACGCGGACGAATGGTACTCTGAGGCAGCAAATGCTTGCCGAGGAGGTGGTTTTGGTTTTTTCGCGTGACGAAAAGGCGGCGCCACATTCACGCCGAAACGGAGGATCCACTTGTCTTGGCGGAATAACATTCGAGGAAAGCATTTTGCAAGACTGGCTACGAGTTCGCCCTGCTCACCTTCATCAAAACGGTCGCCGGAAATCATGACAGATGCAGACTGAGGTGGAGCATATTTTCTTGCGCAAGGGGTTTCGGTATAAGATCCTTGATCATAGTTAGGGGATCTACAAAGTACTGGTAGTTATGGACAATAAAAGTTTCCCATTCGCTTCGCCCGCAACCGTACGTGACCCATCAGATGAATGCGGATGGTGGTAGCACCTTGTGAGTTTCTGCAGAACACCCGTTGCCTTCGTTGCCTCTCCGTCGTCCGTGAAGTTGAGGTGCAAGCGGAAAATGCTGTCAAGGCCACGGAGGGAGGCATGATTTCCAGTTCTGACGTGCCCGGTTGAAGGGAGCCGCCCTGCGCTCGCCGTGATGCAAGTCAAGGGGTGCTTTCCGGTCGCCGTCGATTTGTCACTTTTCTCTCTCTCTCCCTCATTTTATTTACACAAGAGACAGATCTCTGCTATTATGTACATCTCGCCGTATGCGGCATATTCCTCCTTCGTCGTCGTGTCCGCGTCCTATCCGAAGAACGCTTTTCGCAATTTGGACTACACAATCTTCATGGAAATAAGCAGATTAGCCACCTCTTCCACTACAACTGCATGATCGTGCCATATCATTGAGTCTCTTGCAGTCTCCAATGGAGTCAGGGCAGTCTCAGACTCGTCCTCTCGCCTTCACGCAACTATTCCCTTGCGTGGAATTATTTGCGATGTGTGTCCTGTGTATGAGACAGTGCCCATACCTGCGGTCCTAAGAATTCGATCCGTGATGTCTTGCCAGCCCCCTGCGCATCCGCTACTGTGACCCCTCCATCTCACTTCCCCTGATCCTTATAGCATCGTCCCCAGATGCAAATATCACATGTCTTCCATCTCCCGTCATACCAACACTGTGCCTCCTGTCCATGTGTCTGTTAAGTCAACGAGTCCCCCTTCTGAATCTTTTCCGCAGAGTCGTGCCCATTTTTCACCCTCCCCATCCAAGGAATAATTTCCTCTGTCAATTTTATCTGCGCTGTCCGTAACCTCATTCGAGATTCGAGATCAGTACAGTTTTATTAGAGAATTGACAACATTCTTGGGATAGTAGGTTGACGTAGGCGGCATCGCAATGAACTGAAATCTAGTTCTCCTCTAGTGACAGGAGCGTCGGAATGACAAACAAAAACGAGTGGCCGTGGTGACGGTAACTGGTCAAGAAGGATGCTCATGCGAAGGTACAAATTAGTCATGCGAAGGTAGAAAGCTCAGCGCTAGAAGGCAACGCGACCGACGGCGACCACAATCTGCGCACACGTGAAATTTCGTGCCTTAAAAAACAAGGCAATTCGCACGAGATCCAAAAGTCGCTTCTGTCAGTCCATCCGAGCTCTCCCCTTTCCGCGCTATATCCACGCTTCCGCGCAAAACTCACTCGCTCACACACTCACACACTCACACACACACCGATTTCTGTCGTATTACCTTCCTCTCTTCTGCCTGTGGCGGATTCCTGAGAGCACTTCAAATTAGGCTCGGAAGCTATTATGCATGCCCCTGAAGAGGGACGGACTAAACATGATTTCCGGAACAGGACTACGTTTGGCAGAGAAGATTCATAATGACTTGGGACTCTCCTGCCAAGCACTTTTCGCCGCCCGTTGTAGACATGTATTACCTCTGGGGGAATCACAGCGTGTACTTGCGTGAAGAAATTCGACTGTTTCGCGTTTGCCGTTTTAGAATTAACGACAACAGGTCATGACACTTCCCACCTCATGACTTGAAACATTTCACAGAAACAATTGATAAATATGGTATCCGCATAGGGCAATGCCAGAATAACAGTACCTACGCTTGACAGAATGCAAAACAAGTGCGAGAGAGAGAGGGAGAGCTACAAAATCCATTCTGTTGAGGCGGGAGGGAGGCGAGTCGCTCATGAACTCGCCGCTTCTGGACTGCAATCGCAATCGCTTGGGACCACCTCGTCCGTCAATAGCTTCGAATAAGAGGCCATTTCGTAAATCATCGCCTGTATGGCCGTTTTCAGACCCCGCTCGTCGTCTTCTTCTGTCACAGGGTATTTCCACTCCCAGAATCCTGTGGATCCTCACCATCGGGTTCCCTCATGACAAGGTCCTTGCTCATCTTGGAGCTCTCGCTGCGTGTTTCTGCTACCACTGTCTTGTCGGGAGGATGCTTTTTTTGATGCTTCCATAGCGGTCTCCGGCCCCGGGGGCCTATCCGCTCCTTTTGCTCAACGCAAAAGGAATCTGATTAGGAGTTCTTAGTACGGTACGGGGGATCTCCACCATGCGCCATTGCCTCTATTTCTCGTTTCTCGCTGCATTGACTTCTTGTTTTTCTGGGGGGTGCGGTGCGGAAACGAGAAGAAGAAGATGAACAAAAATCCTGTTAGCAGATGCGTGGTGCGCCAATCGGGCAATTCCTTTCCTTTGTTGCGTGCAAATGTTACGTACATAGTATGCGTTCAAATCCAGTTTCCCAAAAGAAGAGCGCAGGCCTCTGCGACGTCTGCTTCTCCGGCGGGAAGGCGCGAAAACGGGAAAAGAAGGGCGTCAGCGAGAAAGAAAAAACGAGAGCGCGAGAGGGAAGGTTGGACGTCGAGGTCGAGGACGGTGAAAACGGTGAGGAGCGACGACAGTGATGACGAGACGGCGGCGGCGGACGTACTGTAGAATAAAAAAATAAAAAAAGAGAAATTGAGGATTGAAACGGAAAGCGGACCACACGGTACCGGCTTGTTTTCGACCTTTTCGCAATGGTGCAAACTGCGCATCAAACGTTGCCTCCAGTTGATCTTACAGTAGAAATTAGAAAATTTCGTAACGCCGTCAGAAACTATGACAAAACAACATCTGCGAACTTTACAGAAGAAAAGCTTACTCTAAGCCACACCGTCTTACGCGGCATTTCTCGCTCAGTCAGTCAACTTGCTGCTTACAGAGCCCCCACCAGGAATCCAACTCGGACTTGCTGACACTCGGACACAATCTGGGACGACTGGGACACTGGGACCACAACTTTGCTGTTTTGGCTGGATATGACAATCGGCACATCCCGGTGGGTACATAAACTAGACGACTGGCCCACCTAAACCCACCTAATCCACCTAAACCCCAATCTCAACCTAAACCACCTAAACTTGGGTAAACCCAGTAAACCTACTAAACCTGGTAAACCAATTAAACCTGGTACGTCTAGTAAACAAACTAAACCTGGTAAACTTCGTAACCTGGTAAGCAACCTAAACCTGGTAAACCTGGTAAACCAACTAAACCCGGTAAACCCGGTAACCCAACTAAACTGGCAAACCACCTAAACCGGCAATCTAACTAAACTCGTAATCCACCTAAACCGGTAATCCAACTTAACACGTAATCCACCTAAACCGGTAATCCAACTAAACTCATAATCTACTTAAACCGGTAATCCAACTAAACACGTAATCCACCTAAGCCGGTAATCCAACTAAACCAGTAAACCGCCTATCCAACTTACACAACCTAAACCCCTCCACCCCTAAACCACTTAAACCACCTAAACCACCAAAACCACATAATCCACATAATTTACATAATCCACATAATCCACATACTCCACAAAACCCTCCTTCTCCACCTACACTTCCTATCCCCTAAAACCCTAATATATAATATATACGCTCTTTACCCCGAATCTCTAAAGTACAAAAACCATCTTACTCCTGAATCCCTTACTCTATATTATAAAAGGAAATATCCCATAAATCCCCTAATTGCGACGTCTTATTGCGTAGTTCGTACGTGCGCATTGGGACGCAGTTGGTCTAATAGGAGGGCCTGCCACTACATCTTCCTGCTGTAATATGGCCCCAGCACGATACGTTTTGGGCATCTGCCAAGCTTGCCCGACACAGGACACGGTACGTGATAAAATATGAAGTTAAGAATATTGCCTGTGCACCGCGCCTATAATCGCACACGTAGGGGTTGTCGCCTCGATTCTAGTGCAAACACGCTGCCTCGTGCGATAGGAGGCACTCGGCAAGCCTCGGTGGTCATATCTGCACTCGGCACGTGTCTGCACGATGGATCAAGGCGACAATATGCTTGTCTACCGGCTGACAGTGATCCAGTTTAATTTATCATAAAATGCCTTGCCACGTATCGGCATGATACACCTACACATCATCGGAATTGTTGTTTTGACGCCGTCGCTGCTGATGGGCATCCCCACCACCGCCGCTGCTGATGGGCATCGCCGCCGCCGTCAATTTTATTCTTTCTCCCTCCGTCAACGCCCCTCCCCCTCGCACACCCCTCCCTCTCGCACACCCCTTCGCACAACACTCCCCCTCGCATACTCCTCCCCGTCGCACACCCCTTCGCACACCACATCTACCCCTCACCCCTCACTCCTCAATCAACGCCGCACAACCCCGCAGCATGACTTCCTCTCCTCATTCTGTTCCTGGGACCCCACCTCCAGTGTTGACTGCCCTAGATCCTATCATCCCCGAAACACCCCAATCTATATCTCGTCGACATTCGAAGGTAGCGGAGAGCTTCCTCGGAAAGCGAGTTCCTGCCAACACGGCACGAGCCAACATTTCCGCTCTTCCGGCGCTCGCTCGATTTGTCTCTTCCACCCCGAGCATCTTCGAAGCTGCATTTAAGGGCAAAGAGCACCTCCGCGACCACATTCTTACTGGTGAGGCTCGCTTAGACTGGGAACTTTTTGAGACACGAAAAGCTGCTTTTTGCAATGGGGATTACGGGCATCTACCAGCTAGTCACACCGCTTGGACCGTCCAGCAGCTGGAAGCAGTACAATTCTATTTGATTGAATTTTCGGTCAACTATAGGTCTACATCTGGCGACGAGATTAAGCTCGTCACTATGAGGGGTTATATTTTGGGGCTGCAAAGAGCATTTAAACCAGAGTGGGCTTATGATCTCAGGGTGCTGGAAGGAAAGATTTTTAACTGTCCAACAGATGGACTGATGGCTGTTTTCGACAACAAATTCAGCTACCAGCCATCTAATGGATTTGTGTCAGAGAGCCACAATGAGCTATCAAAGGAGGACGTCCTAAAGCTGTACGAGTCGCCTCTGCTCGACCGCTCAACTCCGCCGGGGTTTCAAGCGCGTCTAGTATTTGGAATCGCATTAATTACAGCAATGCGTCCTTGTGCGTTAGTGCACTTAACAATTGGCCAGGTGCAGAAGATAACCTGTGGGGCCGAAGAGGAATGGAAAGTTTGCGGAGTGATTGGAAGCTGCGTTGGTGCCTCGCAAACAGCGATGGGGGGTTGGAAGGCTGTAAAGGACAAGCCTCAGGAGGTTTGTGTATGGACCCGGAACTGCTTAGATGGAAAGCCAATTTGTTCGAGGATATCGAAGACTACATGCGCGTTCGCAGTGCGATAGATTGCGGCAGCGACAGGTTTTTTATGGGAGTCAATGCACGTGCAACAACGTTTGAAAAGTTTTTCAAACGCCAGCATCTCGGTCTTAATGCGTTCTCGCGCATCGTGGGAAGAGTATGAGAGCATGAGGGAATCACAGGGAGTGGAGTGAAGCGAAGAATGACCCTCCATAGGTTGAGGGGGTCTGTTGTGACTTTACTGTTTGAGGATGGTCAAAACGATGTGAATGTGTCGATGCGGACTAGCCACCGTGACCTAGCATCCCTCAAAAATTCCCATAATCTAAGGGGCGCTCTAGGTATGCAGCAACAAGCTGCAATTTTTGGGGACTCGTAGCCGAAAAAGGAAAAGGTGGAGGCTGTGTGTGGAAGGCACGACGCCCCGGATGGAAAGGAATATAGTTTAAGGGACGGTCAGGGACGAGAAACGTTCAAGGACTCAGATTCAAAGCGACAGAAGGTAGGGGCTGTATGAGGTGGGAACGGTGGGCTTGATAGAAAGCAGAACATAGCAAGTGACAGTCAGGGACAAGCGGTGTCGCAAGAGAATAATACTACAGAGGATAGTAACTTGCGCCTGCTGTCGGGCGTGAAGAAAATTAGCGGTGGTGTCTTCACAATTCATGTGAATAATCACTACCGGTAGTATTGAGCATGGCCTTTAGATCGGAGGATGGGGAAGGGAGAGCGAAAAGAGAGAGCGCGAAGGTGGAGGGTAAAGTTGAGTACTGCAGGGAGAATGGTTGAGTAAATTTTGTCGCCCGGATATGTCTGCAGTACAGTGCGATACTTTTTAACAGTGCAGACATCCAGTATGTCTGCAATCCAAACCTGTTAATGTCACCGCTGTCACGGCGCGTATGTCCCCGTCAGCCGGTAGACAAAGCAAAAATTAAATTTTGCACCCTGATAATTTATTGGCTGTGCGCCGCCGTCGCCAAAATTTGGGTCAGAAATTGGCAACAGCAATGTGGCGAATCCAGCGCGTATGGGGGTGCCGCCGTGAAAATCGGCCTAAAACGTATCGTCCCACCGGAAAATTGGCGCCGTCAAAATCACCCAGAACGATACGTTTTGAGCCATATACCGTAGTCAGTACCAACATCGCACATACGACGATTCAGGCCCGGACGATACGTTTTTTGTCATTACGTATCGATCCTGACATATGCGCAAAACGTATCGTCCTGCGGGAACTGACGACGGAACTACACATAGGACACTAAATTGCGACGAGCAGACAGTTTGGTAATCGGAGCGACCGGACTCTTCTCGACGATGGAATTGGCTTGCGGCGGCTGCAGCTTCACTTGCAGCACCACTATTAACGTCCTTCTCTCCCTCCTCCTCATCCTCCTCGCCATCGCTGTCTATGTCTTCATCGTCATCAATGTTCGCTATGAACTCAGGGCGGAACGAGCGCTCCAGATGAATACCATCAGGGAGGTCATGGTCGTGCGGCGTGACGTACATGTGATAACGGAGCCTGCTTGAGTTTCCTTTGAAACCCACATCCGCAGTTCCAGCATGCATCATATCGCCTCTGCCAACGAATATAGAGTATGGCGGGATGGAGACGACGGTTGCCGGAGTCGTCTTGGCTGCCTCTCTGAGGTCATTACCTTCAGCAGCTACGGTATTAACCTGCGCAATGCGAATGTGAGAGCCTTCGCATACCCATAGCCTGACTTCCCTTTCCCCTGAGCAGATCGTGAAAAACTCAGGACACTTCGAATTCTCCCGAACTTGGGAAGCCATCAGCGTAGGAAAGTCCGTGTGAACCTTCTGCTTGTCGCACTTCTTCGAAATGTAGAGCCAGCGGCCCCCACTGTTAGGAATGTACATGTTGCTGGGGTCAGAACTGGAGTTGTTCCAAACTCGTAGCGCTGCCACTGCCTGCCCAACACGCACGTCCAACAACATGCGCGATTTGAAGTCCCAACTGCGCAAAGGATTCCCGTCAACCACTGTTGTCATTCCGTAGTTAGTGGCGAGATATCGCCCGATGCCCTTCTTGCCTGCTTCGCTGTCAGCTTCGTGTCCACGTTTGAGTATGTGCGTCCGCTCCAACGGCGTCTGCTCGGAGGTAGACTGCTGATTAACACCGGGGAGAGACTGCATTGCATCTTCACGGAGGCGTTTATAGAAGAAACCGTCCTCCAAACGCGGAAGGTTGATGTCGCTCAAGGTCTAAGGCATGCGAGCATCATCGAGACACCCTTCAAGGATGCAATATCCAAGTTTCCTTAGTCTTTCGTTGCACTCTGCAAAGTAGGCAATTGAAACAGTGTTGTTGCAAGTCGCTCAAGCCCACAACCTTTCCGACCGAGACAGCTCGCTGTAGCAGTCCGGTTCCATGTCTTCAGGATGTCTCGAATAGTAGTCGTAGGCAGCTCGATAGAACACGATTTCATGGTTACGACGCAAGTCATCAACATTGAGACATATATTGCTTCGATGCTCATGCGGAACATGAATCGCCTCTAGGTACGGCTTCACATGCTCGATTGGGTTGGTTGTCGGCCAACGGCTTGACAAACATCGAGAGAAGCGTGTCCACACCGGCCAACCAGGACCTTTATACGGGTCAGGATCGCTGTACCCGTCAGGAAGGTTAGGGGGTAAGCTGTCGTTGTATCTCTCCGTGCTCTCTAGTTTAGCGTCTTCTGAACCACAAGTATCACGAAGTTCCATGGCAACACTCGGTGATCGGCGAGATACTTCGAGTCCCATTGACTGAAGAACTGTTTTTTGCACTTCCCACGCGAGCCCATCTAAGACATACTTGACCTTTATCTTGACAGCACGGAGCGTGGAGACTGTTTTGGCCCGTGCTTTCATATAATTTTTGCAGATTTTGTATGAAGCAATTAGGCCTTCCATCCTAGCAATCTGCAATGGCGATACCATTTTCGACGCCTAACCCCCTATCCGTCCAACCCATGGGTATAGATAGTCCCTACATCCCTATATCAATATGCGTAAACCCATGATTCCCCCTAATCCCCCTAATTCCCTCAACGGATAGTGATAGTTGTAAGAGGGCGGGCGTGTTGGGGGAGGGGCAACAGGAGGACGGAAGGGGAGCGGTGTGGTTCCAGAGAGCGCGGATGAAATTGTAGTCTCATACAGTATGTGGTCATTCAGGGAGGAGGAAGGAGTGGAACGGACAGAGTATGTCAGATCAGTAGTGAACCAACAGACGCACGTCACGAGGAGCGCCAGCCAGTAGATGCGCATCGGGATTCAGGGGCCTGAATAGGGGAACAGCGAATGATATGGTGACAGCCACCAACGGGATCAATGACGCGACATGACAGCGAGGATGACGTCCATCCGGCCAACGGCTGCCGTCGGATGCATGTTGGCTTTTTTCGACGTCCATCCGGTATGATAAAATAATCAAATTTGGGCCTGTGCGCTTTATAATTCTTCCAGATTTATTTCTAGCCAATGCGCACTCCGTCACACCGAAGTACATTTGCGCTTAATTGTAGCGCACCTGAACGCGCGTCTGTTCGGACATTCACATAGGAGCGCTCAGCAAAGTAACAAGGTCCGGAATATAAACACCCTAAATCCCCTAACCCCACGATGGGCTAATCTCACTTTTCTGCTAATCCCATTTGTTTGAAAATAGACACATTTGTTGATTTTTCAATTACATCGGAATATTTATAATTTTCTTGTTCTGACTGACAAATGTTGGAATTTTGCAAATGGGGATTTAGTTGAATTGGTGTTTACATGGTGATCGAATTCTCAACTTACAGTGGGATTGTGGGGTAAATCCTAATTGATGTATCATATTTTGAGCCATTAAATTGCCTTCATCACTGGAAGGAACTTATGACAATTAAATGTTGACTTGTTATATTCTAAACATCTTCTGCCAATCGATGCAAACAAATGAGTTTTCAGGAGTATTCAAACATCTGTTAGTGTTATGAATGCAAAACTTGGTCGTAAAGGGAACTATCAGCAAGTGCTAAATTGAAAGCATCTTCTGAGTCGTTGTGAATATTTGCTCATTGAAGGACATTCAAACATTGTTTACTTTCGGGGGTCAAGTGACTACTTGGGATAGTCTAAAGAAGAAGATACTCATGCTCCGTACTGGCATTTCAAAGTCATGCATGACTGCTATGACTTGGTACGGGGTGTACTTGTAGAAGACCGAAGCAAACCAAGCGATGTCGAAAAAATCGTGGCAGAGACAAATCGCATTAGAAGAGCAGAGATAACTGAGAATGGCATCAGCACACAACGGTATTGCGAGCAATATCCCTTAAAAATCTATTTCTCGTAGCGAGCTGACCAGCGAATCAATTTGAAGCGCTTTTTCTGTCGGTAACAATCCTGCACGAAGAGATCGAATGACTTGGGGCCTTGATTGTTCGGAACCGGAGGGCATTCCAGAAACGGGCTGATACAACCGTTGCCAAGGTAATTACCAGGTCCATGAAAACTTAGCAGATTGCAGGCGCGCTGGTAAAGCCACTGATAGCGGTTAAAACGGGAAAGAGACGGCATCGTTGTGGAAGGTGCGTCTTCTCGCTGCACTGATAACGTTTGTCTGTTTATATGCAACATTTTGGGGAGTGAGGGCAATGTTTGACTTTTCAAACTTGGACAAAGGCGTGAATATAGAGTCATTGTACAGATTAAACACCGTGAAATTATTGCTAAACATCATTCTAAGAATTGTCAAATTCGACGTGGGGTAAGTAGACGGCACTTGGGGTTATCCCAGGGGATCAGAGTAAAAAATGAAAATGTTAGTCTCTGCTCACTGATCGGCCCTCAGAGCAACTCCAAATGAGATTTTCGCCCGGTAGACGGATCAAGAGAACCGGAAATGGCGACCCCTTCTCGCGATACCACCACTGTGTGGGGTGTGAAGGGCACGTTGCCGCCGGGTGGGGGGACGGCATCCTCGAGCACGGTATATATAGAGAATTGGACCTACGCTCACGGTAGTGTTTCTGCATAACTATTGTGTTCTGTGCCTAGACACGGCCATCATCGGCGATTTCCGTAGCGTAGGAACTCAACAAGCAGGGGTACCTACCTATTGGTACACCTGGCCTATGACGTTAGAATACGACGTTGTATGCAGTAAGGTGCGTTCTGCTTGGAGAATACGTCCTGCTCTACCCAGAAAAATCCCTGTCATGCAAAGTGATCGAAAACCAACCCTAAGGTAAACGAACCGCGCGAGTCCGAAGGTAACATCTAAAGTAGTCTAAATGCAGGTAAATGCTGGTTGGTAATCATACATGTGGAGGTACGTCACAAATATATGCGTGCGAGCCGAGATCCGCCTCTGCCCCCCAGTACCGGAACACCACCAGTACCACTCCGGGCGTTGAGGCGGAATTGCAATCCTGTGGCCACACTACCGCCTTCGCACCCCTCCTGGCTCTAATACCTACGCTACCAAGGACTGGCACTCGTTCCTGTAGGCTTTGGCAGCTTCCCGTCTCGCCTTACTCAGCCGATAAGAATTAAACTCACAGGCAGTACGGTAAATCTGGGCCCTCAACGAGGTCTGCAAATTTAGGCGCAAAATGTTTTCCACTCAGCCACAGTCGTTGGCTTCTTGGTGTCCTCTTGAGGCTTGCTATGTGTTCCAACACTCCCTCGCGATCATGGAACACCACGCACACAGCGCGGGTCACCAAAAAAAACACGCAGGCTGGTAAAATTGCAAGTGAGACACAAACTAACCACCCAACATTGCGTCGCCGAAGTGCACCCCGTGAGGATCAAACTCACGAATGGTAGCATAAATCTGGGCTCACGACCTGTTGGTAAAATTGAGGTCTGAAACTTTTGGCGCAAAATTCGTTAATGACTAAGTGTAAAGATAGCGTCCCGTTCAGTCTCTTGACAGTAATCTCTAGACTGCAATTAAGAGCTGAGCGGGACGGGAGCCTACTGTACGGGACGTGTACAGTACAGTACACGACACTACAGGCCTCACCATGACCGAGAGGTCGTCCTCTTTGTAAAGAAGTGGGGACTCCATATCGAAAAGAGTCCCCGAAGACGACCCGGTCAGCGCCAGCAGGATCTGACGGGATCTGTAAGCGACGAGGACCATGGTGAGACGCGCGAAGGAGTGAAAATGTTGCTAGAAGAGGCCATTTAGGAGGGCCTTTATTGCAAAAGATGTTTTTTTGTGTGGTCGGGGATATTATACTTGTGGAGTAGCTACCTTCTAGAGTTCTATAAAGGTCCCAGTTCGGGAGCGACGGGGAGTTCGAGAGGCAGGCACAGACACCGCTTAACCCATGGAGCCCATCAACCGACTAAAACCAGAGCGTCAATAGAACCTCTCAGTCAACCCCCGAACACAGCTCCCGAATTTTCGAAAGTAAGTCCAAACCTTCCAAAACCAGTCCACGTGTCCACGTGAAAACTGGTCGCATCGCTAACCGATTTTAAGCATTATTTTTATTGCAATTACAGTGTGTAAGCCAGAGCCTAACAGTAAGCCCGCCGAGGCTGAGGTTGCACAGGTCACAACGGTGACACGTGTCGACAAGGAATCGAGCCCACCTGCCGAGGCTACTAAAGTAGTGGCAGTTTCTACTGAGCCAAAGACTACATTACTAAATGTAGCAGAACTACAAAAGAATTAGATTAGAAATTGGATCCGGCTCTGTAAGGCACGAACCTTACAGACAGCTGGTACCACATGTGTACGGGGGCACGCGGCCTCACGTGTACTATACGTGTACGACACGTATACAGTTAGCCCCGTCGGCTGACAGGGCCGACTACAGTAGTGCCGCATAGTACAGTACGTACTGTACTAAGTTACGATAGACTAATTGTACATTAAATAACGGGGCGGACTGGCGGCGAAGGGGGACAAGCACGGACTTGTCCACGTCCTACCGCCTAAGTCTGTGTAGTGCAATACCCATCTCGGGTAGGGGGAAAAAAGGAAGTGAAAAAGGAAAAAATTGGATATTGTAGTCCGGGTTTGGGGACACACGTGTGCGACGAAGCGCACGATTATTTTAATTATTTAATTTATTTAATTTATTTACTAATTAGATCTAGAATCTAGAGCCGGGAGCCACTGTACTCGCCCCGGCGGGGCTCTATATAACTTAGCCCTTTGACCGAACAAGTCAATAAACCATCCCGAGTTGCCGGAGTTGAATGTAAACTTGGTCGAAGTCCGTCTCTACCAAGACGCTCCCTTTTACCTAAGCCTACGGCATCCTCTATCGCTCGGGGTTCCCTTTTCTCTCTCTTTTATTTCCCTATCCTTTTCTATCTCTAATTCTACCTATTTTCCCCTTATCTTGTGTTGGTGCCATCGGCCTCGGTTGCGACCGAACCGGTGTAGGTGTCTTTGGCGTCGGGCGACACTGTTGACGTAGCGCTGCTACTGTGACCCATTTTCCGACGGAGACCGTTGCAACGACATCTCCCTCGAAGGGCTCCGTCGTGTTACGAGCCAGTGTTGGTGCCATCGGCCTCGGTTGCGACGGAACCGGTGTAGGTGTTTCGAGCCATCGGGCGGCACAGTTGACGTAGCGCTGCTACTTTCATTTCATCCCGTCGGGCTGCGTTGCGACGCCCCCGTCGCAGGCCTTGTCGCGTTACAAGGTGTCGAAGAAGCTCAACGAGCATTGGCCTTACAACCCAGTGGAACCGGGGTATCTACGTACGCGCCCCACCCCACACTCGTCGAGCAGTTCTCTTCGCAAGTCTCTACCACACCGATCCCGGGCCGGGCTATTTCTCTGTGCCCCCGCACCATCAGGGATCTGAGCTACTACGAGTCGCAAGCTCGTTTAAACGGAGAAGGGAGAGTCGGACACTCCGTAGCGCTGTGCCATCGGCAGTTCTTCTTTTTGTTGCTGTTGTTGTTTTTGCTGGACCATCGGACCGCAGTCTCTGCCCGACAGGCGCATTGCACTACAAAACTGTTCTCCCGACCTAGAAATTGTTTTATCTACGACAAGGAAGTGGTCTGGGTAACGGACTCTTTTTTATTTTCTTTTTGTTTGTAACTTTTTTGCTGCGTAGGTCCGCTCGTACGAGCGATGTCAACAAGCGCACCGGGGGTCGTCGGTCTCGGGGCGAGTAGAAGCGGATCGGCACGAGCGTCGAGGATCCCAAGGGGTCCTCGCACCCGGAGCCAGGCCAATACGGCCACGGACCCTGGAGATCAAGAATCCCCTACGGGGATAGCCGCCGACAAGACTGACCTCGACGAGAAGTTGGAGAAGATGAGCAGCGAAATTCGCGAAGAAGCGAAGAAAAATCTCGAGGCTGAATTAGCCCTCGTCCGGAAGCAACTAGAGTTGCAAGCATCCGAGTTCCACACCGTTTTAGGAGAGCTATCGGCTCGAGTGGATCTCGTCGAGAAGGAGCGAGGAGATGCGACCGACGGTCTGGAGCCAGAGGTCCTAGCCTCGTTGAAAATTTCGGTCAACGACGCGAGGCGCGACGCGAATCAAGCCTTGGAGTCCTTAGGAAAATTTAGAACAAGCATCGATGACCGATTCGATCGCGCCGCGCAACGTCTCAAGGACCTCGAGCAGGCCGCGGATCAAGCTCCGCAAGGATCGGACGACGAGCCGCTCCCTTCGGGTAGAGAGGGCGACCGTCGGTCGAAGAAGGACAAGCCCGCTCGGCAGCGGAGTTCCAAGTCGAAGCCCTCGAAGAAGGACAAGCGACGTGCAAGCAAGGGTCACTGTAGTGACGATCCGGAGAACCGCGACTCACAGTCGGAGTCGCTTGGTCCCTCCGAAGATGGTAACGGCGGTTCGTCGAACCATTCGGGCGATTCCAAACGCCGTTCAGAAGACGGAAACGGAATTTCGTCAAGCAAGAAAATCACCTCCAGACGAGGCGGAATCACTTCGTCCGCCTCGCAGAGAGACAAGGACGCGGAGCCCGAAGACGTCGCAACGCGGCGCGGGCCGCGATGGGAGGAGTTGGAGGAGCTGAATCCGACCAACTACCTCTTCAAGAAGTTACTTTCGTACCGAACGTACCGCTTGCGGAACCCGCAGACATATTTGTCAAGTTCCCGGCGGACCGCCGTACGAAAAATCAGGAGAGATATTCCGCCTAAGGTGAAGAAGGACAACACGTTCACAGGTGAGGACGGGGTCCTTGTGTTGGATTTTTTGGCAAAATTAGTTCAAGAGTTCGATACTCAAGAAATGAACGAGGGGCAAGCGATCCGCTTGTTGCCTGAATTTTTAAGCGGCATCGCCTTGAGACAGTACACTTCGGTGTCTCAGACGGCCGGGGCCCATCACGGAAAGATATCTGTTTGGCCGGAGGCCGTACAGTGGTTGTTGAGGAGTTTGGCAACCGACGAGGCGATCTTTCAAGCCGTGCTCGCCTTGCGAGAAGTTCAGCAAAGACCGTCTGAAGACGAGATAGAATTTTATATCCGTCTGACGGACGCAAGCAATCGATGTGGAAACGTATATTCGATGGAAGAACAGATGACAATGTTTATTGAAGGACTCGATTCGAGTATCAACCCGATGGTATCCCAATACCGACAAGACAATCGGGACGTTTCGTTTTTGAGACTAGTTAATTACGCGAAGGCACATGGCTCGGCGAGCCGCGCTAAGGACAAGAAGACCAAGAAGGTCACGATCCAGACGCCGTCGACAATTAGGGCGGGTAAGAAGCCGAGGGCTTCTTATCCCGGTCGCAAAAGTCACGCCGCAGTCCATTTAGCCGAGTCCATGTCCGCGTCAGATGAGCGCTGTGCGCATGGAAGTAGCGAAAATCACTACGAAGGAGCGTTAGTAGCCGAAGGCGAGTTCATTGAGCCATCGGAGGGCTACGGACACGAGGACTACGGGGACAGCGGGTTGTCACCTTTACCGACGCCTGCATACACGACGGAGTCGTTTTCAGAGCCCACGGATCCCGTGATGATGTTTCGGGGGCGCGGCCACACGCCGGCGCCGCGCATTCCGATGGAAGACAAGGGTACGACGTTTCGAAGGCCAGGCTGGATGGGAAGGCCGCAACTTCAATGACGGCCGCCGGCCCGTGGAGGACCTAGGACGCCGTATCCCGTCAAGACGCACGGTCTGGTGTGCTATCATTGCTATGAAAAGGGGCACGCCGCGCCAACGTCCATTCTTTCCCTCCGGGAAATGCACCGAGTTTTGGAAAATTATGAGGGGTTGTCTCCGATGGAGAGGTTAGGGATACCATCGACGAGTTATGTGAAGGTCAAGCATTGGTTCGATTCGCACACGGCGAGCTCGCCGAGTGCTTCAACGCCAAGTTCGAACCAACCCTTCAGAGGGCCCACCGCGGGGCCTGCGCCGTCGGATGTGAGAAGGATCCCGCAGCGGCAGGAAAACTAGAGAGGGGAATCTCGCATGAGTCGCGAGAGGCACAGGGTCGACGTACTGTGCCCGGGGCTCAGCCTCGTTCCCCGTCTCTAAAGGAAAAATCAGGCCTCGAGGAGGAGGTTGTTGGATTGGTGGATAAGCCCGAAGGGCCAGCTCAAGTCAAGAAAATTTTGAGCCGAGCCCGAGATCATCCGCTGGAAGAAGTTCGAAGACCCTGGTACAGGGTTAAGCGAAGGGAGTGTCCCGAGAAGATTTTGGTTCTTGCGCGAAAAAACTACAAAGTTTACGCGGACATCGGACCCACAATTGGATTGATGAGCCGGGTGTTGTCTGTTTTAGACACCGGCGCGGGACCAAACCTTGTGCGAAAATCGGAACTCCCAGCTGGAATGGAATCTCTAGTGTCCTACGGACCGACCCAAGATATCGGCGACGCGAACAATAGGCCACTCCGGACTCTCGGCACAATTAGAATGCCTGTGAGGCTGGGAAAATTTGTGGCCGCAGCCGAGTTTATTTTATGCGAAAAACTAGATGCCCCGCTAATTCTAGGCGCGGACTACTGTGACCGGTTTGTGGAAGCAATTCATCCAAGGAAGAAAACGGCTGAGTTGGCGGATTTCTCGGAGGTCCCGATAGTTAGGCGGTTCTCGACGAGAAAAGCGAAGAAGAATCTCGTCGCGGGAGAGGACGAGAATGATGGAAAGGTGGAGCGAATTTCCCCTAAGGTAAAAGTGGCAAGAGCCACGACTATCGAGCCAGGGACGCAACGCGTCGTGGAATGCACTTCGAAGAGGGCGGGCTTGGTTGTGGTTCAGCCATACTCGTCGTTGTACGAAAGGCACGGGTTGACGTGCACAAATGGTGTCATTCAGGTTGAGCCTGACAGGCCATTTCGTTTACTCGTTGCGAATTTTAGGGCGTACCCTGTCAGGGTGCAAAAAGGCCAAGTGGTGGCAGAATTATTACCGCACCCGAGAGCCGCGCTCGAGGGCAAAACCACCATTGGTGAAGTTCTCGGAATTCAAGAAAGGAAGAAAGAAAATTTTCCTAATTCCACCAAGACGCCTACGGGCGAGACAACATGCGAACCGTCGGATCAAACGCGCGAGGACCAGCCAGAAGAACGGTCGGCAGGGCTCTCCGCGTCGGCATCTACGAAGCCGCAACGCAGGATTGAGCCGCCACCGCCGGACGTGGAGGACCTCGACCTGAGCCACGTGCCGGAACGGCTGCGCGAGCGGTTCTGTCGGATGTTGAAGAAGTATTCAAGGATGTGGGATGGGACGCTTGGCGAAATTAATACCACCGCCCATCGGATTGAGTTGATCCCCGAGACTCGTCCCATCGCACAAGCTCCGTATCGGGCTGGGCCTAAAGCCCGCGAAGTAGAAGATGCAGAGGTGCAGAAGATGTTGGAGGCAGGAGTGATAGAACCAGCGCAGTCAGAATGGGCGTCGCCCGTGTTGCTGGTGCCCAAGCCGGATGGGTCAATGCGTTTTTGCGTAGACTACCGCAGGCTGAACGCAGTGACGGTGAAGGACACGTACCCCTTACCGCGCATGGATGAGTGCCTGGACTCGCTTGATGACACCATGGTTTTCTCCGCGTTGGACGCGATCTCGGGATATTGGCATATGCCTATCCCTGAGCGCGACCGCGACAAGACCGCATTTTCGTGTCACTCAAGACTGTATCGCTTCTCAAGAATGCCTTTCGGGCTAACTAACGCGCCAGCGACGTTTCAGAGAGCAATGGATATCCTGCTCTCTCCGTTCCGTTGGAAATGCTGTTTGGTGTATCTGGACGACATAATAATTTTTAGCAAGTCGTGGGAGGAGCACATCGTGCACGTGCATGAAATACTTTCTGTATTGGAGAAGGCAGGTGTGAAGCTCAAGCTTCGCAAGTGTGAATTTTTCGTGGAAAAGATCAAGTACCTGGGCCATGTAGTTCGGCCAGGTACATTGGAAGTGGACGCTGCGCGAACCGTCGCATTGGAACAAGTGAGGTACCATCAAACGCAGACCCAGCTCAGGAGCTTCTTGAGACTTTGTAATGTCTACCGCAGATTCGTTCCTCATTATGCGAAAATCGCGCATCCGCTCAATCAACTGTTGAAGAAGGGACAACCGGTCCAGTTGGAAGGATTCGACGAACCGTGCAAGAAAGCTTTTCATAAGCTCAAGGACGCCATCTTGGCACCCCTGGTGTTGGCGCTGCCGAAGAAGGACCTACCCTACTCGGTAGATACCGATGCAAGCGACTACCAAACAGGCGCTGCACTACTTCAAACACACGCGGATGTGCAACGCAAACCCATCGGGTTCTTTTCAAGAACGTTAGCTGCAGCCGAGAGAAACTATTCTGTATCAGAAAAAGAATGTCTAGCGGTAATTTGGGCCGTACAGAATTTAAGACCATATCTATATGGCGAGCACTTCATCGTGCATACCGACCATGCCTCATTAAGGTGGTTGATGAACGTAACCGACCCCAGCGGGAGATTAATCCGATGGAGGCTACGCCTCTCGGAATTCGATTTTGAAATCAAGTACAAAAAGGGCAAGGCTAACAGCCAGGCGGACGCTTTGTCAAGGTTGCCAACCGCAGGAGAAACCGTCGACGAAATCGACGACGAAATCCCATGCTTTATGGCCGAACCGGCCGAGGGTACAGTGGAGGACGAGGAAAGTTTTGACGCGGCAGATGACATCCTCGCTCTTGAGGGGGGGACCGCCCCTGATCGCCTCGATCAATTTCAAGCTGTCACTCCGGAGGAGCTCATTCGCGAGCAAGTCGTCGACCCCTTCTGCAACCGCATCAAGGAAGAAATGGACGCCGGAAAGGTGAGAACGTTCAGCACGGAGACCGAGGAACTCGAAGGAACTCTATGCCGTACCGCGGCGGAGTTTGTACAAGTGGTAATACCACAATCGTTAAGGGACCGCGTCCTAGGGTTGAGCCACTACGCAAAATTGGCAGGCCACCCGGGAGGCTGGAAACTTTACAAGACTTTGAGAAGATATTTTTATTGGCCTACGATGGCCCTAGACTGCTATGCAGTCGCGAAGAATTGCGCCGCATGTGCGCGGGAAAGGGTGAAGTTAAGAAAAAACACGAAGGAAATGAAGCTGTTCACGCCCAAAGCTCCGCTGGAATTTGTCGCCATCGACATCCTCGGCGAGCTAATTACAACTAAGCGAGAAAATCGGTATATTCTCGTGATCAGCGATCGATACTCGAAACTGGTACGAACCGTACCGTTGAAGAAAATATCAGCTGCGCACATCGCACAAGCCTTCGTTCACCATTGGGTATTCGTGTACGGACTGCCGGTCAAGCTGCTGTCCGACAATGGAACACAGTTCACGGCCCGGTTCTTTCAGAACGTTTGTCGAATTCTCGGCATCCGCAATGTGTTCACGACTACGTACCACCCGCAAGCCAACGGCCAAGTTGAGAGATTTAACCGCACGCTGACTTCCGCGTTGCGAAAGTACGTTGGAGAGCATCCCAAGGACTGGGACCTATTTAGCGACGCTGTGACGTTCGCCTACAACACACAAGTTCATCGAACTACGAACATTGCGCCCTTCGAGCTGGTGTTATCTCGGGCGCCGAGAAACATTGCGTTACAAGCGCAACCAACATTGGAGAATTTCAGCTCGTCACGAGCATACTACCTGAAATGGCAGTCGTGGTTGGAGAGCCTAATGCGAAGCGCCGATAGGAGTTTGCGAAAGGAACAAGCCCGATACAAGCGAAATTTCGACGCACGCCTTCGAAAACCGCAATACGAGATCCCACCGGGGTCCTACGCGTTCCTCCGGAAGGAGCAGGGCACGGCTAGCGAACCGAAACGCCAGCTGGCACAAGTCGCTACAGGACCTTATCAGGTCAGAAGATCGGACCAACATACGGTAGTCATTGCCATTGGCGATCAGGAGGAACGCGTATCGCGAGACAGGGTGGAGTTAGCCCCAAGCCCGATGGACTATGCGCCAATAACTGGCCTACGTCAAGTGCTACAGTTCTTGGGAGAGCCGGAACTAAACGAAGAAGGAGAGGTACGGGAGGACGACGAACGTCCTCACACCCGTGCGCCTACGTCAGGGGACCAGGATAATTCAGTCGGTCAAACGCCGACAGCGGAGACACCTCCAGGTCTACGAGAGTTCGGAAAGTTCAGAGATGAGTATGAGCCGCTGGCTCTTCGGAGGGGGGAACGACAGTTGGACACGCAGGAAGAAGGAACTGAGAGTCAGGAGTATGTGATCGACAAGATCGTGGACCACGGCTACGACGGGGAGAAATTAATTCTGAAGGTGGAATGGTACGGTTATACGCCCGAGGACGCGACGTGGGAGCCCATTGAGCAACTGCCCCGCAGCGCAGTTGTCACGTATTTCCGAAGGAAAAGATTATCCTTGCCCGCGCAGATCGCGCAAGCGCAATCAGGATAGTGGTAACCAAGAATTTCACATGTCAGTGTCAGTGCGGTAGTCCGCGCGGGGCATAGCGAGCCGACCTGAGGGTCGAGAAAAGGAGAATGATGAGATGGAACGAACCAGGTGAGGGGCCTTCAGACAGCCAACCCGCAAGTAGACGCAGCGCGCGCACGAGTAGGATGAGCGTCGTGATGAGATACTCAGGTCGGAAGTTGCGTAACGATGTGCCAAGCGAGAAAAGAACGCTGGAAGAACGGGGACATAGAATGGATAGTCAACCTCCTTCACTCTTACCTTCATAACTGTTCGGTCTCGTTTTTGTTTTATTTGTGATTGCTTTTGTGTTGTTCTATTTTATTTTATTTTTGAGACGTTAGAGACACGACCCCGCACCGCGGAGGTCCGTCAGCAAGTCTATGAGAAGTCCAAGGAAGACATTGAAGAGGCGATGATCTTCGAGATCAATTCTGCCTTTGACAAAGTTACGGCTGACGCCCGCGTCGCGGGATTCTCACCATTCAGGGCAAGGCCGAGGAGGAGCGAAGAGACGTAGAAGAACATGACTCCAAGACGGGTGTTCCTACGTCGTGGATGGAGCCAGAAGGAGATGAGGCACTACACACGCGCTTTACGAACGGGGGGGTGTTTTTCGACTCTAAGGCAAGACGCCAGAGAGGCAGAGCTGAAACAACGATTCTGCCATGCTGTCTGCATCTCTAGGGGACGTGAAGGAGAGGACAATCTGTCCAATCTGACCGAGCTGGAGGAGGTGCTAACAGGGGTTCAAAGTTGGGTTGCAGGTCGTCGAAGCCGGTTCGTTTTCGATAATATATGGTCGCGCAACAAAAATGACGAGAGGATTTTGCTAAAACTCTCCCACGCTGCCAGCATCGCGGCGCGAAATGGTGAGCCAACCGGCAAGGTTTTGTACCCCACAAGAGATCCGACATGGACAGAGCGGGGCTACAGGAGTAACGGTCAAAAAGAAAAATCAAGAGAGGGTTGCACCGGAAATATACCGGAATTGTGAAGGTGGTACCTGAAAACGCTCAAAGAGACCAGAGGGACAGGGGTAAATCGGCGCACAGGAAGCAAGGGACGAGTACGAATCGCCATACGCAAAGCTTCGCTCGTCTGTACAGGGTCTGGACGCCCGTGGCAGCAAAAGGTCTTCGTCTTTCGAGGATACGCACCGCGCATTGCGTGTGATGAACAAACCGGATATGATCCGTCTGGCAGAGTTGAGGGATTCATGGGGAAAAGGTGATGCTGGCATCGCAAGAAAGTATGCGACGCATATGAACAGTGTGGGGTCGGTTGACTTTCGAGATTTGGCGAACAGGAAAGGCCAAGTGGTAAGTCCTCATGATCTTACGCAGGATCTCGCAGTCTACGAAGACGACCGCGGGTAGAGGCCCTAGCTGGAACCAAAGGTGGTGTCGGAAGCTGTCTGACAGCTACAGGAAGAAATGACTGTGGTCAACGTTATTGTTGACGATCAAGGTCTCGAGGGTAGCGGGGCGGACAAGCGATATTTTTTCGAAAATATTTGTTGACTGCTGGGCAGAGCTGAGCTGTTTGCTTGTTAGTGCGCGGTGGGTGATCAAGGTTTTTTTGTTGATGAAGGGTGTGTGACAACGGGAGGCGTACCTCTTGAGGATGAAGAGACGCACCACGATACGAGGGGAGAGTCCGAAGGGCAGGCAGTTGTTGTTGGAAATCCCACCGCGTAAGCCACGGGACCTCCCCGAGTACACAGCAACAACACCGCACAAATATCGACAAGTGTCGCGATGCCCAAGTGGAACACAGGACACCGCTCGGAATTTTCAATTAATTTTAAGGAGAAAGCGACGCGGTCGAGCGCATGGGACGCGGAGCCTTTTTGGGATAAGTGAGCTGCACACGGTTCGCGACCACGACGAACGTTGCCTCTGTCGAGACAACATCATCCGATCGCGCTTATCTCCTTTCTTTTGTCAATGTTTTTGTTTTGGGGTTGCTTTCTATTTTGTTTTGTCACATCCTAGATGTGACCCCCCCACCCCACCTCACACTACGGACGCCGGTCAGCCGACATGTTACGATCAAGAGGGGGCTCAACCGGGACCCGGAACGAGAGGGATGACTCGCCGAGGTGCGCGAAGGACGATCAAGAGAAAGACCCGACGGGTACAAAGCTGACAGTACGATCCGCGTCGTGGAAAGACGTGTTGGAAATCGTGAAGGATGCCCGTCGACCTTGTACCCAACTTTAATTCCGTCGCGACTCCCTTTATTACTATTTTTTCCTTCTGGGGATGAGCAGGAACCAGCGATAAGACACACATCAAAGTACAGCCTCCGATCGCGAGAGCAGGACGGCGCTCGCCGAAGGGAAACGATGGCTCGCGTGTAGAAGGACAAACGTTTCGTGGACCCGCGAGGAAGGCGGGCACGACTACCGAAAACGAGGACGGTGTGCAAATGGCCAGTAACTCTCGCAAGGACTTTACCAAGTATCGACGATTTGGTACTGTAGGCTCTAAAGCCTGCGCGAGAGCAGAACCCCTTCGAGGAGGTCACATTTCGTAGCACCTCGTACGAAGAAGATCGTATTCGTCAAAGACAGGAATGTCATGAAGTGATACGAGCTCCGACGCCCTTTATGAATCTTTTTATTGTTGCAGTGTCGACGCGGGGGAGATTAGAACAATGGCCACAGATTTCTGTTAACGTTTCGTGGACACGAGTGGCCTCGGTCGCACGACAACCGAACGAGGAAAAGAATGAGGTTTTTGTCCCCACACCCCGCCATTACCCCCCCTATGAATTTTTTTATTGCACGACTAAGCAGGCCTCAGGCGACAAATGACGAGTTGCGGGAGTCCGCAACTACTGCAAGAGGAATTCGACAGGTCTGCTTTGATAAGAATCGTAGACGGGAACGCTGCTATGACTGAATTGATTACGCATGGTGACAAGCTCGGGACGATCTCGCCAGGTTGTGCAAATAAAAAAAAATGGAAACGGGCGACTCATCAGAAACTGCAATGAGGGTGTAACTTTCCATGGGCATTGAGAAGCAACGCTATCTTTTGGCACTACGGGGACCGTACAGTAGAACCCGGTGTCGGAAATAACCGACTCAAGCGAGCGCGACCGAACGGGTCAAGCAGGTTTATAACGAACCATATTTTTTTGTGAACCTCAAAACCCCCCTACCACTTTGTTGACCGTAATAACGGACGTCTACAGTGGCGTCGCGATAACAGTTGAGGGATGACGTCGCTCGTATGGCGTCGACCATATTGTATTTTTCATGGGAACCGTGTGAGGACAGCCTCACACAAAAAGGGAAATTTGGGAGAATGAGGAGGAAAATGGGAGACGCACGCTGTGATAGGAGGATGGCAGAAGGAGAACGTGTGAGAAAGAGGAGGGAAATGTGACGAGAAAAAAAGAGAGGGGAATGGCAGAATGGGGATGCGACCGCAGAGGCGGGACGCATACAAAAAAAAGAGGAGGAAAGTGAAGGTAACGGGGGATACACAGGTGATTCATTTTATTATCCAAAAGCTACCGGATGACGTCAATAACCAGACATCACCCCAAACGGGTAATAATCCGTGAACGGATCACGGGGAAGTCGCTCTAAGCGGCAGGTCATTGGGGCGGCACACCCAAGGATTTTTCCTTCGGGAGTGAGGTAACGAGTCGAGCAAGGACTCGCAGATCATCGAGGGAAGCCCCTTGGAGAGCTTCACCTCTGATGCCATGAGCGCGGAGCAATGTGCAGTAGATGTCAATGGCTCCGTCGCTCTTTTTGGGAATTGATAGGGACGGTGGGGAAGACAACGCTTCCCTAACCGACAGAGTTTCGGTATGCCCTGCCGAGGGGATATCGACAGCAGGAGGAGCAGCGGCAGGGGCTGCAGGGAGAGGGGAATCTGGAGCAGACGGTCGGGGGCAAACGTCGTCTGCGCGGGGATCTATGGCTCGTATGGGAGCTACGTCAGGGGTTGGAACTTGGTTGCCGAATTGGCGACTGAGGCGCGCTTCGGAGGGAGAGCACAAGGCGGATGTCCACGGGTTGAACCAGACAAAGTCACCCGCCGCACTGTGACTTCGTCCGGGAGAAAAGGACGGGCGTCGCCTCGCGAAGGATCGGGATGAGTTGATAGCGGGAACAACATCCCAGTTGACCTGATTGATCTTTTCGAGTAAGGAGTGCAGTTCGAAGTCGGTGTCTGCTCCGCCCAAGGGCACAGTATAGTCCAAAAGGCACATGAGCTCGACGAGCTTCGGAGGAAGATACCAAAGCCGCCAACAATCGTACGCCTCCCAGAGCAAGGTGGCGGCTACCTTTACGCACCACTCCGTCAAAAAGACAACCCACAACCCGTGACGAGGATCAGTGAGATGGCTTCCAAAGTAGGTAAGGATGGGACCGAGCTCTGCCCAAAACCCTTGGCAGACCTCAAATTGTCCCCACCACGAGGGGAGTTGCTGGTACCGGTTGGGGTAGTGTGACCGAGCAATTTCCCCCGCCTCAACCATTTGGTAAGCTAGGAAATATCCCGTGTCCGATCTCATCTTACGCTCGAATCGGACCGTATGCTGGAAGAAGGGGATGTTCCCGCGTTTCATATATCGGAAATTGAGGGGGAGGATTGCGCGCGTGTATGACATGGCATCGTTAGTCACCGTCAGTTGGTTATGCCACAGGCGGTCCGCCTCGAGCACGGGGTCACCCCGTGTCCAGCTGAGGAGGTTGTCAAGGTAATCACGCTCCCCCTCCGTGCGAAACTTCCACGTGTCACATCCGAAGGACGGAGGGATGAGGGCATCGGATAGGGATAGGTCGAGGCGGTCGAGGACGGCTTCCATGAACCGCAGGGATAGGCCCTGTCGGCCACGAGGGGAGGAACGACGCAGGATAGAAGGGGGAATGGCGACACGGGCACGCCAATCGTAGGAGGAAATGGCTTGAAGGGGAAGGTGACCCGGTAACATCCCCGCACCGTCGGCAAAGTCGCGCCCGATGCTAGTGACGTCACGCACGTCGATGGCGGAAAACCAAGGAGTGGCCGCATACAGTAAGGAATAGTCGCGCATGGATTTACCTTGGAGCTCGGCTAGTGAGGGGTATCGACAAGGGGCTGATGAAGGATGGAGATCGGGATGAAAGCCCGGTTCAGGAACGTTGGTGTTTGGGGGAAGTCGGGGTATGGAAGGAAGGTCGCTAGGAATGGAAGGCGTGTGTGAGAAGCCCACACCGCGGCGACCGCGGGCGGTATGTCCGACAGTGGGATCCGATGAAGGAAACATGGAGATCGTCTTACTCTCACGCGAGCGGCGACCGATGGTCGGGAGAAAAAGGAAGAAGTTGGGAAGCAAGGGAGTGAAGCCGCTGCGCGAGAGCGCTCAGAAGGGGGATATGTAGTGCAATACGCACCTGGAAAGGGGGGTGAAAAGAAAGGAAAACATTTGGATATGAAAAGTAGTCCGGGTTTGGGGGACACACGTGTGAATAATTGCACAGCTTTAATTTTTAATTATTTTATTTTATTTAGTTAATTAGTTGGCATTAATTTTGCTGACATTAGATTAGATCTAGAATCTAGAGTCGGGAGCTACTGTACTCGCCCCGGCGGGGCTCTATATAACTTAGCCCTTTGACCGAACAAGTCAATAAACCAACCCGAGTTGCCGGAGTTGAATGTCGCCTTGGTCGAAGTCCGTCTCTACCAAGACGCTCCCTTTTTCCTAAGCCTACGGCATCCTCTATCGCTCGGGGTTCCCTTTTCTCTTTCCTTCATTTCCCTATGCTTTTCTATCTCTAATTCTACCTATTTTTCCCTTATCTTGTGTTGGTGCCATCGGCCTCGGTTGCGACCCAACCGGTGTAGGTGTTTCGAGCCATCGGGCGACACAGTTGACGTAGCGCTGCTACTGTGACCCATTTTCCGACGGAGACCGTTGCAACGACGTCTCCCTCGAAGGGCTCCGTCGTATTACGAGCCAGTGTTGGTACCATCGGTGTCGGTTGCGACCGAACCGGTGTAGGTGTTTCGAGCCATCGGGCGGCACGGTTGACGTAGCGCTGCTACTTTCATTTCATCCCGTCGGGCTGCGTTGCGACGCCCCCGTCGAAGGCCTTGTCACGTTACAAGGTGTCGAAGAAGCTCAACGAGCATTGGCCTTACAACCCAGTGGAACCAGGGTACCTACGTACGCGCCCCACTCCACACTCGTCGAGCAGATCTCTTCGCAAGTCTCTACCACACCGATCCCGGGCCGGGCTATTTTCTCTGTGCCCCCCCCCATCAGGGATCCGAGCTACTACGAGTCGCAAGCTCGTTTAAACGGAGAAGGGAGAGTCGGACACTCCGTAGCGCTGTGCCATCGGCAGTTCTTCTTTTTGTTGCTGTTGTTGTTTTTGCTGGACCATCCGACCGCGGTCTCTGCCCGACATGTGCATTGCACTACAATTGGAAAAAGACTACATGCACCCCTCCGAAGAATATAGCGAAAGATTATATTGGACTTCCCACAAATTGATCGTAACATTGCACTAAAACTGTCGATCAAAGCCATGAACGATACCAACGAAGATAACGCCTTGGTTACTTCTCTAGTTGTATTCGGGATAATACCACGATTCCAAAGTCATGGCCTCAGATATACCCGCTCAGAGAGAAAGGATTATCGCACTTTCAAACGCTTAAATGGAAATGAATGCTGTGGTAGCCGAGAGGCGCAGTCTTGCTGTTCTTACCAGAAGCATCCCCATCGCAACCGATTTTGTAATCAAGATAGGTCAAGAAGTACCTGTTTACCAAGAAAGGAGAAAGGAATGGATTGGACCTCCAACCATCACATGTATTAGAGACAAAATAGTAGATAAAAAGAACAGCGACGGGCAGTTGCATATTACAATGAATATATGACAAGTTAAGCCTTATGTTCGAGAAAACTCTCGGCAACATACATCTACTCACGGGACGAGTTCCTAACCGCGATGTTGGAGCCTTTTAAGTCCGTAAACAGACCCAAACCATTCAATTTGATGTTGAACTCACCGAAGTGATCAAAACTGGCGACCCTAGATCAAACGATGAACGATTTAGAGGTGCAAAGAGAAAGGAGCTGAAAGGTTTGATGGAAAAAGGAACGTGGAAACTTTTATGTAGATCAGAAGTACTTAGAAACGCAAATATGCTCGGTGATAGATTTGTACTAGCCATAGAGAATGAAGGAAATAACGACGAAGTATGGAAGCCCGTTTTGTAGTTCAAGGTTACAGGGATAAGCTGAAAACGTCTTTTGTACACGATACTGCCACACTGAGGCAACATTCCACACGAATTCTGATCGGATTGGCAGCAATATGCGGACTCCGACTGTTTACAACAGATGTAACTCAATCATACCTTCAAAGCCCAGAAAAACTAATGAGGAATGTGTACATCATACCGACCGGAGAATTTGAACTGAACCAGGAAAGTTCCTGAAATTGCTAAAACTTTCGTACAATCTTGCCGACAGTGGTGATTACCAGGGCCGTACAATCAGCAGTCATATCAAGCAGAACTTGAACATGACCGGAACAACAGGAGATGGAGCGTTTTTCTTGAAATGCATTCGAGGCAAACTTGATGGCTTGTGCATTACCTAAGTAGACGATGCTCTCCAAGAAGGTACCAAGGAGTATTAGGATCTCATACACAAAACAGAAGAGAAGGTCAAGTGTAATTACACTTGAACACGACGAATTGAACTTATCGTAAGCTCTTCTCTTAATGGAAGAGCTTACGATAAGTTCAATTCGTCGGAGTACAGGTTGAGAAAAAGGATTCTGAATACATGATTCACCAGACCGCCTACATCCGAAAGATAGTGAAGCTCTTAAACACGGCCACGTACGAGTTATATATCTCATTAAGAGCCTAATTAGACTCTATTAAGTATACTAGACGCAATATTTGCTTCCCCATCTCACAAGCCGACCAGGCTATTTCATTACAGTGTAATACGAATCCCAAATTTCAAGTACGACACATAAACCGCGCAGTTACACGACCGAAGAAAAAACATGCCTATCATTAAGATATCCCACGCTTGATGATAACCAATTACACATAAGAGTTTATTCAGATGCCTTGTATGCAAACAATTCAGACGGCTCGTCGCTGCTTGGATAAATCGTATTCCAATATGATAGCAGTGATATTTGCCAACCACTCTATTGGTCGTCTCATAAGGCAAACGGAGTGTCAAGATCAGCTCTAGTCAGCAAAGCAATGGGTTTGCCGACTCATTTGACATGGCCTTCATTCTCCCACATGACATACAGAGGATAGTGAACATAAAAATACCTATCCTGATTACGGATAGTCTTTCGCAATTTGGTGTGATCACGAATGCTTCCACAACGTTTGAGAAAACACTGATGACTGATCTTGTGGTACTCAAAATGGCTCAGCAACAAAATGAGATGCAGCAGATCGGATTTATTCGATCGGCGTATAATCAAGCCGACTGCTTGACAATGGCTAACGGTAACTACGTTCTCATCAACACCTCCAAAAGGGCACGAATAACGCTCCCCGTCGACCAGTGCATTGCTAGAAGCCACAATGAGGATACGTCACGTCATAATTAGAGGGAGTGTGGGAAAATTATCGAATGACGGTGACGCATACAGTACGAATAAAATGCACCTCAACGCAATTATTGCAGTGCACTAAAACGGGAGCATTTTAATAATTTCAGCCGTCAACATGCAGTGCATCCTCTCCTACAAAATGTTTTGATAGTGCAAAAACATAACATGAAGAGAGGAGAAAGCACCTGGCTGAAGTAGTATAAGTAAGGGAGGATTAGAAGCAGATTAGCTGCCTGAAGACAAGCAAGAACGAAAACACAACACAACAGTAAAAACGCATTCCCTTCTTCCGCCCGGTCCTGCCGGTTAACCCTTTATTGTTCCCTTTATTTTCTATTTTTAGCGACAATAACAGACATGCAGAAGGGCTCTGTTTCTCTTAAAAGATGTATGATTCTTATGTATTCAAGACATGCACAAAATGATTGCCAACATTAGTTTTCAACTCTGGCTAGGTATCATTTGGAGCAATTCTCTGTTCTTTGTCTTTCCAAGTGTTTTCGTAGCCACAAAGCACGATCTTCCGCTTTTGAAGAGCATTCCATTTGAGATTTATCCAGATTCCACGCTGGTAAATGGCAAGGTTGTCAAGAAACGCATCATCACCGTGTGTGCATATTTGTCATGCTGGAGTATCTTTTACTTTGATTTGACGTTGACCTACCGCCTGTCGCATGGAAAACCAAGAGAGAGCTAGAGACAGAGAGAGCTAGAGACAATGAGAGACTGCTATCAATATGATATATTGATTGGTGATTCCTGCTGCATCCTTCTGAGTCAAGCTCCGTCGACTTTAGCTTTGTCAACCTTAGCCCTTATTAGTTCCTGTTATTCTTTACATGTCCCAATTTATCTACCGCCCTACATCCCCAATAAGTGATGCCACACTTCATTGCTATTAAGAAAAAGACAGAGCACTTCTACCTCTCAACACTTCAACTTACGAGCTGACCACAGTGATCACTACGATTGCTTGTAATTTTCAATATGGCGGGGAACTCAAACTCCGGCCAGGCCCAGCTACAGGGTCAACATCTATTTACGCCAATTGCTCATCCGGAACTACGTCGGCTTGGGCAGAAGAGCATCCATGCTTTTTTGCGTGAGCGTGAGCGATATTTGCTACGCATCAATGATGCCCAAGCTACTGGTAGCAGCATTTCAGCAATTTCTCTCAAGTCCTCGCTGGATCCAGACCTTCTCCTATCGCTTGTAGAATTCGACGAATTTGACGGGGTTACCTCCGTTGACGAACTCTCTGAAGAGGCGTTAAAAAATTGGCTGGACGAGAAGGAGACAGTGAATTTCGATACTTTGACAACCACTGAGCTGGATAATTCTATTCGGTCATCTGTTCGAATGAACATCAACGAAAAAATCCTGAACTCCGTATCAAAGCGCTCTACATGGACTACAAAACTTTTCTTCGTGTTCGACGGCGGGGAGACCTCATTCAGAAAAAATCCCAAACAGGCCACCGCACACATTTGCACACTGCTGAAGCCTCCTGCACTCAAGGAAAAAAATTGAAAACGACCTTTCCTTGAGTAGGCATGATTTGAAAAAGGATTGGATGCAGTTTTATCGCTACTTCGTTAATCAAGCCGTTCGATGCGACGAATTTGTATCCATTCGACAGACTACGGGAGATTCTGATTTCGTAACTACGAAGATTGGTGCTGAGAAGCAAGACAAAACAAAAGATGGTTCTACGATGTCAGGAAACGGAAATGGCAAATTGAAAAACGATACATATGGTTCCACGCGGAAATGGAACAGAGGCGGCCGAAGCAACCAAGGCACACGAGGAAACAGCAATAGCGGTTCAAACAACTTCACAGATTCACGTTCGAACGGCGCCGGATCGGAAAACACCGGAGGTGTCATTGAGTTACCCTTTTGTTTAAATGTTTCCAAATGTAAGAAACGACATTATGTGACGGACTGCCCTCTTTCAACAGACGAGGAGAGATATTCTTTGTTAAAAGAATTCTACAAGAATCGATCGGAAAAGGGACGTTTAAGCGTTCTGTCGCAAACACAGGAAGCATGTCATGCGCGGCAAGGTTCAGGACGGTACTTCGCAAAATTGGCGGACAGTGTAAACGTAATCGTTAACGGCGATTACGGTGCGGACCATTCTGCTCTCAGCGAGCAACACGTCAAACAGTGCGCTGATGATGGTGTATATGTTAACACTCTAACCCTTCGCGAACCAATCAGAATGAGTGTAGCTATAGGAGCAAATGTGGAAGAAGATTCGCAAGTTTATTGCGCCCACACCAAGGTCCGTGTTTCTGTTACTCTCAATACTCCAGAAGGACCACTCCTTCTCCGCAACTTGGAATTCCTTGTTTTCAAGGAGTACATGCCCGAAATTCTTATCGCTCGCTCAGTTCTTCAGGCGATAGGATTTAATTTGGACGAGCATCTGAAGCGTGTGCGAAATCAACTCCACGACGCAGACTTTTCGAACATTGGGTTCTCTTCAGCACTTTCCACCAAAGAGGATACTCCCCCAAAAACTCCTGGACGTCTGTCACGTATACTACTTCGCGGTTCCACGTCTAACGCCCATCCCCAGAACTCCACTGATTCAGAAGAGGTAAATTCAGGGTCCTCTTCGGATGACGGTACCTCTTACAGCGACTCGGAAAACGGTTCCCCTGATGAGTCTCCAATTCTTTATGGGGACACTCCAGATGATGGCCCAGTCTCCAAAGATTCTAACATTTCATTTGGAATCGATCAAGAGTCAGACACAGATTCACAATTGAAAGAACGAATTCAGGAAGCCATTCAGAGCGGCCTACCAGAAGAGTATCACGAAGAATTACAGGACTTAGTCTATGACTACAGGGATATTTTCAGAACAAGGCTGGGGGCTGATCCGCCTGCCAATGTGCAGCCAATGTGTATTCGCCTCAGGCCAGATGACAGTCCTATTCGTGTTAAAGTCCGCCGATACTCGCCACCGCAAGCCAAATTTCTTCGTAAGAAAGTAGACGAATTACTGTCTCTCGGGCTTGTGCGACGAAACAATTCAAGTGAATGGGCATGCGCACGGCTAATTGTACCAAAGGATGGACCGGAGAAATTCAGATTCACGGTTGACCTGCGACAAGTGAACAGTCAAACAATTCCGCACACCTGGCCGATGCCTGATCTCGAGTCGATAACCTCCGAATTGGCAGGAGATTGCTGCTTTTCCATCATCGATTTATGTCATGGCTACTGGCAGATGCCGCTGGACTCAGAATTGCAAGAATGCCAGAGTTTTATTACGCCCGACGGCGTCTTCACACCCACGCGAGTAATGCATGGACAGACGAATGCAACTTCCTACTTTCAGAGTACAGTAGGAAACCTATGTCTATCGTTACGGGAGAACATTCTCCAATGGCTGGACGACCTTCTCCTTCACCACAAAAATTGCAGAGACCTGCTGGACACCCTCCGAGTCTTTTTCGAAATTTGTAGGAAGGGAAACCTGAACCTTCATGCAGCCAAGTGCAAACTTTTTCTGCGTGAGGTCACGTGGTGCGGACGTACAATAAGCGCTGATGGAATCAAACTCGACCCGAAACGGTTAGAGGCTATCGTGAATATGCCTCGACCCAAACCTGGTGGTGATTTAAAACAATTTGTATGCGCGGCAAATTGGATGCGCGTCACCATTCCCGAATTTTCCAGGATCATTGAACCCTTGTCGCAGGTCCTCGAACAAGTATACACCAAAGTTGGTGGACGGACAAAGCGTGCGGCATCGAAAATAGCACTTGATTCTACATTCTGGAATTCAGATCACGATCAGACATTTACGGTGGTTAAAGAGGCACTTCGAAACGCCGTAATACTCGCTCATCCAGACCCAGAGAAAATTCTTTGCCTCTTCATGGATGCCTCCGAAACACACTGGGCTGGGACAATAACGCAAATTCCAAAAATCCATTTGGATGAGGACTTCGAAAACCAGCACCATGAACCACTGTCATTTCTTTCCGGGTCCCTCAAGAAGTCCTCATTCCATTGGTCCACTCTTGAGAAAGAAGCTTTTGCCATCGTGACATCCGTGACTCGACTCGACTACATGCTGTTGCGTCCAGAGGGCTTCATTTTATTCACAGACCATAAGAACTTGACTTTCGTATTCCACCCTGTTATTGTTAACCCTCGAATAGCGAAGCACACAGTCAACACAATCGAGCGATGGGCCATGCAACTTTCCGCTTTCCGGTATACGATCAACCATATATCCGGAGATGACAACTGCTGGGCGGGTCTTTTATCTCGATGGGGCGGCTGAATTGGTGGTATCATTCATGGGACACTTGGCGCTCTTTTTCACGCACCAATTGCACCTGACCTCGACCCGGATTTCACGTGGCCAAAGCTAGCAGACATCAAACGCGAGCAGCAGAAAGGCATTTCTGAATGGGGGGAAACACCGTCGACTATCAAGAACGGTCTTTATCGAACCAACAGAAATGCTGTATGGATCCCATCTCGTTCTAAGGAACTTCAGCTACGCATTTGCATCATTGGACATTGTGCGCGAAGCGGACATCGAGGCGTGGACACCACATATGAAAACATCAAAGTACACTTTCGCTGGAAAAAGACGAAGACGGATATCACAGCATTTTGCAACACTTGTATGCACTGCCTTGTAACTATTGGCGGCCAACGTATTCCCAGGCCACTTTCACATGCTATGCATTCCACTACTCCGAATGAGTTGATTCATTTCGATTATTTGTACCTCGGGGAGAGCAACTCTGGACCTGTGTATGTCCTCATCATCAATGACGATGCATCATCCTTCGTGCTTCTAGAAGAAAGCGACGCCGCAGACGCCACAAACACTGTGCGCGCTCTGAGAAAATGGTTTTCTCTTTTTGGGGTCTCCCTCTTCTGGGTGTCCGACCGCGGATCTCATTTTAAGAATAAGGTATGGCTGATCTTAATCGAGCCTTACATTCTCACCACAACTTCACAACTCCATATTCTTCTCAATGGAATGGGACAGTCGAAACTGTGTGCAAAGAGGTACTTCGTGGATGCAGAGCAATGCTCTCGGAATTTCGCCAAAAGGACACAGAGTGGCCTGAGGTCATTGACATGGTCCAAAATGTGCTTAACCACTCTGTCAGGCCATCTCCCGGCAATCGCGCTCCAGTGACAGTAATGACAGAAAGACTAGCAGATAATCCCTTGAGCGCTTTAGTACCACCAGTTGTCTAACACGCACATTCCCTGGAACTAGTGAAGGCACAGCGCTTGATGGAGATTGATTCCCTTATGAACGCCGTTGACGCGATGCACAAAGATGCGTCCGAGAAACGCACGAGGAAGCGTGAGCAAGCAGTGAAGTCTCACAATCGAAAGACTGGCGTACAAGTGGTCAATTTCGATGTTTGGGATTTTGTTCTTGTAGCCAAGCGAGCTTCCGAAGGCGGTGAGAATCTCCGCGTTAATTGGACAGGGCCCAGGCGCGTAACACGTGCTGCTTCTGATTCTACTTTTGAGATCCAGAACCTATTAACGAATGTGAAGCATGTTGTGCATGCCTCTCGATTGAAGCTCTATTCACATTCTCATTTGAATGTTTCAGAGCAGCTTTTAGATTCAATCGTTCACAATGAGGCGCACCTGAATAAGGTTGAACAGCTTTTGGGACTCCGATACAATCCTCAGTCTGAAGTATGTGAAGTTAATGTGAAATGGCAAGATTTTGACTACGAAGAACCGACATGGGAGCCATTCACAAATGTGCAGGAAGACGTCCCAGCGATTCTGGAGAACTTTCTACAGGATTATTCAGATCAGGACTCGGTCAAGGCTGCTAGGGATTCCGGCATTTGACTCTCTTGAAGAGGGGACTGCTATCAATATGATATATTGATCGGTGATTCCTGCTGCATCCTTCTGAGTCAAGCTCCGTCGACTTTAGTCTTTGTCAACCTTAGCCCTTATTAGTTCCTGTTATTCTTTACATGTCCCAATTTACCTACCGCCCTACATCCCCTATAAGTGATGCCACACTTCATTGCTAGTAAGAAAAAAGACAGAGCACTTCCACCTCTCAACACTTCTACTTACGAGCTGACCACAGAGACAGACAGAGAGAGACAGACAGAGAGAGATAGAGAGACAGAGATAGAGGGACCGAGACAGAGTGGGAGTGCTACTTTGCGATACATTCACCAAACGATATCCCCGATCTGAGAAGCCATCAATATCGCTCTCATTCTGCAGCGCACACAGCATAACTGCATAGAAAATAGATGGATTGGAACGGAACTTCTGTGCCAGCGCATAGAAGGCCATCCTCTTCCGAAAAAGATTCTCCACTAATGCTGTCAATTGCGTTGAATCAGCATGGTTGGAAATGGTGCGGATATGGACAACCAGCAGTACTTTACTTTTACAGCGAAGAACTGCAGAATTTTCATATTTAAAACAAGCCAGGGCTTGGCCGCGTATCGTTGTTCCCTTGTTGCATCGTGTCTCTGTAGAGAAACACATGTGCTTGTCAGTCGTCAACACTCGTGTGTACTCACAACGGACACACGTGTGCGAGATGGGATACGTTGACACAGATAACACGTGTAGAAGCTCGTTGCTGATAATGTGGAAGAAGCAGACAGCATTTCGGAGAGCTGACAGAAAATAATGCAGACAGCGAGCGCAACTCTTAGAGATGCGGCGTTCTCGTTACTGACAAATGTATGTACCCTACCGCTTTGTAGAGCGAGGAAAAGAAGAAGAAAGGGCACGTAATAAATCACCAACTGTGAGTATTCACGATATTCTTTGGCAAGAATTTGCTACCGCGTTCGTACGCGAGACCCCGTGCGCTTCTGCGCGAGACGACCATCCTTTGGATATTGTCACACACACTGGAAGATATTTTTGTATCTTCCCCCCCTGGATTTAACAACAGTCTCAGGCGATGCTTCGATTTTTCCAGGGAGGAAGACCGTTTCGATAAAGGCTGATCTTATCCATTTTTGAAATGAGCATAATGCAGGAGTCAGACAATGATAAGAAGTATGCGAGCTGTACAACATCATACATTTCCCTTATTTGAGTGTGGCCTCCAGAAGCTGATACAGAGTTGCCAGCAGAATTGATTTTCTACAAACGTCTTCAAGATCTTAGGCGTGAACCAATTGAAGGGCGCGTAATGGCCTCATCTGATTTTCAAAATCCCCCCACTCCGACATAAAGTCTGTCTTCTAGAAGGACTCTGGTCAGCATGGACTAAGAACTCTTTCACTGCTGTGCAGAATTGTACCCAAGGATACTGTAAAAACAAGATTCGCAAGCGATGGTTCCCTCCGATTGTAATGGTATCAATGACGAAACAGTTGTCGACTTGAAATCACCTCATCACAGCCTTCTATCATATCTGTCTCTTACTGGCAGCGCTGGAATGACCATTTCTGCATGCGAGGTCACCTTTGCAGCTCTAAAAAGCACCCTTAGGCCTCTTGCACATCTTCCAGAAACAGGATGCATCTCCATCTTTCACAATTCATATCTATTCGCCGTCTTATGTACCAGTTGATTGATATCATTATTCGAGTGCCCTTTCTGTTTTCGAACGAACACGTGCTTTATGCCCACGCTGACTTTCTAATCTAGACCAATCTAGACATCAAGCATGTCTTGAAAACACACGACCCCATGATTTTCAAAGATGGAAGCACCTCGCTTCCCTCTGCGAAAGAAGACTGTAGAAACACATACAACAATTGCGCTCGTTGTAGAGAAACGTACATTAACAGCTCTCCATTTGACGCAAATTCATCGTCTTCTATGTCTTCAAGAACGGGTCTCCGTGTTCAATCTTGAAGTCTCTGGGTTGCGACTGCTCTATATAAACTCTTTCGCAGCGACTCGGTCACAATCTCGAAGCACATCTACCTCCACAAAGCACCACACCCTTCAGAAGCCTCTTTCTATCATGATTGCCAAGTCTACCCCCATGCAGCTCTTCGTCTTAGCCCTCCTCCTCGCTGCAACCATCTGTAATGGCACAGGCAGACCCACTGGCTTCCCCCCTAGGCGTTTCCTTGAGAAAAAGTTTGCCGACATCGACGGCAAGAAGATGGCATATGTCGAAGTTGGCACAGGCGACCCGATCGTCTTCCTTCACGGCAATCCAACCTCTTCCTTCCTGTGGCGCAACGTCATGCCGCATCTCGAAGGGCGCGGACGCCTCATAGCCCCTGACCTCATCGGCATGGGCGACTCGGACAAGCTCGACAACAGCAACAAGTACAGGTACACCTTCCTCGAACACAGCAACTATCTTTACCGGCTCTTTGAGATAATTGGCGTGAAGGAGCGGGTGACGTTTGTAATTCATGATTGGGGCACCGCACTAGGCTTCCACTGGGCGTATCTGAATCGTAAAAATCCTAATTCCGTGAAGGGGATCGCGTTCTTTGAAGGCTTTGTGTCAACGTTCGAACGGTACGGCGACTTTCCAGAGGAGATCGAACCGTTTTTCAGAGTGCTGCGAAGCCCGGCCGGTGAGCAGCTGGTTCTCGAAGACAACGCATTTGTGGAAGACCTCATTCCTAGCGCGATTCTGCGCAACTTGACGAAGCCAGAGTTTGACGAATATCGTAGGCCGTTCCTGAAAGCGGGAGAGGACAGGAGGCCTATGCTGACATGGCCAAGACAAGTGCCCATTGAGGGGGAGCCTGCGGAAGTCGTAGCCATTGTGAAGAAATATTCTAAATGGCTGGCGAGATCAGAGTTGCCGAAATTGTTCATTGACGGAAAGCCAGGATTGATATCGCCAAGCATGAGGGCAGTTGTTAAGAAGTGGAAGAATACGGAAATGGCTGCAGTAAAGGGGATTCACTACTTACAGGAGGACTCGCCAACGGAGATTGGCAAGGCGATAGCGAAATGGCTTCCTTAGTGTGGTGGCCTGAGATTGCTGGAAGTAATGGGGTGTGGTTTCAAAGGAGCCGTGGAATGGTTGCATTGAGGTGGCGCACATGAAGTTGCGAGTCGTTGAGATCAGTGTTGGCTGCAGGATAGCACGAAGATAGTCTACGGTTTTCTTGCATGACCAAGTCGCCATTCTCGTTCGTTTAATCGACAAAAGGTCTCAGTCCGTACAGGGCAGGCCAAGCCTACCCTGGTCCATTGGATATGCCCCACTACGGCCAACTTTGAAGGTGATGTTCTTAAGCAGATTGATATTTAGAGAGAGGTGATTTCGTGTTACTGACTCGCAAATGGGGAAAGTCGTATTGGACACCTAACATACATGCCCTCGGCCACAGCATCTTGCAGAAGATCGGCATTGCAGTTTTGAACGCACTGAAAGATTAAGAATCTAATGGAGTTCAAATACCCGGTTATTCTCCTCGAAACAGGCGTGTTGGTTTCAAAGTTACCATTGCAAAACGTTTGAAGGTTGCTCGTTAAAGCTTCTTTGCCGGGCATTAAAAAACAATCCGAAAGGATATACAGTTTTCACTACAATCCATCTTTCGGTAACGCAGAATTCAAGCGTGGTGGCGTGGGTATCTTTGTTCTTCTTATCGAGAAGGCACAAGCCTAGAAAAAGGATGTGGAAAAGTAACCTCATCTCGGTCATTTGACCGATATGAAGTCAAATGTTATCTAGACACTAGCACTTATCCGTGACGGATGATTCCTACATATTTATCAGATGTTGTGTCAACTTAAGAGACTTTTGCACAGCACACTGATGACAAAACAATATTTTGTTGAAAGAGGAGATGTCAATCAAATAGCAAGTTTAGAAAGTCGTTTTGGATGACTGCGTTAAGAAATTTCTTAAATTTCTTAACGCAGTTGTCCGCGGCATAACATCTTGCAGAATTACCAGGATGGCAGTTTTGAATACACAGAAAGATGTTAGAATGTAATGAAGATGGAGTACGCAGTTCCGTTTTTCGAAGTTGTTATATAGAAACTAGTCGTTTCTAAACGACTAGAACGAACATGAAATTCTCCCTCGTCTCTTTCCTTCCACACGTCACAAGTCAAAAGTACGGTAGCGAGGGCATCTTTCTCCTTGTTGTTGAGAAAGCGAAAGTCAAGAAAAAAAAAATGAAAAGTGACCTCATGCAAGTATGAGGGACATTGGTGCAATAGACACTAGCTACCTCTCGAGAGGTAGGGTACGTACTGTACTGTAAGGGTACAGTATGAAGAATGGGAAGAATCTTGCTATCTGATAGCTCCGTCTTATCATACGTTTACAAAGGGCGAGTCATCATCCAATGCTGCTTGTCATTACAGAAAAGAGGACAAACGCCCTCTTCGCCCTTTCGATGACAACACGCATACCTGTGCACGTGTACACAGGTCACACACATATCTGGAGAGATTCGTGTCATTGGGAGATCGCAACACGGGTGGCTTTCCTTCCCGCCCGACAACTCTCACGCGATTCACTCACACTCTCAAATCAGAGGCCATGATGTAATCACATCAAGACTGTGCGCAAGCAACCAACTCCCAAGGGGGTTTCGGTATTGAGAGATGATTCGCTGCCGCTCCGTCGTCGTCGTCCCCCTCACGAATTGGATTTCGCACGAATTGGATTTCGCGATAATGCAGACGCGACGATTCGGCACAGAACACGTTGTTTTTGGCCATGTCACGCTACAATGGTTTTTAATTGCATGCTAGCAATAACAGCTTAGTGGGCGGAGGGACAAAAGTTACTGGACCTTGGAGATGTGTGCGATGAGGTCAACGACGCGGTTAGAATATCCCCACTCATTGTCGTACCATGCGACGAGCTTGCAAAACTTGCTGTTAAGCATGATGCCCGCGCTGGCGTCAAATATGCACGACGCGTCGTCATGGATAAAGTCGGTACTGACAACGGCGTCTTCGGTGTACTTCATGATGCCCTTCATGGAGTCGTCGGCGGCGGCCTTCATGGTGGCCTTGATGTCCTCGTAGGTAGTTTCGGACGCGAGGCGGACGGTGAGATCGACGACGGAGACGTCGGGGGTGGGGACGCGGAAGGCCATGCCGGTGAGCTTACCGTTGAGCTCGGGCATGACCTTGCCGACGGCCTTTGCGGCGCCGGTGCTGGACGGGATGATGTTAGCGCCAGCGCCGCGGCCGCCGCGCCAGTCCTTGTTGCTGGGACCGTCGACGGTCTTCTGCGTGGCGGTGGTGGCGTGAACGGTGGTCATGAGGCCCTCCTCGATGCCGTACTTCTCATGGATGACCTTGACGAGGGGGGCGAGGCAATTAGTGGTGCACGAGGCGTTGGAGATGATGTCCAAGTCCGGGGTGTACTTGGCCTCGTTGACGCCACACACAAACATGGGGGCGTCCTTGGAGGGGGCCGAGATGACGACCTTCTTGGCGCCGCCCTTGAAGTGGGCGGCGGCCTTGTCCTTGAGCGTGAAGACGCCGGTGGCCTCGACGATGTAGTCGGCGGCGGCCGTGGCCCACGGGATCTCGGCGGGGTCGCGGTGGGCAAAGACGGTGATGGAGTTGCCGTCGACCTGCAGCTTGCCGTCCTTGATGGAGACGTCACCGGCGTAGCGGCCGTGCGTCGAGTCGTACTTGAGCATGTAGGCCATGTAGTCGAGGTCGATGAACGGGTCGTTGATGGCGACGACCTGGCACGTTCCCTTCTCGATGGCGGCGCGCAGGACGAGGCGGCCGATGCGGCCGAAGCCGTTGATGCCGACCTTCGGTGCTGTCATTGTGCGGGGCGCGGGTTTGGGGGTAGCGGGATCGGATCGGGGTCGAATCGGGGTCGGATCGGGGTGTGTGTGGGGGGGGGAGTGGAGGGTTGTGTTAGACGGATGGTGAGTGGGAGCGATACGGGAGGGAGGGGGGCGGTGAGGGGTAGGAATTGTGGTTTAAGTAAGGATCGGGGTTTGCAGGGGGATTTTTTTTCAGCATTGACGATTGAACGATATCCTCCAACGGGCAGGCCGGTGGCGCGCGATTGGGCTGCCGCGGATGCCACCGTGGCCAATCGCGGCGCGGCAACTGGCCTCGGTGTGAAACTTGCGTACTCTGAAACTTCACACGGCACGCAATCAAAAGGCACGCAATCAAAAGGCGACCCGGCTGACACCGCGTGTCCACGTGTCCCGCGTGGCCATTACTGCCGGGCGGGAGCAGGAGCGACAACGCCCGCCCGCCTGGTGCCAGCAGGAGCGCTGCCCCCGCACTCGCGCAGACGATATGTGACCGCGGCAGCCCCGGCCGCGCGCGTGGCGCGGCTTGGCGCCCCGCGCGCAAAAGCCGCGGCGGTTGAGGTGCACGTTCCGAGGTGCACGCTCCGAGGTGCACGTGCTCGCGTCGCTCACCGCCGCCCGCGGAAGCGCTTGCGCGGCTCCTGACACACCCCGCGCGGAGCAACCGCCTCCGAAAAGGAAACACACACCAACAGCCAGCCACTCCCCCCGCAGACTTTACGGTAGGAGCCCGCTGACCACCGTAACGAGACCCGTTCCGTGCCCTATCATACCGCACCAGCCCCCCCCCCCCCCCCCCCCCCCCCCTCCGCCCTCTCCCGCACCCTCTCGTCCTTCCCGCATCGCCAGTGCCCCCTCCCCGCAATGGTCTCCTCCGCCGCCCCGCCGCCGTACCTGCCGCACCTCGACGGCCTGCGCTTCGTGGCCCTGCTGGGCGTGCTGCTGTTCCACTTCGACGTCGCGCACTCCACGGGCGGCTTCATCGGCGTCGACGTCTTCCTCGCCCTCTCCGGCTTCCTCATCTCGCGCAACATCCTCCACGCCCTCCCCGCCTTCTCGCTGCGCTCCTTCTACGTCCGCCGCTTCTACCGCCTCTACCCGGCCTCGCTCGCCACCGTCGCCGCCACCCTCGTCGCCGCCTTCCTGGCCTTCCCGCCCGACCTCGCCCGCTCCGCCCTCAACAGCGCCGCCGCCTCCCTGCTGCTGGTGAGCAACCTCCACTTCTTCGCAGAGTCGGGCTACTTTGACGAAGACGCCGCCCTCAAGCCCTTGCTGCACACCTGGTCCCTCTCCCTCGAGGAGCAGTTCTACTTCTTCTGGCCCTTCCTGCTCACGCTGCTCGTCTCCACCACGCCCGCGCGCCCCGCGCTCCGCGCCCCGCTGCTGCTGCTCGTCGCCGCGGCCTCGTTCGCCCCCGCCGTCCTGCTCCACCCGCGCCACGCCTCGCTCACCTTCTTCCTCCTCCCGTTCCGCGCCTACGAGTTTGCCGTCGGCGCCCTCTTCGCCGTCCTCGAGCCGCACTGGACCCCGCCCGCCGCCCCGTCCGTGCTGCGCTCGGTCGCCGACAACGTCCTCGCGCTCGCCTCCTTGCTCGCCGTGCTCGCCGCCTTCGTCCTCGTCCCGGAGAACAACTCCCCGACCCACGCCCTCCCCGTCCTGGCCGCCACCGTCGCGCTCATCGCCACGCCGCGCTCGCTCGTCGCCCGCTACGCACTCGCCAACCGCCCCGTCCGCTTTCTGGGCAACCTCACCTACTCGGCCTACCTCACGCACTGGGGCATATATGTCTTCGCCAGATACTTTAGCAGCGGGCTGCGTGTCCCGATGCTGTCGGTCCCGACCCTGCTCGCCGCCACCTTCGTGTCGGCGTGGCTCCTGCGCACGCTGGTCGAGGACCCGCTGCGAAAAAACCGCGTGCGCCACTGCGTCCCGCTAGCGATCGGCCTCATCGTCACCGTCGCGTTTTGTGCGCTGGGGCTTGCCACGAATGGGTGGGACTTTCGACTTAGCGAGGAGGACAAGATGGACGTAAGGCGCGCCGTCGTCGTCACGTTCCGCGACATGTGCGTCGACCCGTCATACGTGAAGAGGCGCGACTTTTTGAACAATTACTCCGACTGCTGCCTCGTTGGGGATACCTCGAAGAAGACTCCCAACGCGGTCATCATGGGGGATTCGTATGCGAGACATTTGATCCCGGCGTTCAACCGCATCGGGAGAGATCGGGGAGTCAGCTTTATGTTCAACTTCAAGACGAGCTGCCCGCTCGTTTCCATGCGCGACGATGCGGTCATTGGTACCAAGGACGCGTTTTGCCATGAGCTGCACGTGAGGAGGTGGAAGATGCTGAGGGGAGAGAAGGTCGCGGACTCGGAGCCGATCCCGCCAAACTCGACCATTATCGTCGCGAGCTTTGGCGAGTTTGCGGACATGGAGGCGAGGCGGAGGAGGCTGGTCTTCTTGGCTGAGGATTTGAAAGCGTTGGGCCATCGGTATATGGCGGCGGGCGAGCCGTCCGGGATGCACATGGATGAGCACTGGCGGTTTGCATGCATGGATTTGGAAAAGTCGCCACTCGTGCAGTTAGGGAGGTTGTTGCGGTCCAGGAAGCAGTCGGCATGCCTGAGCGATTGGATGAAGCCTAGCTCTAGGTCATTGCAGGACTGGAAAGATTATAAGACTTTGCTCGCAGCGGAGATGCCAGACACGCCGTTTTTGGACATGTATGCGCCGGTTTGCAAGGACGGAGAAGATGGTGAGCCGATTTGTCGGCTGCTGGGCGATCGGAACACGACAGAGGGCAAGTTAAATCTGGGATACGGCCGTGACGCGAACCATCTCACGATCCAGGGCTCGGAGTTTTTGTCGAGATTCTTCGAGAAGGATTTGCCCTTGGACTGACAACCGTGTGAGTGGTGGTTGAGTGTTTTGATTTGGATTGGAGTGGAGTGGTTTTGAGGATGTTCAAGACAAGTCGCACTATTTTTTTTACATATTATGGGAGATTTTGCGTTTAGGGGGGCGATCAGGTGCATTTTTGTGGCAACAGACGGGTGAAATTGACTTTTTCTGTTGTGATTAGTTATTTATGATTAGATATTTATCAAGGCGCCCTTATTATTATTAGTCGCTGTAACTTGTTCGACATACCTGCGATATATATGTATACTATACTGTAAGGGTACCTGCCCGCAACACAACAGTACACAACTGTACTGTTGTGAATAAGTCCATTTATGAATCATATATCGAATGGGCGTTCGAGGAAATTGCATTTATCGGTGTGATCGCATTATGAAAGAATGCAGATATAGACGGGCAATGTACCAGGCAGGTATTTAATTGTAAATGCTCAAGTGCAAAGAAGAGCTCGCGACCATAGCAGGGCCGCGGTAATCTCGAGGCAGAGACCCCATAAATAGCGGATAGATGACTACGAGGCAAGGGAGAACGGGGGGATAAGCAATTAGCAGGCAAAGAAAAAAAAGACTTTCTTCTAGGAAACTAGCGACAGTTCCCGGGCACTTGTGCTCTCCCACTTTGTTCGTAGTAACAGAACCCTATCGACCGTGTCCTATTCCGCACACCCTCATACATATCTATGACGGGACCGGGACATTTCACAACTGTACTGTACATCGTTGTGCCGCCCGACGGATCACGTGCACCTGCCCGAATACTCCCTGCTGCGAATATTGTAGCTCGACACAAAGATAGAAAGGTTCTCAGTCGAAAGGGCGATGTGTTTCGTCTTCTTGACAGCCTGAGGGGGAGCCGTTTGGAGAGGACCGCTTTTTAGAAGATTCTACTTGTCTATCTTTCGCGGTTGCTTCGGCGGCATCTGTGGCAGATCCTGTCGCGCTTTGGTCCATTGACGCACTCTGCGCAGATGAAGCGTGTAGCCACTTTACGCGCGAGCACGGACCATCTCGAGCAGCGACGAAAGCCTCCGGGTTTTCTGTTCGATCGGCAGCTTGACTCACCTCGAAGGCCAACAGAAAGAGCGAGCGAACGAGCGAACGAGCGGGAATGTCTCTTCGTTTGAAACGAAAGGGTCGGCGAAAGCGCAAAGGAGACCCGCGCTTCAGGCCAAAATCGGCTCCGTGGCCCGAGCCCTTTCCTGTACTGGTTCGGGCATATCGGCGAATCGGAACGACTTCGCCGGCGCAGCTACCGTACAAGTTAGCATATAAGCGCGACGACGCGCGAGTAAAGGCAGCCCTCAAGGATCTTCAACCTCCGAGGCGCGTTGCCGGCCACCTCTTGCATTTTTCCCTTGGTACGGCCCTCTTCAACCTCCTGTCCGCTCCTTCTCTCCGCCAGTTGCCACAAGCGATAGGGGCGTCCATGACGCATATCGATACGACCCGTGCAGTCTGGGACTCGTTTGTGCGGATGAAAAGAACGGAAGACCCTCTTTGTTTTTCCTTCAAGACGGATCGATCCGGCACTGCTGTGATCAGGCGGATGTGAAACTTGTGGAAAACTCACATGCCCCCAGTTTCCGGTATGATGTGAATTTTGCCAAACGCGTTGTCTGAAAATTTTTCCTTTACAAAATATGAGCGAACACGCCGCCAAAACACGCGTTTTCGTGACTTTACGGTCACGAAAACATTTAAAAAAATCTAAAGTGATGAGAACCGAATAGGAAGCTCTCAACGCAATACACAGATTCAGGTTTTGGGCCAACTTACGCCTCCGCCAGATCAGCCATGGCGGGCACTTTGTACTGGTTGGCACCGAGCGCAGGTCCATGCGGTTCTATCAGATAAAAAACGAATGATCCCCTTGCGCTTGTGCTTGGATTGCCCCTTCGAAGCGGGCATGTGGGAAAGAACTTTTAGAGCGCGCCAGGGATAAAGACATATTTGGAAGCGCCGACCGGGGTTGGAGAGGGTCCTGCTATATATGATGTAGGGTGTTGGCGGAGGTGGAGACCTTTTCAACTCAGACTGTGTACGGCATATTAGATAGTTTGTGGAAGAACGATAAGACAGTGATGACAAGCTGATGCGTGAGGATGCGGGAAGAGGAGAAATGTTCGCATGGGGGATGTGCCTCTTTACAAGGATAGGTGCTATGGACAAAAATGTAGGCTCAAACTGCTGGCGGGGGTCGGAGGGTGGTTTCTGCGTGAAAGTTGGATTGTATGAACACAGGCTGTCGGGTGCAGCCTTAGGGGGGGACTGCAATACTGTACCCCGAATGGCGAGGGTGGGAACTAGGGCGGGAGGGCAGCCTCGTTCAAAGTAGGCGGGGTACAGGTGCGGGATGAGCGCAATAGGCTGCCCCAGACGCACCGTGCGCACAGCTGGCTGCCTAACGTGGTTGCCTATCGTGGTTGATGAAGGAACCCAGCGGAGCCTGGCGGTGGTTGAGGGCGATTATAAAGGTCTCAGACGAAAAGAAGGGTCTCTTGCGAGAGGGGGCGGCGTAAACGGCTGAGGAAGGAGAATTGCAACGAGACGGGGAGGTGAATGTGTGCGGAAACGGAGCCGGTCTGCGATATTCTCTATCTCAATGTTCTATCGCAGCTATGCCTCGTCTGCTTTGTACCCTCCCGGCGTGTCTCTCCGAACCAACGCCTCTGATTCCACCGCCTTCACTTTTGCGTACACCCTCCCACGAACCCCGCCTTTTCACCTCGACCATCACAAGTCATTTCATGTCCCACGTTCTCTTCAGAAAGCCGCGCGTGCCGGCTCTTGTAATAGGATGCCGTGTTCTCCTTACCAGCAACCGCCCCCTGTCCTACCAGCTGAAAGTGGATGGCCGGTCGCTTCTCGCCCGTTTGATGCTGTCGTTGCCTCTGTAGGCGTGAACATCTGCCAAGGGCACGGGAGCGGACTTTCCCACTCCTACGTGCCCATAGCTATGAGGCTTCCCCAGCACCTACGTCATCGTTTTTGGGAGAGGCACGTATCAGGGATATTCAGGTCACTTTCGATTGGCCCGCGTCCGGTTTGGAGGGGATGGTCTGTGCGGGCCTGGGGTGGAGAACAATAATGTTAGGGGGAAAGAGAGGGGAATAGAGGGCATGTTAGCGATAGAGGGTGGACTATTAGCGGGTGCATCCTATTGCGCTTGGACATGCTCAGCCATTCTTCCCGCGCTCCAGGATGTATCCAACAGCCCTGGCCACCTTCACAGCCGTTGCCTACCTCGCTGGTATACGAAACTTCCCTCCCCTCTTACGATGTGTAGTACGCCTCATACGACCCCTAGCATCTGCACACGTGCCCTTTACGGCACCTGGCCCTCTAATCCGACGGTTGGGCCCCCTGGTGACGCACGTTTAGGAGACAGCCCACACTGAGTCCTGACGCTGTCGACCAACTAGAGCAGGCGCTCTTTTAGCTCCCTTTGGCGCTACCTCGGCGTTTGTCATGGAGCACTTACGGAGGATTAATCAGTCATAGAGCTCTTGTGGGGAAATTCGGTGTGTGAAGCCGATGGGAATTGCAAGAGCGCACCCTCCTCGTCGCTATATGGCAAGGTTGGCGCAGGCAGGTTGATCCTCGTCGCATACATGCGCTTCTCGAGATGGGTTGTGGTAAGGTTTGCGGCTCTATGAACTGACTTTTGCCGGAGTCAAAGGAGTACCACTCGAAGGGTAGGGTACTGGGGGTAGGGTGCTGGGGGTATGGTGCTGGGGGTATGGTGCTGGGCCTAGATTTCCGTCCTCCCGTCTCCTCAACTACTGTACGTGTCGTACGTGGACTCGTCATTTTTGTGTACAGGGGGGTCGCGATATAGTGCCATCTTTGTTAGTGCCAGATCCGATATAGTGCTACCCTTCTGCGGGTGGCACGAATTTTGAGCCAAAAACGAAGGGTCTCCAGAGAGGCCGTTGGATGGACGTACCGCCCGAGAGTCGCTGCCGCCGCGGAAAGATATTATGCAGTTGCTAACTCGAATAGAGACTATGATGGAAAAAGGCAGGGTGGATGATGCAATTGGACATCTGCAAAAGTGTAGGCTGGCATTTATGGCTGCGAAAAAGGAGGAAGTCAATGCGACGGGTCGGCAGTTACTAATAATAGAAATGCTTGATTAGACTTGAGTCTGTAGTGAAGATGCTAAGTACTGTACATACATTATGAGTGATGGCGTCCTGCGAGCGGTCTTTCTGAACAGTGATGCAAGGAAGTGGCTGCAAAAAGCCGTAAATCTCATTATCTTACAGTGCCTTGTTCGATATAGTGCTGTTTTCGGCCCACTGACATAGGGTGGCACTATATCGCGACCTCCATTCCCCCCCCCCCCCCCCCCCCCTGTACAGTGGAAAAAGTGTGTACGGCGACCTGGCGCAGTAAGTGATTGCGCTTTACTGAACTGTGAACGTTACAGTACTGTAAATGGGTTCCAATGTTGTAGCTGCACTGTGCTGTGTGAGAGGAGAGGTGGAAAGAAAGAGTGAGGGGTTTTGGCAGTGCGACAACCTGCTACTCATGAAGGGCAGTTACACAGTTACACAGTTGCACAGCGGCATTTTCACCACAGCTGCATATGCAGCCAAGGTTGTTTCCCTTTTTGGGATAGCACGAATCTCTTTCGTGAACCACCAACCCATTTCCTCTAGTAGCTATGTTCTTCTTTTCCTAAAAACTATCATATTCCTCTCACATCCGTATGTGTTGGAGACCAATCATCTTCTGGTGTTCTGCGCATCTGTGCCACATCTCATCAGGGCCCTGCCTGCGACAATCTCACCTTCGTCGCCAAACGCTATGCTGTACTTTAGCGTTTATACTGTAGCAGTATGACATCGGACACCGCCTTCATGTCCACGTGGCAAGCCTCTACCCACTCTCACCACCCCGCCCTGCCCGCATTCAAAGCATCAAAGCCCTGTTGCCAGAGGTAGTACTGTACCAACGGTGCCCTTGGTACTGTACATCCCTGACTCCACACTGTTGCCAGAGGACACGCCTGACTGGGCATGTCCCAGGCCCGAAATACCCAGTCGGTATCGAAATGAAACAATTTATTTAGAGACGCCTCGGTGTCCTAAATGCTACCAAGGGTAAGTCCATTTGGACTATTACTGGTGTGGCAAGGGAGTACGTCTACATGCTACAGTACAATGCAATCACTGTGAACACGTTTGTCCACATATCTCGTGCATGCCTGCCTCTATAAAGCTTTACGGCATCGACACCCAGTCTTTTTGACGCCCACCGACAACAAGGCTTTCCTTCCGTTTCCATCTCCGCTCAAATCAACCTAGATAGATGGCCTCTCTCGTGTCTGTCGCGCGCCGTCAACCCCTCCTCCATGCCCCCTGCTTCTTCATAAATCCTCACTTCCTCCCCCCATGTTCCCCTCCTGTTACTTTGTGCACCATTGCGCCTCTGACCTTGGAGTGCTCTGCATCCAAAACTGCCTCCCTGTCGCACCAACCCCTTCTTGTTACCCAATCTGCAAACCACCCTCCGCCATGCCTGCCAGTGCATCACGCGATTCCAACAAAAACCTATTTTTCTCAACCGCCGTCTATACTGCTAATACCACTCGCCGCAGATCGTGCCGTGCTGTCGTGTGACGAGGCGCGATACCTTGTTTCTACATGGCGCATGTGCGATTATGCAGTTGAGCTGCCTTCAACGCATTTCAGCTCTAACGCCCACTGAAAGAAGGAAACGCATCCTTGCATCGTTTTGATCGTGTATGCATCTCATGAACCGCAGAAAACGAGTTTTCACAAGTTGTTAGGATATCTTCGTGTCCGAAATTAGGACGAGCGCTCCGCTTTGATCCCTGCCCTTTGCTCGCCTTCACCCCATACATGAAACAGCTTTTGTCATTGGGTTATTCCCTCCCTCGCGCTCACCCCATACACACCCGAGACAGTTGCCCTTACTAAGGACACGCCCTTTTTGTATGCGGCGAAGGGGTTTGAAATGAAGGCCCTTTGAAAGCGTCACGGGTCGAGCTATGGCAAAGGAGGCTATCTTCTTTTCGGCACAGGACAACGACACCAATGTCGACAGAGAAAACGTCGTTGATATGAATGGTTTCAGATTTTGGTAGCGTATTCTCTTGCTGCTCAATGGTTTCTCGTTGCAGGTATCCGGGAGATTTTCATATCTCAACACATCTGCGGGAGGCGCTTTTGGTTCACACGCAACCTGGCGGTTGGACAGGGGTATCTCTAATGGAAAATTCAGGAATAGGGTCAGCGTGCAAGGCAATCAGTTTCTGGCTAGTGTTATTTCTCGCTCTTTAACCTTCGCCTTGTCTTTGCCTGATTATTGCATTTAGTCTATCGAGAGCAGTTGTATTGATGCCGTTCCTTGGCGCTCATCATGACATTGTTCGAATTAGCCGTGCGCCATGGTACGAATCGGGGCTGGCGTCGAGGCTGTGAGAGGGCAATTCACTATATCCCCGACACCTACATATCACCGTGCTCGCCCTTGCTTGAGTAGGCAATAGGTGTGAGGGTGAGCGCCTGTTATGCGTTGAGGAAGTTCCGTTGGTTCTCAAACGATGAGAAGCATTGTTGTATTCACTGTATCCACAAGAGTACGTTTTTCTTTGCGTCGCATCTTAACGAGAAACGACCTGACAGTCCCGAGAAGAGGACATGACTTTCCTTAATTTCCGCATGTCTTACAGGTTGGGAGAAATAGGTTAATATTATACTTTCGGAAAGTGGACTCTGTTTTTCGCGGTTAAAATGACTCTGCTTTCACTATTTTGCATCTTGGTCGCATCTTCTGAACCCTATTCCCAATTCCATTCGCTTGATGAATTAGATATTAATTTCGTATGCTTTATGATTATTTCAGCAGACGTAGTCTTATAGTTTCAAGGAGCAATTTCTTCATTAAAGAGAAACCAATGTATCACTACAAAAGTCTACGAGGCAAACCGATCGGTTCGGATCTAATCGTATCGTAATCAATGCTCTCCTTCCATTTTCCACAGTTGCATCGTTGGCCAATAATATTTGTGGCCAAAACCATTTTTCCTTTTATTCGAGGGCATAGAGTACTTCGATCCTTTGTCGTGCTTTGGGATCTGTCCTGGTCTGTGGAGAAGGGCGTGTCTCCATCCCCGTCTGTATATCGACCATCGAGACATGCTGGAACTATCTGTGCGGACGCAATTCGTTTTCTGATCATGGTCAGATCACACAGATCGAGAATCTCGACTGTGTATGCCTTGTATAGAGACTGTATCTGTTATACACTTTTATTTTCTTTTAATTAGGGTAGCATCTGCACATCACTCGGTGGCATTTTGGATGAGGTCCTGGCCAACCGATATCAGATATGACAATGATTGGCCATCTCTTGAAAGCAACACCACCCACTTTCAGCTCACAACTGCAGCTCTCTACCTCATTCCTCAGTATGTTCCTGTAATGTGTTTTAATCCTGTTCAGCAATACCACCACTGTTTCGGGAAACCACTACACTTTAATCGTGAGCATTAGTTGCTTTCGCCTTCAACCTAATACGAGAGTCGGAAACGGTAGTCGCGGATCCACGTTTTACAAAGTAATGACAATGCAGATTAACTACGGAGAAAACATATAAATCTCTCAACCGCCAAAACTTTTTGGGGTTGGGGCCTCTTTCCATCATAATCCCGGCGAGAAAAACACCCGGTTTGATTGGAACCTACATCTTTCAATTCTAGCAAACCTTTGCATCTCATCCAGAAAGTCAAAGCCTCTTCCGCTTGTGGTAAATAGTAAGACAGTTGAGGGAGATGAAATAATATCTACCATTCAAACACGCCTCGCAGATAGAATCTATCAAAGAACTATTCTTTTCTTATCACAAACAGCCCCTGCTCAAATGCCACCGCGTTTGGTGAACACTGACAAGTTGTCTACAGCTTTGCCATATTACCCTATGCCTGTGTCAGCCTAGTCTTCTTCTCAACAAACCAAACGAGCTGGAACCGTCTCATCCCTGAACATCATGGACAGCTCTGCGTCTATATAAGACATGCCTGAACCAGTTACTTTGTCCTTCAACACCCCCCGCCCCACAACGCCTTTCTCCAATCCAAACCAAAAAGCATCAAATCATCCGAAAAGCAGGTCTACCTCTCTACCATGTTTCATCGCAGCACATGTTTTCTCTTGGCCCTCCTGGTCTTGGTCACAGTCGCCTTTGCTGTGAACGACAAGCGCGTCGAGGAAGACATCTCCATTCAACAAGATGTCGCGGAGGACGTGGATGTTGCAGAACGATCTTATAAGAAATGTCCGTGCCGTTGCGTCAAACGCAGGCGCGCTGCTAAAAAGCAATGCCACAAGTATTCCTATGGCAGTTATTGCCGTGTCTCTCGTTGCAAGTTGCATCGTTATCCGTACAAGGGATGGTGGTGCTGCAATCGTCACCATTAGGACTGCTCGCTGAGCTACCCGCACCACCTGGAATGCAGTTGTTAGAATGGACTCAAGGGGTCACAATGGGATTATCAAATTCTTTGCTGGTCTAGAAGTCGACGATAGCTGTTTCAGCCTCAATGCCAATACATCGCAGAACAATTTCAGTCCCTTTCATGAAGAGTAGTTGCTCGTAATATTACCCCCGAAGGGTATGTTTAGGTGGCAGTGGGTGTGGGCATCGCGATGTACCCCGTTTTAGTTTCAAATAAAGGCGATGGGAACCAGAACCAATTCCTATTCAGACAAAAACGTTTTGTTTCCATACCAAAATTTCACCCATGCAACTAAGGCTATCAGAATACGGCGATTGCTGCCTGTGTGAGGACTATCGATGCCTTTTATGGTAACTCTTCATTAAATACTGAGATCCACGAGAACGCCGATGCTAATGTACGTGTTACAAATAAGTTCACCATGCGGTCATAAATCAATACGGAGAATGTTGTATCTTAACAGTGCAAAGTGCACAGTCCATTTTCGTACTGTAGGTTGCTATGGTATCTCTTCATTTTCTTACCTACGTGTCGGATGCTGCTTCACATGACACAACTATCTCCGTGCACAAAATGGTTGCCCCTCTTAGCATTACGCATCAAGTGTCAGACGACGGTCAGAGCTGGGCAGGTTAGTGATGTTGCTGTGTTTCTTCTGTTAAGGGATGCTTACGGAAACTGTATGCAATATATACTGCATTTCGTGTGTAGACGCGTGCACAATGCATTCCAGATTGTATGACTTCATGCAGCTCAATTCTGCTTGTTAGAGGCTTCGGACAACATGAGATTTGATAGGAGATAATTGCGCACCAGGATTGACCGAGATCAATGATGGTTTAGTCCGTTTGACTCAAACTGAATCTGGGAGAGCACAATAGTCTCATCATCATTTTAGTTCCTATGCTTTAATATAAGTACAGGCTTCCTACAGTGGTAATTAAAGATTGATACGATCTTCACCGTCTACATTTCACCCCTACTGGAAAACCTTTAGTGAGGAAATCGGTGCTGTATCATGTTAGATACGGGCCATCAACTGTATGGGTCCGATCATGCTGAAACTCTCTTGACTTACGTGTCGCTAAATGTAGAATTACTCTTCATGTAGAAAGCAGTCCAGCGATTCACCATACAATACTTTTCCCTGTTAGTTTATGGCACCTATGTTACTCTTCCCTGCGAGACATGAGAAGAATGATCTAGTATTCTCTGAAATGTTCTAGAGCGAAGATCGACTGCTCTGCGGAGAAATGCCAAGCTTTCGTAAACCAAAGAAACTCCAGTACCAGAATATTGTAGAAGGATCTAGAACAGATGTAGACAGTTCTAGTTTGATCTACTTAAGCCAGTTAGGGGCTGGACTTCACAAACCCCCCGGACATAGTAGTTATATAAAAGGAGCGCTCTGAGCGGAACCTCGGTCTGCCCGAAGGTACGAGCGTGAGTCACAAAGACTGTATTCCCGACTTCACTTCAGAATACCGCTGTGGAACTCTGCATCTGTTGCACTCGCAGCAAGAGTATCCCCATCAACTCCGCTTCTTACTGCAGTGATGCGCTGTTAATAAATCCGTCCGTAGTGGATCCAACTCCTTCATGGATCCACTTCACGCGATAGCACCTTTGTCAAGGGGGCTCAAAACGTGGGCCAGCAATGCAGACAATATGTGAACAGATAGCCGCACGCAATGTGCTACTAAGATGAGCACGCATTTTATCGTCCACTGTTCGTCTGTCAGGCTCTTCCACCAAATTCTCAAGCCATGGAACCGTGTCGAGTGCTGACTTTTACCGATGTTGGCGAGCACGTAAGTTGAATTGCAACTCACAGTTCACTTCAGTGCACCACTTCTCTTCTTCCTGTCACATTCATTGCGCCCCTAACTTTCTTTCTCTAAATAAGTTGGATAATGAAGGAAGAGTTTGGGAGCACATTCAGAACACTTCGCGACATTATTGTTTTGCTCGTTCGACTCTTGTAGCCGTCTTACTATCTCATCCCTCCTATCACACGCAGAAACATTCTTGCCTTTGTTTTCGAATTGTAAAACTTTCAATCATTTTCGTGATATCAGTTGCATAGTCCGCTTCTTTCTCATTAGCAGATTCACTCTCTTCCCACCCCCTTCGACTCTCCTAGGGACCACTTCTGTAGCCCTCTCAATGCTGTTCCTCGGGCGACCAGAACCTGATCGCCTACGTCGAATTGGCGTTGTGAGATAACCGCCATCTTCTTGCTCTTTCTGCCCAACCGCTTAGAAGTCCTCGTCACTCGGAGCGCGAGGATCGCTAACAGTCCCAAGTTGTGCCCCTCAACGCCCCCCCTCCCACCGTATTTGGTTCGGATCTGTCTGGGGTTGCGAGGGCGGCTTCACTCCATTCATAACTCGAACGGGGAGAACCCGTCCGACAGTCGACGTCGCCGGTACCCGTAGAGAATCTACTCCAGCGCGGATTCCCATTTGTAGCTAGCGGCGCCCTGACCTAAGAGCGTCTTCCGAATTGAACGCTTTATAGTCCCGACCAAACGCTCGGCTTTTCCTTTGGACATGGAAGCATGGGCGAGGACCGGTTTTCGCGAAATTCCCTGTTGTGCCATGAAGTTCTTCAACGCTGTCGCGTTGAAACATGTTGCGTTACCTGAGACTACAGTCCGAGAGGGACCAAACGAATGGATGATCTCCTCCACGAACTTGAAAACTTCCGCCGACGTAGCGGTCTCGGTAGCCTAAGCCAGGGTCCAACCCGTCAGATGGTCGACCGCTATCAGGATTTAACGTTTTCCGTTCTTCGTCTTGGGATAGGCCCGGCAAAGTATTTAGAACGTCTCAAAGATCTGAAAAGCTGGTATTACATCCGTGCTCTTGTACGTCGGGATGGGCGCAACCGTTTGGAAGCCTTCACATCCCTGGACATAGGCGTAGATATCGCCATGAACTCCCGGCCACCAGTATCTGTCAAAGACGAGCTGCTTCGTGGCTGTAGCATCCCAGTGGCCAGTGTCGGCAGGCAGCGAACGCAGTATATGCAGGCCAGTCTCCCGAGAAGGGATTGTCCTGATCCCATTCTTCGTCCTGCGAAAGAGCCTTTCGTTCCAGGCAAGGAACCGCCTGGAGTTCTTCTTGATCCTGAGCCTCTGCGCGAAATCTTGTTCAACCATCTCTTCGCCATCAAAGTAACTGTATGTGTCCTGAACGTGAGGTTCCATATCTTTCAGCATATCTCCTGTCGTAAAAGTTGCGGCGGCGTATACCAGGTCTCCCTCATCCTCTTCGCGCCTCTCCTTGTCGTCTTGAAGACGCGAGAGAAATTCAGCAGCACAATGCTTTGAGCCAGAGCGGTACAATATCTCGAATTCGTACTCCGCCAGGAAATCAAACCAACGAGCGAGTCTACCGTAGATGTCTTTCTTTTTGAACGCATGTTGAAGGGCCTGGTGATCCGTAATCAACTTGAGCTTTTGCGTTGACAGCAAATACACACGAAACTTCTTTAGCGCGAAGATCATCGCTAACGCTTCTTTCTCACGGGTACAGTACTTCTTTTCAGTCTCCGTCATCGTCCTACTGGCGTACTGTATCTGGTGGAACTTTTTATCTTCCTTCTTCTGAGCCAGAACTGCTCCCACTGCAACGTTGGATGCATCTGCCTCGAAGGGCTCGTCAAACTTCGGGAGCGCCAACAGCGGAGGAGACGTCACTCTCTGCCTCAACTCCTAGAAAGCGGCTCGCATCTCTTCCGAAACTGCAAATTCGACCTTGCTAGAGGTAACAGCGTGCAACGACGCAGACACTTCTGCGAACTCGGGAATAAATCGGCGGTAGTACCCCGCTAGCCCAAGGAAGCTTCGTAACTCCGTCTTTGTATACGGTTCGGGGGTGTTCAAAATGGTCGATGTCTTCTCAGGATCCACCACAATCCTTTCTTCTCCGATGACGAGCCCCAACAGCTTGGTTTGTGATTGTGCGAAGGAACACTTTCGGTACCGGACCCTGGACTTTTGCGATCTTCATCCATCTCCAGGCTTAGTCGAATCGTCTCAGCACCCACAGTTACTTGAACATGCTGTTGGCCCAGATTAATGCACGTTTGGAGCTCCTCTAACGACGGCATCCCAACGATCACGTCGTACGGCGTTCTCGTAACAGCAAGGACGTCCATCATGCTCACCAGTCCCCCAAACGAGATTGGTATTTGGCGCAATGATATAACACACGGGGAACTCTTCCCCTCTGCCACAGTTTTGAGTTTCTTCGTGCTCTCTAGCGTCAGAGAAAGCCTCTTCATGAGGTGTGGCGACATGATGTTCGGCACCGCACCCGAATCCAATAATGCTTGAGCATCGGTTCCATAAACTTAAACAATAGCCACACGAAGACGTCTCTGGAAGACATCCGTGTAGCCCGCAAAGCCGTGAGAACGCCCCAACACTCTCGATAGAAGGCGCTTCATCTCCTTCCTTGCTCCTTCGGCGTCTCCACGGACAAGTTGTCCAAAGGTTAGACCAGACGGTGCATTGGCCAGCTCCGACACGATGTTGTACATGCTGACGTGCTCCTGAAGGGCCGCCTTCTTTGAAATATTCTTCTTCTTCTGGCGTGCAAGCTTCACTCTCGGCATTCTCAGCGGCTCGTTCCAGGCGCGTGCTACACTGGGTGCTACTGGAGTGGGATTCAGCAGCCTTGGAATCGAAACTTCTTCAAAGTTCTTTGACTGCTTCGGCAAGGCCTCTCCCTCGGCGTTGCGTTTCGTAGCTGCCACCAATGGTCCCTTGGTGGTCTCAGTTATGACCGTGACTTCCTTTGAGTCTCTGCTGGCCTCGCCACCGGCGTTGTTGCCAGAGCTGCCAGGCTTGGCGCGATAAGTGCTTTCTGCGCCAGCGTTACCATGAGGGCGCGCATGGGCCACATTCTTTCTTGCAAAGCGGGACCAGCACGTCTCGGTCGTGTGTTCAATCTTCCCACACGTCGGACAACGTGTATCACGCACTGCAGAGGCAAAAACAAGGAAAACAATAAATAATAGTGTTTTTGGACGAAACGTTTAGGGAAAAGAGGAAACGATGTCCAAAACGCTGTTTTTGAAGTCAGAAACAACACTAGTATTGTCAGTGAACGATCATTAGATTGTCATGACAATGATACTGGGTACTGTTCCAGAACGCTAGTTCCAGACATATGAAACAGTGATAAGATGGCCCATGAACAATATATGTTTGCTTCTTGAGAAACATTACATTCTTTATGTGGGAACATGAAGAGTATTGTTTGTCAACGGAGAAATGAATGTTTCGAGACAATACCCTTTGGCTGTCATTAAAATAATATTTTCCCTTGTTTTCGTGTCTTGACTTCTTTTTCTCCTGCTTTAACTTATTTAACCTCCCCTATTATCAATTCTCGCCTGCCTTGGTCTCGCTTGCTCCTCTGGGCCTGTAGTAGGCTTATCATTCGCCTCCCGAGTTGGTACCTTGAATATCTTCGAAACTTCGTCAAACGTTCTGGTTCCTCTTCACTTTTCCTCAACTTGGCACTGTAGCATCGCGCAGGTGGGCGACATACGGTGGGGCTGTAGTAGAACGTGCCGCGCTCGACCTGCTTCGGGTAGCGGGAGCTGCGACACGTCGTACTGTAGTTCGAGGCGTGCGAGACGCGACGAGTGCCGTGCACACGTGTAGTAAGAACCACAAAACAAGACAGAAGGGAGTTTGGTAGCTGGTTGGGAGAAGTTTTGGTAGAACGGACCGTGGCATCGACACAACGATGCCACGAAAGGCAGATCGACGTCCTCGACGTGGTAATTCGACGCCGTGCGGAGGCGACGCCGTCACGGAGGACGAATCCGGGCGCTATGCGGAGCGCTCGTCGTGCGTTACCCCTGCGGTGGAGTACTTTTCGTTGTACTCGATGTACAAAAAGGGAAGACGAAAACGTAGTCAGGCGAAAGACTTAGGCACAAAACCAAGGGACAAAGGGGTCGGCCCTCGAGATGATGCCACTGCGTTGATCGATGACCCACTCGAGTCCTTCCCCTTCCCTACTTCATTATATCTACTACAGTAGTCCCCGTTCTTACAGTGCCAGACTGTAACGGTACGACTACACGTCGGGCAGTAACGGTCCTGCACTTGGGCGCCAGCGAGGTACGCCGGTATCATACATTAGACGGTATGATTCGAGTACAGTACGTACACGGACGCGAATTGCGCTGCCCAACTTACCGGGCGATAAGGTAATTACCTTTCGAATTGGGAATTAACCAATGCGGTCCTCGTCATACACCATCGGGTGTTCGAGTACAGTATGTACACTAGTGGACACTTGGCGATATACCACATGGCCCCCTCCTCGCCTTGAGCGTCCCGCTCAAATTTTGCAAAAAATATTTTCCGAAAAATTACGCACGGCGCGTGCGATAAGGACTCATGTGTCCCACTTCAAAATTTACGCAAAAATTAAGCAGGACAAATCAGCTGCGGACACGTGTGTCCTCGTTTGGCCACGTATTTTGCCAAGCGTGCATCTCGCCGTCGGAGTTCGAATATGTTGACAGCGCAGCATCTGGTGCGACCGCGCGCAGCGGAGGGGTAGACGATCGGTCAGTCTCGTTTCAGTTTGTCGTCCCACGACTCGTTCTCCATTTCTCCGTGCGATTCGATCACACTCCGTTGTTCTTCTGCATAAGGTAAGCCAAGCCGTGCGAGCTTCCTTTCGTTTTCCGTACAGCGGGCCGCACCGGTTACTCCGCGTAGTCGTTCTGACTTAACAGATCGTGTTTTTCGGCGTCCTTTTTGTGACGCAGACGTATCCCGCGCGAATCCGCCTCGCTTGCGATGTCTCCGAACGACAAAGTTGTGCGAAAGCTTGCGCCATCGCTCGCGGACAGGCCGTCTGTTCCTGTTTCGAGTGCCCCGCCTACGCTTGGGCTCGCGTCGGTAGGACCGCCTGCCGTCGTCACCACCGAGGTTCCTTCCGTCTCGTCGGGACTCCCCGTCGTTACAGTGCCATCAAGGCCTGTTCGTATGTCCCAAGATTTTTCAGGAGGCGATCCTGTCGTTTGTTCGTCGGGGAACATCGTGGACAAGCAAGGTCCTCCCGCCGTGGGCTCTTCATCGGCATCAGGCCCATCGGGGGTCTGTAATCGCGCATCGAACGTGCCGTTCGGCGTTCCGAGCCTGAAGCCGACGCACCGGTCTGCTCTGGAGGATTCTGGAAACGTGAACGTCACTAAGCCCGGTGGCCTTATGACGTTGCGCCGTTACGAGTGGTACTGTGCCACGCCAAGTTATTCAGCATTCGGAAGCTGTCGCGTCCCGGGATATCCGTACACAGGATCCCCCCCGAGCGAGGGCGTCTTGCGGATCGGTTCCGCAACGTCGCTGCTCGGCCGTGCCGATACTTCCGCCCAATCGCTACCGAGAGCAGGATTGACGTACGAATGGGAGGAGTTCCCTCGTGTAGACGTGACACTCGAAGATGTCATTTCCGTGGACAGTCCCCGTCCTGACCTCTGTCGGTTCCAGAAAATGGCGGGAGGTGGGACTTCGTCGTCCATCGTTACGGCCTGGGAAGAATATTTTCGGCAGGGACCCGCGTTTCAGGTGCCTTTGGAAATTCCGTGTGACCGCGCGTTTGTATTTTCTTACTCCGAAGTGGAGTACGTTGACCGAGCCGCTCGGTTCCTTTTCGGGACTGTCGACCCGTCGGATACAGAGATGCCGCTTCCTTTGGTCAAGCCTCTGTATACGTACCCAGTTCCGGGCTCAGAAGATCTTCGTCCGGTGGTAACGAAAGCCACCGCGGGCTTAATGCGCCTCACTGGCCGCGTGTTGTGGCCATCCGACTGGCTCGTTCATCTCCGGAGCGGATCGCATGATTCTCGAGTGACTCCGTCGTCGGAGTTGGCGATTGGTCTGACCAAGATAGATTTTGCGGAGCTCCCTCCGGTCTTTTGGCAGTCTATGCCACCGGCAGGGGTGCCCGTACTCTGTCCCCTCGTTTTAAGGTACTTTGGCTATGCGGCGAACGACAGCACCCGTATCTTTCTCGCCTCGAGCGAGTCGTGACCTTCGAGTGGTCCGTTAACGTTGCATGTGCGATCATGCAGCAAGCTCTCGGTGAGCGTCGAGCCTTCCTCGTGTCAGACGGCGTACTTAATGCACTCCGTTCGGTCGTGCCGGGCGCGCCTCGTCTGGCAGCCCCGCTCGTTGGTCGTGGAACTCCACGAATGTGGTCGTTCTCAGAAGCCCTGGGACTTATGGAACGCGTCCGTAGTGCACCAGAAGCACTTTTCGTCGTATGGGAGGATTTTTCGACCGGTGTCGAATCGTCGTACGTGTACTATCACGCTGCGTCGGACTCCTTCCGTCGAGAGTACAGAAACAACCCAAGCTCAGGACGTCGAGGGCGTTTGGGGCTGGGTCATAAGAGGGACTACAGTCATGTTGCCGGAGAAGTTGCTTCTCTCCCAGCACCGTCTGGGGCATCTCTGGATCCTCCAGTCGTTGACGCAAGGGCCATCGTCGAGTCTGATATTACCAGGGACGACCTGGTTCGTTTGTCGAAAGCGGTCGAAGCGTTAGGCCAAAGGGCCTACGAGTCTTGGAATGTCGGCTCGATGATCGAGACGTTAGCTCGCTGGTACCTCGTTCGTACAGAAGAGCTTCGTGAGATGAAGTGGGACCTTCGTGGTGCCCTTTCCGAGGCCAAGGTGGCTACGGAGCGTGCAGATCGAGCTGCGAGTACAGTAGAAGACTTGCGTACTTCTCTTCGTGAAGTTCGCGCAGAGCGCGATCGTTATCGTCAGTCACATGACACCCTCTGGCGTTCCCAAGGGTATGGAAATGCTCGTCATCCCTAGCAACCCTACTGTAGGCGTTCGTAGGGCACCCGCAGTGTGATCGGGGGACTAGGGGTGCAATCGTAGTATTTACCTAGTATTTACGTAGTGTGTATGTAACAGTAGGTACAGCAGGGCGGAAATCTGGGTCAACCGTGCAGTGCTGCCGCATCACATGCGGAGTGCCACCGCAGTAGCATCCCCCCGCCGTTTCTTGTGCGGAGTGCCACCGGAGTGGCCTTCCCTCATCTCGTCATAGCTCGTCGAATTTCGCAAGTCGGGTGCCGTTATTCTTCGTCTGCAAGAAGCCCACTGGCTGGTGGACCGTGATCCGAAGAGCGCCGTCAGCGGGATGGCCGTCAGCTAATACTACTTCGCGTGCGGCAAGACCGAGGTCGCGCGCCGGTTTCTGCAGGAGGCTACTACGCTGGACGCAGGCTTGGCACCAGCGTGCGTCGCCGTGGGACATGCGTGCGGCCTCGACCTCGATGTTTCACTAAGCCGCGACGCGCCATCGTGCGCCGCACGCTCTCCATCCTCGTCGTCTGCTGCCTGCTCTACTCTAGCGTCCTTTCCCCCCGCGCGAACCATGCAACACCCCCCCGCCTCCGCAACCTCACCGCCACCCTATCCCCTACCGGCCACCACCCGGCCACGATCCCCCACACGTGCGTGGTCACCCGCCGTCCAAACACCGTCCAAGTCGCCATCACGCACGGCGGCGTCGGCAACCAGCTCTACTTCCTTCTCGAGGCCCTCGTTCTCGCGCGCCACGCCCACCTCGACCTCCTCCTCCCCTCCCTCCCCAGCCGAGAGTTTAGCAAAACTACCACGGAGCGCACCCTCGAGGAACACGGCGTCAAGTACTGGCACCTCGGTCGCATGCAGCCCGCTGTCGCCCCGCATGCCCGCATCCTGTCCCACTTCCCGCATGTGCGCGCCGGCAGCTTCGACTATGTCTACATCTTCACGCGCGCGAAGAAGCCCGACAAAGTGCCCCCCGCTAAGGTGTCGTCCAGGACGAAGCAGGTGCTGCAGTTCTTGTTGTGCCCGCACGACGGCGTCACCCCGAAAAACCAGGACGAGTGCGCCAAACGCGCGTTTGCAAACGCCGCAGTGGAGAGGCGCTACATGCAGCTGTCGCACCCCCCGGATATGAGCTTGGTGAATGAGCTCGTCACGCTTCGCGACCGGCAGATGCTGCCGGCTGCGGGAAGAGATATGTCGCGCCCGGCGTGCGTGCTGGTCGACGGACACACGTTTCCGCACGGGGGGCGGGTCGGGCATGAATATTTGTACTCGTTCATGCACTATGTGGAGCCCGTGACTAGGATTGCGAACATGGCAGCCAGCTGGAACGTCAAGGAGCTTACCGTGCTCCACCTACGCTACGACGAGAAGGAGTGTATGCCCAGGCCAGGGACGGAGGGCAAGGTTTGCATTACGCTGCTCATGGCTATCAACCAGCCGGACACTGTGTACTGGGCGCCAATGCCGGACTTGGTGGACGTGGTGGTCAAGCTGATGGCAGCGGAGCAGACGCCGGCGCTCTTACTTGCGGCATCGCCGTACGTGCCGGAGGAGACGGTGAGGCAGCTCCGCGAAGCATTCGGAAAGCGGGTGCGGCTGGCGCCGCCCGTGAAACAGTCGCTCCTGCATAATGACCAGAACTTTGTAGAACGCGAGCTCGCGGTGAGATGTGGTTGCTTCATTGGCGACTTCGCGTCGACATGGTCGGGGACGGTTTACTACAAGCGCAGGACGCTGGGGTTGAAGACGCATTGGACTAGCGTGTTGTTGGAGAAGAGCAACACACTGGGCTACTATGCGGAAGAGGAGCACATTCCGCGACCAGAGGAATTGGAAGCAAAGTTTGCGGTGGCAGGTATATAGCCGTCGCAGCAACGCGTCCTCGCAGTGCTATGTTTAAATATGGTAATCCTGGACCAGTTGGGGTGATGCTTGCCATCCGATAGAGGCCTCAAAACAGAGAGAGAACAGCGGCAGAAGTAGAGTAGGGTTTGGCCAGCAAATGTGAGTGGGGTCTTTCCTGCCCTTGTTTTCTTAGATAGATGCGGCTCCTTCAGACATGATTCCGTTACTCGTCTTTTGACGATTGTGAGTCTTGCAGACATCCCTCCACAGCTCTGCTGCAAGAGATCTGCTGTTCGCAATACGCATAGAGCACTTTCGAAATGTCTCCGACACACACAGTTCGTCTTTTCATTCTATCGCGCCCTAGCAGTATAGTACAGCAATTGATCATCCTCCGACAACAGCGCTTCGAGGAGCTAAAGCTCTAAAGCCGTGTTGGTCTTTGAAAGAAGCTCTGCCCCTGGAGTCAACGGGTAGTACAGTACAGAGCTGAGTAAGACAGAGGAGAGCTCGATGACATGCTGCGTCCGGAACCTAGCAGAGGCTGGACACAGAATGTCATCGAGCTCCCCTCTGTCCTAGTCAGTACCAGCAGCGGGATACTTTTCTGGATACGCAACACAATCTCAAAAAGCACATACTATTATACAACACATCCCATACCTGCCCGCCGACTTCAGCACTAGTGCATTGCAATTCGAAGCATCCATCATCAATCTTCCCCGTTGAAGTGAGGTGAACGCGCGATAAAATCGGCTGTTGCAAAGGTCAAACATGCCTTGTGGTTTGCATGGCGTGACACGCACCTCCCCATGGGCCGCCACTCGAGGCCGAATAAGGGATGTCTCGTGTTATACAAAACGCTAAATTTCTCATACGAGCTATCTATTTCTCCCCCATGTAGAAACAGCCAAAGGCTGCCTTGTAGGTGTCGCACTCTCAAATTTCTCAGTTCACAGGTTAAAATATGTCTGCACTGCAGACATAGTCACTGTACCGTTGTGGTACAGTATGCAGTTACTCTACTGCCTGACGTGGGTTAAGAAAGATCAGTAGGAATGAAGATGAACATGTTTGAAGGGTGCAACGAAGGAGAGAAACAAACCAGACACGGGGCTACAGCATGAAGCCCGGCAGCCGGCAGGTCGGTTCCCGCATCTTCACCATCCTCCGCCTGCTCCATTAGCATTCGATCACCCTTTCGACTCCCCTGAACTTCACTCCTCTTCTCATGTCTCCAGCCGCTTCCTTTCATCCGGGCGAGCTCGGCGTACAGCGCCGTGCAGGCACTCGAGGCGTAGCTGATGAGCTTTCTCGTGGCCTAAACGACCATCTTCCAGAGGGCGGTGCTCTAAATTCCTTGCTTCATAAGCTTCGGTTCCTTGCTCTCACCTCCGTGGGTCCTGCAACCGCCGAAACCCCCGGCCATTCTGTTTGGGTCTCTCTCATGTTCGGGCAACAGTTTGTGCATTCGACCTCATCTGATAAGCTTTCCATCCGTTTGGACGGGCTGGCCAGAGGAGATGTCCTCTATGAACATCTCGCGAGGAGCGAGAAAGAAATTCCTGTCAGTGTTATCGCCCTTCACATGATGAGCCGTCGCCGGTATCGCACGAACGGGGTCGTCAGGAAGCTTCATGATGCACCGGCTGGGCCGCGTGCAACTCTCGAGATATCCGTCCTGGAGGCGTTCCCCAACTGTCCAAAGTACATCCAGGCGCGCGAGGTTACGCAGGCTACGTCCTCGCTCCCGCCGGTTCCAGAAGGCGCCGCGTATGAAACAGACCACTCTCTTTCAGAAGCCAACAAGGCGCTTATCGGTCGCGCGGATGCGTTGTGGATTGGGACTTACTACGAGGCCGCCGGGGCAGACACCAACCACAGGGGTGGGCGGCCGGGCTTCGTGCGTGTGGCGTCTGGAAAGGAGATCTTCTGGCCGGAGTATCGAGGGAACGGCATGTTTCAATCATCCGGAAACCTGCAAGTCGATGATAGAGCGGGCGTCTCGTTTGTTGACTTTGACACCGGCCATACGGTGCAGCTTTCAGGGCGCGCCAGTATTGAGTGGGACGTGGACGCAGCTCTACGCGTGGAGAAGTCTGCGTTGCGGCTGACGCGTTTCCGAATAGCGGCCGTCCGCAGGAGTCGCGGACCTGCGACCAATTACAGGTGGACGTCGCCGGAATACTCGCCATACAGTCCAATGTTGCCGCATGAAGATGGAGGGGCGGAGTCAACGGAGAAGTACCCGATGAGAGTATCGCTTGTCAAGGTGACAGAAGAATCGGCCGTGGTCAAGACGTTTCGATTTGTGGCGGCGGAGCGCATTCCGTTCTTGCCAGGTCAGTACGCGTCTTTTGACTCTGGGGTGATGCCGGAGATCTGGAGCGACAGCGAGCCGATCATCTGCACATGGCCTCTGTCCGAAGTGGCAAACTCGACGGAAGGGGATCTCACGCTTGAGGTGTCTGTGAAACGCAAAGACAAAGGGGTGATGTCGAACTGGTTGCACGACCACGCGAAGGTGGGACTGCAGGTGAAGCTGCTCGGAATCGGTGGGGACATGACGCCGTTCAACACGGACGAGTTGCCAGAGAAGATGCTGCTGATCAGCGGGGGAATCGGGATCACGCCCAACATGGCCATCCTGCGAGGCATTGGTGCGCGCTCAGACGGTGCGAGAAATGTTGCGCCGGATGTCGTAATGGTTCACCAAGAACGGTGTGAGGATGACATGCCGTTCAAGGACGAACTGCACCGGCGCGCGAGAGTATCGAAGGGAGCGCAAGGGGTGACCGCGGAGCACAAGGGGTGAAGGCGAAGTTCAGGGGGTGAATCGGAGCGCAGGGGTTGAAGCGGAGCGCAAGGAGGTTATGTAGCGGGTACGGGAGGTACAGGCGAGGTATAGCAGAGTGTAAAGCGGTGTAATGAGGGTGCTTCCCGGCGGCGCATGTGCCACGGCGCCCACGTCATGCGCGTTTCTGCGCCTCGTGCCGTACACGTGTGCGGGCGTGCCCCCGCGGGATCCCGCGCCCGTGCTGCGCGGTGCGCTACACTGCGCGCTCGGCGCGCGCCGCCACACCCGCCCCTGCCACCCCCGCCCCCCCGCCCCCGCTCCAGCGCAAAGGCGTCCGCACGCCGCCCCGTTCTACGCAGCCAACTTGGCCACCGAGCTGTTCTTCGTGTTCGCGGCAGGCGGCGTGCGGCGCGCGCGACTGTATGACGACAGTGCGTTCGCGTGGCTTTAAAGAATCACATTTGAGTGGGAAATTGGTGGTGCGCGCCCTTCAGGGCCGTACACGCCACTGAGTGGCGTGTACGGTCCTGAAGGGCGGCAGTGGCGGCCACTGCCTCGCGCACGTGTCACGCGCGGACCCCGAAACTCCCGCTCGTCATGACAGCAATGCAAGACGGTTGCGCAGCGACTGTTGCTGCGGCCTGTCGCTCCCGCCTCTTGTCGCTCGCCGCATTGTCTGTGGCGCGGCATAACTCGAGCCCCCGCTTCCGTCCCCGTCTTCTCTAATCGTCTGCACACGCGCCTCCCGCTCTGCCGCTCTGCCGCTCTGCCGCCCTTCCACTCTACCGCCGCCTTGCCCTGCCGCTGCCTCTCGCCAGACCCTCCCCCTCCCGCCTTCCGCCTCCTCGCCCCGCGCCCGCCGAGACTCCCCCCCGCCGCCATGTACGCCGAGATCTTCGGCGGCCTGGTCGTGACGTGCGCCCTGGTGCGCTTTGCGCAGTACTACTTCTCGGACGCGTCGCCTGCGTCGGACGCGGCCAAGCCATCGGACGGCCCGGCCGCGAACACGCCCGACTTCCGCGCCTTCCAGAACAACTAACTGGTCGTATACCTGCTGGCCATCGCGGCCGACTGGCTGCAGGGGCCCTACGTCTACGCGCTGTACGCCGAGTACGGCTACGGGAAGAAGGAGATCGCCCAGCTCTTCATCGCCGGCTTTGGCTCGTCCGCCGTCTTCGGCACTTTTATGTCTCGATCTTAGAAAAACAAGGTGCTGACGCTTGACAAGACAGTGTCTAAGACTGCGAAACAAGTGGGGTCAGCACTGAGCGGGGACCCAGTTGCGGAGTATGGGACAGTTGGACGTTCTACGCACTGGCGGACCGGATAAAATAATCGACGCGGGATTGCGGGAAACTGAGCTGGAGTTGCATGGAAAAGCAATACGCTGCATGTGCTGTGGCACAAATAGGGAAAACGCAGGGATCTGGTGCGAACGTGATGCGGTTTACGAGCCACTACCGGGACGAGCAAGTGAACCAATTTGTGATCCCCCCGGTGGGCCTCACAAACGACGAGGTGGCTGTCAAGAGTAAGACACAAACGGCTAGTGTGGACTTGGAGGAATTGTACGAAGAGGGGATTCTACAAGGTTACACACGCGCGGTCGCGTAAGCGACGGCAGTTTTGTGCGGTTTGCAGGTAGTGAAGAAAAAGTACGCAAACGGGAAAAGGGGATGAAGCTACGACGCGGCAGGGATGTGATCTGGAAAGCGACGGCCAAGAAGCGAACGAAGCTGTGGAAGGGACGGGCGACTACATGGAGAATGCGACCCGCAAGCGAAAGCTATGGAGCAATACGGCCGACGCGAAGGAAGTGAATGAGCAATGCGTGTGGGGACGAGTCGTGCGGAGAAAGCGGTTGGCCAAGGAGATGGAGGACAAGGAGATTGAAGAGCAGGAAAAGGAAAAAGAGAAGGAAAAGGATAATGCGAGTGAGGCCAAGACATCGGGAACGGGGATCGCAGAGAATAGTGGTGGAGAGAAGGAAGCAGCGGAGCTAGCAGAAAAGGATCAGATGAGTGCCTCGTAGTTGTGGTTGTGAGAGGGGAATGGTGCCCTGTAGAATGAAATGATTTCTGTTTTTACTGGAATAAGGGAGGCAGCTGCGCTGACTGGCTCGTCGGTCGCCACCTCAACGTGAGTGCGGGCGCAGCAGCTTGGGGGGCAGGAATGAAAGGGGGTGACTAATACCTAGGACGCGCTATCTACGTCCCCAGTGAGAATGGTATGAGATACAGCCACGCGTAGTGTGCGAGCCATATAAATACCTCTCGAAATGCCCGCCTTATCGCGGATGACGATGAAGCAAGACTGTTGGCTGTAGCTGAGCTGGCAGAACGGTAGAGTTGTCAAAATGGCCGGGCTGGTACGTTCTCAGGCGTGAGTTCGAGCCCGGTCCCGGAATGTCGCGGTCAAGGGGGTAAGTGTATGGTGTGCATGCCGGAGGAGAATTGGCAATTTTTCTTCCACTATACTGCCAGGGGATTTTAACCCCTGGTGCATTTTTGCCCTCCACTGTAAGCCGTTTTTTTAAACAAAAATTAGCATGCAGTGCAGCGCACTACCCTTCGCCTTATCTCAGCCATCTGAAACCATCTTCACGAAACGCAAAGCACAATTCCAAGAGAGAGAGGCATGTGTCGCAGACGGGTGGGGAAAAAGAGAGGCATATCAGCGTCCTCTTCGGCCTTCTGGGCCTCCTCCTTTCCATCCACCTCCTTCTCTCTAACCTCTCCCTCACGCTCCTCGACTTCATCAACCCCCCTCTCCACCGCCACCTCCCATCCTCCTTCCAACTTCCCGCCCCAGCGTCCGCGGCGCCGTACGCCACTGCCGGGCAGATCTTGTTCCTGGCCGTGCCCATGTCCCCGCAGCACGCCGCCCGCACCTTTGTTGCGTCGGACGCCGTGTCGTGCCTGGTGCGCTGTAGTGGCAACATCTCCAAAAGTGGCTCAGTGCCACTACAACCACTTTTGGAGATGTTGCAACTACATGCGGGCCGCCTTTGCGCGCGACCGCGCCGCGGTGCACGCCCTCTGTGCCGCCCTCGTGCGCGACCCGCTCGTCGCCTACGTCCCCGCCCCGCCCGACTTCGTCGACAACTCGCACCACGTCTACCCCTTCCACGTCCACTCGGCGCGCGAGGTCTTCTAGCGCATCGGCGTCCTGCACGCCCCGTGAAGTACTCCCCGTTCACCCCCCCGCCATCCGCCCAGGCCCCCCCGCCGCACCACCACCGCATAATCACTTCGAAGTATACTCGCTAACGTTTACATTCCGTTTTGTCTCTAACTGTACGGCTCCACGGCTCTTTTTCATTGCTCAATCACTCTGTATGTTTGAGGAACATTTCATTCACTTAATGCGCTCACTCTTCGCCAGTGCAGGTTCCGAACTCATCGCTTGAATACAACTCAACGCTTTTGCGCTTTCGCGACCCCTTTGATCTGGCCGTCCGCTTCCTCTTCGAAATGTGTTCCATCTCTCGAGGCTTTGGATCTTTATTTTGGGATTTGACGTTGTTGTGAATGAAATAGTGACCTGTGGAATAACTTTCTTCACCAAAGTCGTACGGGTTCGTTTGGATTACAATCAGGAAGTTTTACGCATCAAGAACACAGTCACTAAGTTTTGTGCTTGGTATCTAACTATCATATGGATTTCACATGCGACATGCGAGCAATCCATAGAGACTGAGATGCTCTACCAACTACGAACTTTCTTCGTCCGAGAAACTCTCATTGTCGATCTCATTGTCGATCTCGTCGCCTGAATACATGTCAGCACGCTTACGTTTTCCCCTAGTGACACGTTTGTTGTTGCCCCTTTTCTGCACTCCGCTTCCCTTCGCTTTTGTCGGCTCGGGAGCTGCATCGCGGCTTTCCAGCCAGGCTTGGAAATCGGCAAGCATTTTGCCATTGCTCGCAGAGACGCTTGATGCGCGACCGCTGTTATGTTCCGGAGCTCTCTCCGCCAGGTTTTCAACGGCTCCTGCGACCATAACATCATCATGTGCATCTAATGCGTCTTTGGGACGAGCAAGCAACTCATCGCGTTGGTTCCCCTCATTCCCTTGGACTTGTTTGGATCCACGCCGACTCGGTCGCTGACCTCTAGTCTTTGTTTCCTCCTTATCCTTTCTTCGCCCGCGCGCCAGCGGGCTAACTCTCACCCTAGATGCCTTCTTTCCGGATTGACGCGGAATGGAAAGTCTCTGCGAAAAGTTGATTTTCTTTCTAGCTCTTGGAGGCGCCCCACTGTCGTTTAGCAGCGGAGCTTTCAGGGAAGATGATCCGATCGGTCGCGAGTTGACGACACCCGTACTGCTCCCGCGGGACGGTGGAGTACTATTGTTCTTCGATGGCCGTGTCCGGGCGCTTGTAACCTCGTCAATATTCTGCTCGTGGGTATTTCTAGAATCGCTTCCATTCTCGATAAGACTATTGCTGTATGAGCCGTCCGCAATCATTGTCCGAATGCCTTGAAAGCGAACAGATCCAGAGTGCCTCTCTGTCGCAGTGATGGCACTGCTCATCACAGCCGCGGAAACGGGTGGAATAGGTTCCACATCGGGTGAGATGTCTGGCACTACCACGCCTGACGGCACATCTTCAATGCTGTATCGAGGTAAGCTGATTTTTATCTCTTGTTCCGATGCGTTTAGAGCGACTTCCCCACTTCCAGATGTGCCCACAGCTTGAAGGTTTCTTTTTCTCTCTCGTTCTTCGGCTGCCCTCTGTACCTTGCGTTTCGAATATAGCTTTGCAGCCACCATCTTGCGAGTTGGAAATATCCGCACTCCCTGTGTCAACGGATCAAAATTCTCATCTAGGGCAGTCATCAAAACCAACAGCTCTATATGCTCTGGCTTTTCTCTTCTGAGCATGTCATATGTCTTCATTCCGTACAGTGAACCTATGACGGATGGCGCGAGATCCCCAACAATGCGCATGAGAGTTTCCGCCCTGCTCTTATCTTCCACGTCGGTTCCATACCACCTGTATTGCATATTAGGGTCGTTCGCATGCTTCTGATTGTGATCGCGAACAAAGTTTCCGACTTCCCGAAGTACGTTGAAATATGAGTTCGTGTCTTTCCCTTTGGCTGACGACGGGTTTCGTTTATCCTTTTTTGTGTTTGTTCGTTTCGCGATCTGTTCTGGAATGGGTGGGGGTCGCGCTACATTGAGATCATTAGGAAAAAGTCCGGTGGGAGTCAGCTTTGGACGGAGCTCTCCTAGTTTTCGCCGTACGGTTTCAAGTGGCATGGGCAGTAATTCCTGATTTGGTTCCATCATGGAATACGTGGATGTAAGGATGCTTCACAGGCGGAAGAGGGGTTCGAAGTGGCGTGAAGAGGGGGCGGAGATATCGCGGATGGACGGTGGAGTAGAAAATGTAGAGTTATGCAGTGTGGATGAGGAAACAAGGTTGGATGTGAAAGAGAAGTGAAACGTGGACTTGTGGTCAGCTTTTCAGTAATCCAATCCGGTGTGTTCATGCAGCAACCGCGCTCTCAGATCCGAAGCGAAAGGATGTGCGATGTGAGAAGCACGGGTGCTCTCTCTCTATCTTTCGATTCATCGTTCCTTTCGATTCGTGTACATCTTGGACTGACCAAAGCCCTCCTCGGCTCGTTCTCACATCGTACCACGCAGGATGAAGCCACGTTGCGCATCTCTAGGTTTCTTCTGAGTTCAGAGATGTGGCACCGGCAACTGTACGTTTTCACTACCATGATCTAAGTCTCCGCAACTATCAAAGACGTTTATCTATCTAACCCCCTTCCCGATCTACAAAATGAATCTTTCGGAACACAAGTTCATCTGTCTATCAGCATATCGCTGCAAATGCAGCCATGTCGGAAAGCCGGTTGCACGAAGCACAATGAGAAGACACAGACGAATTGCAAATGCGCAAAGGAGGCAGGATGGTTTAACAGAGTTAGGGAACGGTCCAATATATTCTGCCGAACGCGAAGAGGAACAATTTCGAGCCCTGCTTTCTTCTGGTGAGACCCAGGCATCCTCCACACAAGGACATAGGTCAAATGGAGTTTCAGAAACCCATAACTACGCTTCCCAAAACCTGGTTCAGCTCGAAGTCGACATTGCGGGTGAAGGTGGGCATGGAAGTGCGCCATACGGCTTTGCGAGCGACGATGTCAGTGCACATTCAATGCCGGGAACCGAAGATGAAGCGGACGTTGTTCAGAGCGTCAGTGTAGTGGATGTGACCGAGTTAGATGGTGTCATTCCAGATACTCCGTACGGGGATGGAGCGGAACTTGAGGAGCTGAATGGCAGCGCAGGTGTATTTATCGGCTCAATTGGTAATGAGATAATAGACTCTCGTACAAGCAATGGGAGTAGTCTTATCGAGCAAGTTGGAAAGGAAAACAGTTGTGACATACCCGTACAGTATGGTCCCGCATTGATTGACTCTCAATCACATCATGATGATATTGAGCCTGCCTATCAGCCACAGGATGCATACACTTATGAACCAGGTATTGTTACCTTACCAAATCGTGATGTAGTTCCAGTCGGTGATTTGCTTGTTCAAAGCAGCGGAACAATCCACAGTTCTGAAGCTTCGGAATTCCCCGAAGGTGAACATGCAGCATCCGATTCAAAGCAATTGGAAAGGGGAGGTACACAAGCCAGCGCCGCGGATCGATTCGACGATTGGGTCACGCGAAATCGTGCGTGGATCAAGATCTTCCTCGACCACGGCCTGACACTTGGAGCACAAGACTCAATTCTTACGGAACTGAAAGCCCCCGTCATGGCACGCCAGCTGCGGCGAAACTTTGAGAAGTATACAAACTTCTCAACAATCAATTACCTTGCCTGTAGACGTCACATGCTCCTTAAATCTTTCGCGGGGGCTCTTCGGAATCCAGAGCTGCGTTGTGTGTCATGCGTCGAACAGGGCACTGCTCAAGATATTGTTATTTTTGAGTACCTCCCGCTCCTCGAAAGGATTGAAGCGTGGGCGGCCGATGAAAAGGCCTGCAAACAAGTGTTCTCATATCACCAAGAGAAGTTAGTCCGGCGAGTAGCAGCGGAGGGTGGTCAATCTCGTGAACGATACTATGAAGATTTTTTTGATGGCAACTTATATCACCGGATTGTAGAGGAATGCGGTGGGTATGATGCTGTGAAGTACGACGTGTTCATCGCACCAAGTACGGATGGGTTCCAAACGTTTGAGAACCACAGATATGACTGCTGGCCCATTGCCGCCCTGAACTATAATCTGGATCCGAGCATGCGCTACCTCATCAAGAACATCATTCCGCTCGGCTTCGTGAAAGGTCCAAAGGAGCCTGAATTCATAGACACATGGTTTACACCTTTGGATCAGGAAATACGGAAAATCAACAAATGTGGCGGCACGAGCATCTACTTCCATGATGGTGTTGAGCGAAAGGTTCGCGTTCATGTCATCCATCAAACCGGTGACAAGCTTGCTGTCAACAAGCAAGCCGGATTAGTCGGACACAATGGAAGATGCCCCTGCAGATTTTGTGTCTTGGCCGGCGTGTGGAGTCCTTTCCACAACCACATGTACTACCCTACCCAATGCACAGTTCTCGTTCCTCCAGAAGACGACCCTACTGGTTTCAGAATTCCTAAGGAAGGCTCAAGAGCACCTACGGAGTTCAAGATATTGTGGGATCCCCGAAGACCCACTTATCGCGCGGCGGAGGGCACCGCGCTGACACTTTCTCAGCTGGAAGACCCATACATCTCCAATGCCGAACGGGAACGAATCCGAAAACGAACAGGGATAAAGTGGAGAACTGTACCGCTTTCCATACATTCTGTATATCCTTACACCTCTTTCCCTCTTGACATAATGCACACCTGGATGAACATCTGCAAAGACATGATGGACATTTTCAAGGGTAAATGCATTCATCTGAAAGAAGCCTATCGTAGCGATGATCGATTTATCCTCAGCCCTTCACAGTGGCGGCAAGTAGATGAGGAGATGAATGCGATCCGGAAAGGTACTGCCCAGTCTGCTTTCCCTGATATACCCCGTAATACCGCGCACTACTCAAATTGGAAGGCCTCGGAGTGCATCGAGTTCTTATCGAACTTTGCCATAATAGTTTTTGATGGCATTCTGCCACAGCCGTATCTCCGGAATCTGTACCTTCTTTCTCAACTGGTCGAATTGTCTCGCAGACCCGTCATGTCGCAAAAGCAAGTGGAGGAAATGAAGCAGCTTGGAATAGACTTTGTTTGCGGGTTCGAATCTCTGTACTACCGAGGTGACGTGAGGAGAGTGGGGGTCTGTAAATCAACAGTTCACGACGTTGTCCATCTCGGTTGGATGGTTGAGCAATGTGGACCCCTGGTTAACTATAGTCAATTTTGGATGGAGCGCTTCATTGGCTTTATCAAGCATTTACTGCACGCCACGATCTTGGCGGCAGAGTCAATGAATGAAACAGCCAAAATGACCGAGCGTGTCAAGATATATTTTAGGAACCATTTCGTTTCGAAGAATGACCGAGGTGCTGGCGGGGAAGCTAGGGATGATGCGACTGAAGTGGGGGATTTGAAGCTGCTCTTCCCGCGCGATCGAGAATCACTCAACGATGCATATCACGCAAGAATGGGGACTCGAAAGCTCCTCGCTGCTTTCATATCCAGAGCGGAAGGCATCGTTGAGTCGGAAGCGAGCGCGGCGGTCGAGGAGGATGGGATATGGTGTTACGGCCGAGTCTCCCTGCCGGTTGGTGATGGTTGGCAGATCATTGGTGCGAGCAATGCAAGACGGCATCGCCGTGAAATGACTCGGTCAGATTGGTACATCGCGGCAGAGTTCTCTACAGAACACGGGCACCTCCGTGATGTATATTATGGAAAAGTACTGAAGTTCCTTCGCTACACCTTTCCATTGAATGGAAGCTCTGTCACGAAAGACCTCATTCTGGCTGCCTGGGCAAGCGGTTTGTTTATCAATCAGTATCAACAGGTCTTTAAAACAGGGACAGTGGATGTCGCTTTCAGGAACACAACCGTTGAAGACGTCTCAGTTATACTACACTCGATTGGACAGCTAGAGCACCGCACCAACCGAAGAAGCGGGAGGCATGTAGTGTTTATAGATCCCCAGCGTGCGGCCAGTATGCTTTTGGACAAGGACCAAATAGGATCAGACGGCGTGAATAGGACTTTGGTAGCGTCTCGAAGGTGAGATCTGTCATACTTGAACGCACGGCATGGAGTGTCGAGGAAGAAGACATGGATGGCATGCGAAAGCGGGAGGAAATTATGGAACAGCAAGGAGCAATGGGAGTACGAGGATCGGTAACCTGCTGAGTGTGATGACCATGGAGTTGGGCTCTAAGACATAGCATACGCTGAAATTCAGAGGCGTCCCTGGTTTGACATTCTCTGCAGGAGACTTTGGATCGTCTAGCACGAAAGGAGTGTCCTCATGATTGGCATCTGCAGAAGTGAAGACAATCAACCGGTGCATGGACGCGTCTTTAAAATCATCAAGCGTTTCGTTGAAGTCAACATATGCGTCAAAAATTGCTTGCTTTCTTCTTTCGGGATTTCCAAAAGCTTCATCCTGGGTACAGTGAGCAATACGAAGTACTCCCCAACTCTTGCTTGAGTGAAAATCGTCCCACTCCGAAAAAGGTTTCATGATAAGCGCGACAGACTGATCACGATGGATAATGTCCTAGCGCAAACAGAAAGAACAATCAACCTGAGGCCTTGTCATGTCCTGGTCGGCAGTATGGCGTGGAGAAAGAGGTGCTGAATTCTCCGTCTGTCGAAGTGATACAGATTGGAGCTCCACTTTTGTCGATGTGTAAGAGAGCTCGGAGTTACTCTTACAAACCATATGCCGAGAAACGCCCTTCTGTATGGAGAGGAACGAATTCTGTTGAGAGAACCGCGCAATGTCTTTCGAGGCAGAGTGAATTCGTAACAGAAGTGAGGGGGGAGGCGCTTTTGCAAGAGCTTCTCTGAGGGCGGTTGGCATGGATGAGAATGTTGCGTTTCCTGTTGTTCGACGGACTGCTGCTCCTCATGGCAGTACACTGACTGGTACTTCTCGAAATTCAGTGAGGTGTGAGGTCAAAACGATGGTCTTCGTGTGCGTCCGTCGCCGTCCGCATCAGATGTTTCACATCTTCATCACGGTTCATGCTCCGTCTGTTTTCACGCAACACCTTGGAGCATCTCACGATTAAGCTCTCCAAACCGTCTACAGTCACTCCGGACGAGACATCCAGGACAAGTTTACCGAGCGCCATAACCCCCGAACGGCTCGCAACTACAACCTCGTCCACTGCCACCTCGTCTCCTTCGTCTTCCGCTCGACGTTTTTGCGACCCTTCTGAAGTCTTCGCCCCCTCAGATTCCATTACATCAGCAACGACCTTGCTGTTCATCTGGGACCCGCATCTGAGGGTGGTATATTGGACAAATGACTTAGGGTCATGGTGATCGTCATCCGGATCATCGTCATCGTCATCGTAGTGGTGGCGGCGGTGCGGCGAGTGGCCATCGATATCGCTATTTGTAGTAAAAACCCTTTCATGCGAGGGTGAGGAGTGTCCACGACTGCGCTAGCGATTGCCGAGTTGAAGCTGGTGCTCGAGCTCCTCCTCGTCTGACTGTTTCTGCATGCTTACGCGTGCCATGGCGCGGACCTTGGACGAGCGGACGGGCCGCTTTTCGGCCCCCATGGTGTTTTGCGGCGGGGTTAGTCAAGAATGCGAGACCGACGGAACGGGGCGGAGAGGTGGAGAAAATTAAGACGTGGTCGGCTGGCGGCTGGTCGCACTATGAAATGGATCGGTGCAAGGTGGTGGTGGGGAGGTAGATGAGATGAATGGTGAAAATGCTTGAAAGGAGTACACGTGTGAATAGATATACGAATCTTAAGTCGACAATTGCTCAACGTGGAGTGTAAGTGCATGCGAGTAGAAAGCAAACACTTGGCTCGTGTACGATTCCCATACGGCGCCATCAGATGGCCTCTGATATAGGCGATGTATGAGGTATTTCATCTGTTAAAAGAAGCTCCTCTAGGGGGCTCATTTGCAGTGCACCCGCAGTGCACCGTAGTATGTACGCAGTAGGGTCGTAATGCCACTGTGGGTCACTCCCAGTATCAATACGGATTCCACGTGTGGGGAGCACAGTGCCATTGCTGCACCCCACACGTACTACGGGTACCTACGGATGCACTGCACGGTACGTACTGCGGTGGCACTGCGTTTGGTTTACTAGGGACCAGACACGGCTTCCATCGGAACGGAAAGAGCAGTATATCCATCGCTCTCTGGAACGTCGCCGGCGCGTTGGTAAGCCCGAAGGGCATTCATGAGAATCGGTACAAACCTGAGTGGCATGAAAAAGCGGTCTTGTCGCAGTCGCATTCCGAAATAGGCATCTGCCAATATCCAGAAATTGCGTCGAGCGCGAAAAAGACCTTGGTGTCTCCCAAGGAATCGAGACATCCATCCATCCTTGGTAAAGGGTAAGTGTCCTTCACCGTTACCGCATTTAACCTACGATAATCAACACAAAATCGCATCGAGCCGTCCGGCTTGGGTACCAATAATACGTGTAGTGCAATAGGCACCTGGAAAGGGGGGTGAAAAGAAAGGAAAATATTTAGATGTGAAAAGTAGTCCGAGTTGAAGGACACACGTGTGAATAATTGCACGGTTTTAATTTTTAATTATTCTATTTTATTTAGTTAATTAGTTGGCATTAATTTTGCTGACACTAGATTAGATCTAGGATCTAGCGCCGCAAGCTACTGTAGTGGCTCCGGCGGGGCGATATATACCTTAGCCCTCTGACCACCAAGTCAGTAAAGGTAACCCGAGTTGCCGGAGTTGAATGTCCCCTTGGTCGAAGTCCGTCTCTTCCAAGACGCTCTCTTTTACCTAAGCCTACGGCATCCTCTATCGCTCGGGGCTTCCCTTTCTCTTTCTTTTATTTCCCTATCCTTTTCTATCTCTAATTCTACCTATTTTCTCCTTATCTTGTGTTGGTGCCATCGGCCTCGGTTGCGACCGAACCGGTGTAGGTGTCTATGCCATCGGGCGACACAGTTGACGTAGCGCTGCTACTGTGACCTATTTACCAACAGAGACAGTTGCAATGACGTCTCCCTCGAAGGGCTCCGTGGTGTTACGAGCCAGTTTTGGTACCATCGGTGTCGGTTGCGACCGAACCGGTGTAGGTGTTTCGAGCCACCGGGCGGCACGGTTGACGTAGCGCTGCTACTTTCGTTTCATCCAGTCAGGCTGCGTTTTGACGCCCCCGTCGAAGGCCTTGTCGCGTTACAAGGTGTCGAAGAAGCTCAACGAGCAATGACCTTACATCCCAGTGAAACCGGGGTATCCAAGTACACGCCCCACCCCACACTCGTCGAGCAGTTCTCTTCGCAAGTCTCTACCACACTGATCCCGGGCCGGGCTATTTCTCTGTGCCCCCCCTACCAGGGATCTGAGCTACTACGAGTCGCAAGCTCGTTTAAACGGAGAAGGGAGTGTCGGACACTCTGTAGCGCTGTGCCATCGGCAGTTCTTCTTTTTGCTGCTGTTGTTGTTTTTGCTGGACCATTGGACCGCAGTCTCTGCCTGACAGGCGCATTGCACTACCAAAGTGGTCTCCCGACGTAGAATTGTGTACAGCAAACCCGACCTCGAATTGTGTCGACGACAGCCTCGGTCTGCAGTTGCACTACAACGGTGGTCTGGGTAACGGAGTCTTTTTATTTTTGTTTGTACCGTTTTTTGTGTAGGTTCGCTTGTACGAGCGATGTCGACAAGCGCCCCCGGGGACGTCGGTCCCGGGGCGAGTAGGAGCGGATCGGCAAGGGCGTCGAGGATCCCGCGAGGTCCTCGCACCCGAAGCCAGGCCAATACGGCCACGGATCCCGAAGGTCAAGAAATCCCGACGGGGATTGAAGCCGACAAGGATAACCTATCCTACAGGTTCGAGAAGATGGGCGAGGAAATTCGCCAAGAGATGACGAAAAATGTCGAGGCTGAATTAGCCCTCGTCCGGAAGCAACTGGAGTTGCAAGCATTCGAGTTCTACACCGTTCTAGGAGAGCTGTCGGCTCGAGTGGATCTCGTCGAGAAGGAGCGAGATGAGGCGACCGACGGTCTGGAGCCGGGGGTCCTAGCTTCGTTGAAAATTTCGGTCAAGGACGCAAGGCGCGACGCGAATCAAGCTTTGGAGTCCTTAGGTAAATTTAGAAGCAGTATCGACGACAGGTTTGACCGCGCCGCTCATCGTTTCAAGGACCTTGAACAGGTCGCCGGGCAAGAGCCACTCCCCACTGGTCGAGAGGGCGACCGTCGATCGAAGAAGGACAAGGTCGCTGTACAGCGGAGTTCCAAGTCGAAGACTTCGAAGAAGAATCTGCGACGCAGGAGCAAGAGTCACTGTAGTGACGAGCCGGAGGACCAAGACTCAAGGACCGAGTCGAATGGCCTTTCCGAAGATGGTGACGACGGTTTGTCGAACCATGCCAGCGATTCCGAACATCGTTCAGAGGAAGGGAAAGGAATTTCGCGGGGCAAGAAAATTACCTCCAGACGGGGCGGGATTACTTCGTCCGCCTCGCGGAGAGACAAGGACGCTGAACCAGAGGACGTCGCAACGCGACGCGGGCCGCGATGGGAGGAGTTGGAGGATCTGAATCCGACCAACCACCTTTTTAAGAAATTACTTTCGTACCGAACGTACTGCTTGCGGAACCCGCAGACATATTTGTCAAGTTCCCGGCGGACCGCCGCGCGAAAAATCAGGAGAGATATTCCGCCTAAGGTGAAGAAGGACAAAAAGTTCACAGGTGAGGACGGAGTCCTTGTGTTGGATTTTTTGGCAAAATTAGTTCAAGAGTTCGATTCTCAAGAAATGAACGAAGGGCAATTGACCCGCTTGTTGCCCGAATTTCTAAGCGGCATCGCCTTGAGACAGTACACTTCAGTGTCTCAGACGGCCGGGTCCCATCACGGAAAGATGTCCGTTTGGCCGGAGGCCGTACAGTGGTTGTTGAGGAGTTTCGCAACCGCCGAGGCGATTCGTCAAGCAGTGCTGGCATTGCGAGAGGTTCAGCAAAGACCGTCTGAAGACGAGATAGAATTCTATATCCGTCTGACAGACGCGAGCAATCGATGTGGAAACGTATATTCGATGGAAGAACAAATGACGATGTTTATTGAGAGACTCGATTCCGGTATCAAGCCAATGGTGTCTCAATACCGACAAGACAATCGGGACGTTTCGTGTTTGAGACTAGTTAGTTACGCGAAGGCGTATGGCTCGGCGAGCCGCGCTAAGGACAAGAAGACCAAGAAGGTCACGATTCAGACGCCGTCGACGTTCAGGGCGGGTAAGAAGCCGAGGGCTTCTTATCCCGGTCGCAAACGTCAGGCCGCCGTCCACTTAGCCGAGTCAATCTCCGCGTCAGATGAACGCGGTGCGCGCGAAAGTAGCGAAAATCAGTAGGAAGGAGCATTGGTAGCCGAAGGCAATTTTATTGAGCCATCGGAGGGCTACGGACACAAGGACTACGGGGCAAGCGGGTCGTCAACTCTACCGACGCCCACATACACGACAGAGTCGTTTTCAGAGCCCACGGATCCCGTGATGACGTTCCGGGGGCGCGGCCACACGCCGGCGCCGCGCATTCCGATGTAGGACAAGGGCACAACGATTCGAAGGCCAGGCTGGATGGGGAGGCCGCAACATCAAGGAAGGCCGCCGGCCCGTGGAGGACCTAGGCCGCAATATCCCGTCAAGAAGCACGGACTGGTGTGCTATCATTGTTATGAGAAGGGGCACGCCGCACCAACGTGCATACTTTCCCTCCGGGAAATGCATCGAGTTTTGGAAAATTATGAGGCGTTGTCTCCGATGGAGAGGTTAGGGATGCCATCGACGAATTACCTGAAGGTCAAGAATTGGTTTGATTCGCAGACGGCGAGCACGCCCAGTGCTTCTACGCCGAGGCCGAACCAACCCTTCAGAGGGCCCGCCGCGGGGCCCGCGCCGTCGGATGTGAGGAGGATCCTGCAGCGGCAGGAAAACTAGAGAGAGGAATCTCGCATGAACCGCGAGAGGCACAGGGTCGACGTACTGTGACCGGGGCTCAGCCCCGTTCCCCGTCTCTAAGGGAAAAATCAGGCCCCGATGAGGAGGTTGTTGGGTTGGTGGATAAGCCCAAAGGGGCGGCCCAAGTCAAAAGAACTTTGAGCCGAGCCCGAGATCATCCGCTGAAAGAAGTTCGAAGGCCCTGGTACAGGGTTAAACGAAGGGAGTGTCCCGAGAAGATTTTGGTTCTTGCGCGAAAAAACTACAAAGCTTACGCGGACATTGGACCAACAGTCGGATTGATGAGCCGGGTATTGTCTGTATTAGACACCGGCGCGGGACCAAACCTTGTGCGAAAATCGGAACTCCCGGCTGGAATGGAATCTCTAGTGTCCGACGGACCGACCCAAGACATTGGCGACGCGAACAATAGGCCACTCCGGACTCTCGGCACAATTAGAATGCCTGTGAGGCTTTAGAAAATTTGTGGCCGCAGCCGAGTTTATTGTATGCGAAAACTAGCCGTCCCGCTAATTCTAGGCGCGGACTACTGTGACCGGTTTGTGGAAGCAATTTATCCAAGAAAGAAAACGGTTGAGTTGGCGGATTTCTCGGAGGTTCCGATAGTTAGGCGGTTCTCGACGAGAAAAGGGAAGAAGAATCTCGTCCCGGGAGAGGACGAGAATGATGGAAAGGCGGAGCGAATTTCCCCTAAGGAAAAAAATGGCAAGAGCCACGACTATCGAGCCAGGGACGCAACGCGTCGTGGAATGCACCTCGAAGAGGGCGGGCTTGGTTGTGATTCAGCCGTACTCGTCGTTGTACGAAAGGTACGGGTTGATCAACACGTACCTGTCATACAACGACACCATTCGTGCACGTCATCACGTGAACGAATGGTGTCGTTCAGGTTGAGCCTGACAGGCCATTTCGTTTACTCGTTGCGAATTTTAGGACGTACCCTGTCAGGGTGCAAAAAGACCAAGTGGTGGCAGAATTATTACCGCACCCGAGAGCCGTGCTCGAGAGCAAAACCACCATTGGTGAAGTTCTCGGAATTCAAGAAAGGAAGAACAAAATTTTTCCTAATTCCACCAAGACGCCTACAGGCGAGACAAGATGCGAACCGTCGGATCAAGGCCGCGAGGACCAGCCAGAAGAACGGTCGGCAGGGCTCTCCGCGTCGGCATCTACGAAGCCGCAACGCAGGATTGAGCCGCCACCGCCGGACGTGGAGGACCTCGACCTGAGCCACGTGCGGGACCGGCTGCGCGAGCAGTTCCGTCGGATGTTGAAGAAGTATTCAAGGATGTGGGATGAGAAGGTTGGTGAAATTAATACCACAGTCCATCCGATCGAGTTGATCCCTGAGACTGGCCCCATCGCACAAGCTCCGTATCGGGCCGGGCCTAAAGCCTGCGAAGTAGAAGATGCAGAAGTGCAGAAGATGTTAGAAGCAGTAGTGATAGGACCAGCGCAGTCAGAATGGGCGTCGCCCGTGTTGCTGGTGCCCAAGCCGGACGGGTCAATGCGTTTATGCGTAGACTACCGCAGGCTGAACGCAGTGACGGTGAAGGACACGTATCCTTTACCGCGCATGGACAAGTGTCTGGACTCGCTTGGTGACACCAAGGTTTTCTCCGCGTTGGACGCAATTTCGGGATATTGGCAGATGCCTATCCCTGAGTGCGACCGCGACAAGACCGCATTTTCGTGTCACTCAGGTCTGTATCGCTTCTCAAGAATGCCCTTCGGGCTAACTAACGCGCCAGCGACGTTCCAGAGAGCAATGGATATCCTGCTCTCCCCGTTCCGTTGGAAATGCTGTTTGGTGTATCTAGACGACATAATAATTTTTAGCAAGTCGTAGGAGGAGCACATCGTGCACGTGGATGAAATACTTTCCGTATTGGAAAAGGCAGGTGCCAAGCTCAAGCTTCGCAAGTGCGAATTTTTCGTGGAAAAGATCAAGTACCTGGGTCACGTCATCCGCCCGGGTACTCTGGAACAAGTGCGGTACCCGCGAACACAGACACAGCTTAGAAGCTTCCTGGGACTTTGCAATGTCTACCGCAGGTTCGTTCCGCATTATGCGAAAATCGCGCATCCGCTCAACCAACTGTTGAAAAAAGGACAACCGGTCCAGTTGGAAGGACTCGACGAACCGTGCAAGAAAGCTTTTCATATGCTCAAGGACGCCATCCTGACACCGCCGGTGTTGGCGCTGCCGAAGAACGACCTACCCTACTCGGTAGATACCGATGCAAGCGACTATCAAATTGGCGCTGCATTATTTCAAACACACCCGGATGCGCGACGCAAACCCATCGGGTTCTTTTCAAGAACGTTAGCCGCAGCCGAGAGAAACTATTCTGTATCAGAAAAAGAATGTCTAGCGGTAATTTGGGCCGTACAGACTTTAAGACCATATCTATATGCCGAGCACTTCATTGTGCACACCGACCATGCGTCATTGAGGTGGTTGATGAACGTAACCGACCCCAGCGGGAGATTAATCCGATGGAGGCTCCGCCTCTCGGAATTCGATTTTGAAATCAAGTACAAGAAGGGAATGGCTAACAGCCATGCGGACGCTTTGTCAAGGTTACGGACCGCAGGAGAAACCGTCGACGAAATCGACGACGAAATCCCATGCTTTATGGCCGAACCGGCCGAGGGTACAGTGGAGGACGAGGAAAGTTTTGACGCGATAGACGACATCCTCGCTCTTGACGGGGGGACGGCCCCTGATCGCCTCGATCAATTCCAAGCTGTCACTCCGGAGGAGCTCATTCGCGAGCAAGCCGTCGACCCCTTCTGCAACCGCATCAAGGAAGAGACGGACGCCGGAAAGGTGAGAACGTTCAGCATGGAGGCCGAGGAATTCGAAGGAACTCTATGCCGTACCGCGGCGGAGTTTGTACAAGTGGTGATACCACAATCGTTAGGGGACCGCGTCCTAGGGTTAAGCCATTACGCAAAATTGGCAGCCCACCCGGGAGGCAGGAAACTTTACAAGACTTTGAGAAGATATTTTACTGACCTACGATGGCCCTAGACTGTTATGCAGTCGCGAAGAATTGCGCCGCATGTGCGCCGGAAAGGGTGAAGTTAAGAAGAAACACGAAGGAAATGAAGCTGTTCACGCCCAAAGCTCCGCTGGAGTTTGTCGCCATCAACATCCTCGGCGAGCTAATTACCTCGGCGAGCTAATTACAACCAAACCAGGAAATCGGTACATTCTCGTGATCAGCGATCGATACTCGAAACTGGTACGAACCGTACCGTTGAAGAAGATATCAGCTGCGCACATCGCACATGCCTTCGTTCACCATTGGGTATTCGTGTACGGACCGCCGGTCAAGCTGCTGTCCGACAATGGAACACAGTTCACGGCCCGGTTCTTTCGGAATGTCTGCCGAATTCTCGGCATACGCAATGTGTTCACGACTACGTACCACCCGCAAGCCAACGGCTAAGTTGAGAGGTTTAACCGCACGCTGACTTCCGCGTTGCGAAAATACGTTGGAGAGCATCCCAAGGACTGGGACTTATTTAGCGACGCTGTGACGTTTGCATACAACACGCAAGTTCATCGAACTACGAACATTGCGCCGTTCGAGCTGGTGTTAGGTCGGGCGCCGAGAAGCATTGCGTTACAAGCGCAGCCAACTTTGGAGAACTTCAGCTCGTCACGAGCATAATACCTGAAATGGCAGTCGTGGTTGGAGAGCCTAATGTGAAGCGCCGGTAGGAGCTTGCGGAAGGAACAAGCCCGGTACAAGCGAAATTTCGACGCACGCCTTCGCAAACCGCAATATGAGATCCCACCGGGGTCCTACGTGTTCCTCCGGAAGGAGCAGAGCACGGCTAGCGAACCGAAACACAAGCTGGCACAAGTCGCTACAGGACCTTATCAGGTCAGAAGATCGGATCAACATACGGTAGTCATTGCCATTGGCGATCAGGAGGAACGCGCATCGCGAGACAGAGTGGAGTTAGCCCCAAGCCCGATGGACTATGCGCCAATAACCGGCCTACGTCAGGCGCTACAGTTCCTGGGAGAGCCGGAGTTAAACGAAAAAGGAGAGGTAATGGATGACGAGGAACGTCCTCACACCCGTGCGCCTACGACGGGGGTCAGGATAATTTAGTTGATCCAACGCCGACAGCGAAGACACCTCCCGATCTACACGAGCTCGAAAGGTCCAGAGAAGAGGGCGAGTTGGAAGATCTTCAGAAGGGGGAAGGGAACAGTTCAGAGAAAAGAGAGGAAACGGAGAACACGGAATACGTAATCGACCGGGTCGTCGACCACGATTATCAAAATGGTAATTTGATTCTCAAGGTGGAATGGTACGGCTATACGCCCGAGGACGCGACGTGGGAGCCCATTGAGCAATTACCCCGCAGTGCGACCGTCACGTATTTCCGAAGGAAGAAGTTACCCTTGCCGCCGCAAGTCGCGCACGCGCAAGCGGGATAGGCATCTTCAATAGAATTAGCAGGTCGGGGAACATGGAAGAGTCAGAAATTCGAAGCAAAAGGGGGCCGCAAGCAACGAAAGTCGGAGCGAGAGGAGCAAGGCAAGAGAACGCGGAACGCCTTTACAAAAAGGGAACGACGAGCGACGCGTTTTAGGGAATTGAGGTGATGCTGTGCCCCTGGACGAGGCATTGAACCTACCGGAAGAGGCACCCCCGTCATCGACGGATGCACGCGATAAAACCGCGAGTGAAATGTCGAACTTGTATTGGAGATGGTCCCCATCAGGAGGCTCTCGAGTTGGAAGTGATGCGGTGAACAGCGTCGCGGAGTCAGGAGAAGGGAAACGAGCTGACTCGAGCGATTTTGCCGGGGACCCCCTCCCATGAATGAAATGGCCTGCGCGGCCAGGCCGTGGAAGGGAATATTTACTGTAGTCTCAAGCTGAGGTAATTTACCTCCTTGGATACGATCACACGCGGCCGCCGCGCGCACGTGATGTGACGCCTAGATCGATGATCCGCCCTCATGGGGCGTGATTTAATCATAAAAATTGGGGCTCACTGCTGGTAAGCTGTCAAACGATCAGTACGAGTCGCAGACTGAACTCCGGCCATACGTCGGAAAATTAACGGCAATTAAGGAAAAAGCCCGCACTTGTACGAAACGTTGTTGATAACCCCCACCGCCGATCACACAAATGGTAGGGGCTCGCCACCGGCGAAGTCGCGATCGATCGCACATGAGAGCACTTGCCAAGTTCGTTCGCAACGCATAAACCTCGCTCCACGAGCGAGAAGATGGGTCTACATAGACCCCTGCTGCCCTGACCCGCCGACACCACGTGCAAGTACACGGCTACACAACGCGGCGTGAACCATCGTCATTACGGATGAGCTTTGTTGCTCCCGCATCGACACAACACCACGAGTGACTTACTTACCTGCCTGCCGCCATAACCCCCCATATCTTTCCTATGTTTCCGTTTTTGTCTTTGTTATTTTTTTATGTTTGTTTTCTTTGACGCACCGAGCGCGAACCCCACGTCGCGGACGGCGACGGACAAGACTGGCGACCCGACAATCACCATCAAGTAACCATGCAGTGTGTTACACCGAGAAGAAGAACGAGTTGTTCTGCTTTTCATTGCACAAGGTCGTTACGCCACGAAGTTCCGTCGACCGGCCAGGAGGACAGTACTTTACAAGTGGAGGGCGAAGAGTCCGAAGGACCAAAGTTTATTCGGAAATCGAGGTCATGCTCGTAATGAGAATCCGCTCCCACGAAGCTGTTCTACTGATGGCTGCTCCGTTTTACGACCGACGAGAATTTCTGACAACACTTAGGACCACCGGCTTGGAAAAAGGGCGAAATTGGGGAGTCGTCATCAACCATGAAGTCCTGACCAACTGAGTGTCACGAAGTTAAACTTTTCTGTGTACTAAATCGAGGGATAACGTCCCGAAAATCACATCCAAGTGACTCGAACGGCGATTATGGGGGCCTCCCAGCACGACACAAAGCGATCCCGTTGTCACTTACGACCTACCTCAAATCGGCGACCATTCACGTTCGCGAAAATCCCTGTTCACGTCCGCGAAGTACAGAAAGAAAGGGACACCAAAATAGAGAAGGGAAACGCATTGTGATCTTTTTATCGTCACTCGACGAGCTAATTGACGACGATCCGTCTGTTGCTTCTAGCAGCTATTGACACCAAGCCGAGATTGCATTGGAGAAAAATGGGACGAATGTCGACCGTGCAGGTGGCGACGCTGGAAATGAAAAGAAACGTACGCTGCGCATGAAGAGGAGGAAAAAAGGAGTCAAGGAAAGAGGGTGAGGCCGTACGTGCTGGATAAAGAGAATGAATTAAGGATGGAGGATCAAAGCGCTGATGCCAACGACGCAACGGATCGGCACTTTCTCGGGAATATTTGACTGTTGGTGGAGAAGGCTGTACCGCCTCAAAGAGACTGCAGCAGAATGTGAGAAGAAGACGTCGTGTCAGACGGTACGGGATCAGTAGGACAGCTGAAGACAAAGGGGTACCGACAATAGACTTGGGGACGACAACGGCGCATCACAAAGTGCTATTTTGTGACAAAATCGAGGCGCGTGATTGATGTCAACCGCAAGAGGAGACGAGGAGTGAGGAGGACTTGAGAGGTTTGGAGATGTCCTTATTACAAATTTAACGGTTTGCGCCCCAGTTGCAGACGCGTTCATCGTGTCCACGTGTACCGAGAGCTGGTGAAATTTTGTTCGAGACGTCCACAATTTCGGCCTTTTTGAGAGGCGTACAGTTCGTCCGCGAAAGGTTCACTTAGGACCATGTCCAAGAGCCCAAGCAAGAAAAAAAATGCCAGACAGCTCGCTGCCAGCGACAGAGCTTCGTACGAGTCACTACTGGTCGTAAGAATTATTTATGACCCCGAACGAGGCCGGGGTCCCGTCAATAATGTCAATCGCTACTGTTGAACTGGTCGCCAGGATGTTGGTCACAGACGTGAAACGTCATCAACGATCCTTGAGGATCAAGGAGATGAAACGGGATAAATGGAGGAGCACAAATCGTATCGTATGAGACGCGCAAGCACGACGTCCGCTCGATTTTCGGGCGGTCGGTCGTTCATGCCCTGGACTATAACGGATGTGTCAGAACTGGCATACATTTTAGTTTCTCGTTGGCAAGGGGAATCCCTCGTACTTAGAGAGAAGCTGCGAATTCGCCAAGGGAAAGCTACCTGATAACCCAGCGGCATTGTTGACGAAGACATTGTCCAATCGCACCCCGTTCGCTCAAGCGTATATGGGTAATCTCTGTTGACATTGCTCGGGAAGTGGGAGGCACTGTTCCCCCCACAGTGGGGATCGTAGGAGAAACGATAACGACGTACATATACAGGTACACACTGCCGGTCGACTGATTTGACGTGTACGACGCTTTCGTAGGAGATGACTGCTTGCGTCGTTCAGAAAGGTTACACAAAAACGATGCGACAGTTTGTTTAAGGAATCGTTTTGCTCAGGGTGAAAACAAAGGACACGGGAAGTTCGTCGAAAACTACGAGCGTTTTTCGTACTGCTAATTCTCAAGTTCCTAGTTGCCAAGGGGACGGAGGACTATAAATTATTCACTTTGGAGGGAAGTCTGCACCACGTCACGTGCGCATGTAAGCGCGATATGATTGAGATTTCCCCAAGACCGGTTGCCGGTTTGGCGACTAAGGAGAGGAATCCCCATATTAAGGGTTAATGTGGTTGTCGTCGACGGGATATTCAAGGGCGGTATGAAAAACCGAAAATTATGAGGGCAACATTGGAGGCGCAACGAAGCAAGTCGGTTGAGGAAGGAAAGCATTTTATTCTGTCTCACGGTCGTCGACCTCTGGCGGAGGAATCAGGAAAAAGAGAACGACATTGTGGATAAGGGGTGGAGGAGAAGGTAACAGGGATGCACGTGCTGTAGCAGACGTGACCACAAGAGAAGGAAAAGAGAAGGTAATAGGGGATGTGCAACTGCAGTTGCAGAGGGGCACAGAAAAAGGACAAGAGAAGGAATACAGTAACGAGGAAAACAGAAGGAAAGTGGAAAGAGGAAGATACGACCGCGGCGACGGGGCGTATACAAGAGAAATAAAAGAGAGAGAAAAAGAGGAGGAAGTAGCGAGGTGAAGAGAAGGAGGAAGGAGGTATAAGGGTGCCACCGTGATTATGACGGGGTGGGCATCAATGAGAAAAAGAGGAGGAAACGAAGGGACGAAGGAGCACGCAGGAAAATTCAATTTACGGATCAAAGGCGAGATGACGACGTCACAAATTCAGCGTCATGCAGGCCCGATAGAGATGCGACAAGCTATCACGAGGGAAGTGTCGCGCCCGTCAGCTCAGACGGGAGGGTTGCCAAAGGATTTGCCCTTTGAAAGTGATGACACGAGGCGAGCCAAAACTCGCAGGTCGCCAATCGAGGCTCCTTGCAGAGCCTCTCCTTCAACACCGTGAGCACGGAGCAAGGCACAGTATACGCTCGTGACGTCGTGGGTATTTTTGGAAATTGTTGGAGACGGGGGGGGAGGTATCACTTCCCTTACCGACAATGTTTCGGTGTGGCCTGCCGAGGGAATTTTGACAGCTGAGGGCGCCTTTGACGACGATGGAGAGGCTAGGGCTGCGCGCGGGGAAGCAGGGACAGTCGATCGAGGAGGAATTGGAGAGGAAGGACGGGAGCATACGTGAAGCTCCCGGGGGTCAGATGTGACGATGGGGGTAACGTCGGGAACCGGTGTTTCGTTTCCGAATCGACGGCTCGTTTGAGCTTCCCACGCTGAGCAGAGGGTCGATGACCAGGGGTTGAACCACACGAAGTCGCCCGCGGCTGGGTGGTTTCGACCAGGGGAGAAAGAGGGACGTTGGCGATTGAAGGATCGAGAGAAGTTTTGCGGAGGGACACAGTCCCAGTCCACGCCCTCGATCGTATCAAGGAGGGAGCGTATTTCGCGATTGAAATCAGAGCCACCCAAAGGGACCGAGAAGTCCAATAGACGCATTTCTGCTATCAGCTTCGCGGGGAGGTGCCAAAGGCGCCAGCAATCATAGGTCTCCCACAAGGGGGTCGCAGCCACTTTGATGCACCACTCTGTGAGGAACACCACCCTTAACCCGTGTTGCGGATCCCGCAGGTAGCTGCCATAGTACGTGAGTATGGGTCCTATTTCAGCCCAAAAGCCTTGAATCACCTCGTACTGGCTCCAATATGACGGGATGCGCTGGTAACGACTTCCATAATGCTGACGGGAAATCTCGCGCGCCTCTACCATTTGGTAGCCGATGAAGTACCCCGTATCAGACCGAATACACCGTTCAAAGCGCACGGTGTTCTGAAAGAAGAAAATACTCCCGCGTTTTAAATGAAGGAAATTCGAAGGGATAATGGGTTCGGTCCAAAAGATGGCATCGGATGTGGCAGTATGTCGGTTTCGCCACAGGCGATCCGCCTCGGCGGCAAGGTCACCAAAGGTGATATCAATGAGATTGTCTAAGTACAGGCGTTCGCCCTCTGTACGACAACGCCAAGTGTCACAACCGTATGACGAGGGTATGAGGGTGTCGGAAATGGGGATGGCAAGCCGAGCGAATACGGCCTCCATAAATCGCAGAGAGAGTGGGACGGCCCCGTGCGAAAGGATGACGTAGAATGGAAGTCGGAATTGCTATACGGGTTCGCCAGTCAAAGGAGCGAATAGCAAGCACAGGGAGATTACCGGGAAACATGCCCGCGTCGTCGGCGAATTGGTGTTCGATCTTGGAAACGTCGCGAATACCCACGGAGGAGAACCACTGGGCCGAGGCAAATAAGGAAGGATGTTCGTGCATGATTTTGTCCTGTAGCTCTTCTAGCGAGGGGTAGTGGCGGGCTACCCAAAAGGGATGATAACCTGGGTAAAAGGCCGGGTCGGAGACGTCCGAATCAGGGGGACGTCGGGATATAGGAGGGAGGTCGACGGAAGCGCGAGACTTGTTCGCGAAGCCGACGCCGGTGCGTCTACAGGCAGTATTTTCGCCCGCGCGCTCAGGAGGTGGAGGACGCGTGGGATTCGTCTTGTCCTTGCTCATGCGGAGACCGTCGGTCAGGAATGGAAAAGAAGGGGGTCGAGAAGAGAAGAAGGAGTTGGAGATCAAGGAGTGTAGCCGATGTGCAAGGACGCTCAGAAGGGGGATATGTAGTGCAATACGCACCTAGAAAGGGGGGTGAAAAGAAAGAAAAATATTTGGATATGAAAAGTAGTCCGAGTTGAAGGACACACGTGTGAATAATTGCACGGTTTTAATTTTTAATTATTCTATTTTATTTAGTTAATTAGTTGGCATTAATTTTGCTGACACTAGATTAGATCTAGGATCTAGCGCCGCGAGCTACTGTAGTGGCTCCGGCGGGGCGATATATACCTTAGCTCTCTGACCACCAAGTCAGTAAAGGTAACCCGAGTTGCCGGAGTTGAATGTCGCCTTGGTCGAAGTCCGTCTCTACCAAGACGCTCCCTTTTACCTAAGCCTACGGCATCCTCTATCGCTCGGGGCTTCCCTTTTCTTTTTCTTTTATTTCCCTATCCCTTTCTATCTCTAATTCTACCTCTTTTTCCCTTATCTTGTGTTGGTGCCATCGGCCTCGGTTGCAACCGAACCGGTGTAGGTGTCTATGCCATCGGGCGACACGGTTGACGTAGCGCTGCTACTTTCGTTTCATCCCGTCAGGCTGCGTTGCAACGCCCCCGTCGAAGGCCTTGTGGCGTCACAAGGTGTCGAAGAAGCTCAACGAGCAATGACCTTACATCCCAGTGAAACCGGGGTACCCAAGTACACGCCCCACCCCACACTCGTCGAGCAGCTCTCTTCGCAAGTCTCTACCACACTGATCCCGGGCCGGGCTATTTCTCTGGGCCCCCTCTACCAGGGATCTGAGCTACTACGAGTCGCAAGCTCGTTTAAACGGAGAAGGGAGAGTCGGACAATCCGTAGCGCTGTGCCATCGGCAGTTCTTCTTTTTGTTGCTGTTGTTGTTTTTGCTGGACCATTGGACCGCGGTCTCTGCCTGACAGGTGCATTGCACTACAATACGGGCGACGCCCATTCTGACTGCGCCGATTCGATGAATCCTGCTTCTAACATCTTCTGTACTTCTGCATCTTGTACCTCTCGGGCCTTCGGTCCTGCCCGATATGGAGCTTGTGCGATGGGGCGAGTCTCAGGGATCAACTCGATCGGATGGACTGTGGTATTAATTTCACCAAACGTCTCATCCCACATCCTTCAATACTTCTTCAACATCCGACGGAACTGCTCGCGCAGCCGGTCCGGTACGTGGCTGAGGTCGAGTTCCTCCACGTCCGGCGGTGGCGGCTCAATCCTGCGTTGCGGATTCGTAGATGCCGACGCGGAGAGCCCTGCCGACCGTTCTTCTGGCTGGTCCTCGCGGCCTTGATCCGGCGGTTGGCATCTTGTCTCGCCTGTAGGCGTCTTGGTAGAATTAGGAAAAACTTCCTTCTGCCTTTCTTGAATTCCGAGAACTTCACCGATGGCGGTTTTGGTCTCAAGCACGGCCCTTGGGTGCGGTAATAGTTCTGCCTCCACTTTGCCTTTTTGCACCCTGACAGGATACGTCCTAAAACTCGCAACTAGTAAACGAAATGGCCTGTCAGGCTCGACCTGGACAACCCCATTCGTACATATCAATCCATGCTTTTCATATAAAGGCGCATACGGCTGAAACACAACCAAGCCCGCCCTCTTCGAGGTGCATTCAACGACGCGTTGCGTCCCTGGCTGGATGGTCGTGGCTCTTGCCACTTTTACCTTGGGGGAAATTCGCTCCTCTTTTCCGTCATTCTCGTCCTCTCCCGGGACGAGATTCTTCTTCCCTTTTCTCAGCGGGAACTGCCTCACTATCGGAACCTCCGAGAAAACTGCCAACTCCACTGTCTTCCTCCGTGGATATATAGCTCCAACAAACCTGTCGCAGTAGTCCGCGCCTACAAATGGCGGGACTGCGAGTTTTTCGCATACAATAAACTCAGCTGCGTCCACAAATTTTCCAAGCCTCACAGGCATTTTGATTGTGCCGAGAGTTCGGAGTGGCCGGTTGTTCGCATCGCCGATGTCCTGGGTCGGTCCGAAGGACACTAGAGATTCCATTCCAGCCGGGAGTTCCGATTTTCGCACAAGGTTTGGTCCCGCGTCGGTGTCTAATACTGACAACACCCGGCTCATCAATCCGACCGTTGGTCCGATATCCACGCAAACTTTGTAGTTTTTTGCGCAAGAACCAAGATCTTCTCGGGACACTCCCTTCGCTTAACTCTGTACCAGGTTCTTCGAACTTCTTCCAGCCGATGATCTCTGACTCGACTCAAGATTTTCTTGACTTGAGTCGGGTGCTTCGGCTTATCTGCCAATCCAACAACCTCCTCATCGACGCCTGATTTTTCCCTTAGAGACGAGGAACGGGGCTGTGCCCCGGGCACAGTATGTCGACCCTGTGCCTCTCGCGACTCATGCGAGATTCCCCTCTCTAGTTTTCCTGCTGCTGTGAGTTCTTCTTATCCTCCGACCAGGGCCCCGCAGCTGGCCCTCTTGACGGTCGGTTCGACCCGTTAGCGAAGGCACTCGGTGCGCTCGCCGTCTGACAATCGAACCAATTTTTGACCCTCAAATAATTGGTTAATGGAATCCCCAATCTCTCCATCGGAGACAACGCCTCGTAGTTCCCCAGAACCTTGTGCATTTCCCTAAGGGAATGTATGCCCTTGGGCGCGGCGTGCCCCTTTTCGTAGCAATGAAAGCATATGAGCCCATGCTTCTTGACGGGGTACTGCGGCCTCGGCCGTCCGTTGACCTGCGGCCTTCCTGTCCAGCCTGGTCGTGGGAACTGGGTGCCCTTGTCCTCCGTCGGGAGGCGCGGCGCCGGCGTGTGGCCGCGCCCTTGAAATGCTAATACGAGATCCGTGGTGTCGCTATACGACTCCGTCGCGCACGTTAGCGTCTGTAGAGTTGACGTCCCACTCCCTCCGTATTTTCCGTATCCGTAGCCCCCCGATGGCTCATAAAATTCTCCTTCGACGACAGAAGCTCTGTCATAATAATTTTCGTTGCTCCTTTGCGCACTGCGTCCCTCCGACCCTGAAATTGAATCTGCCAGATGAACTGCGGCGCGATTCTTCCGAATCGGATGAGGTGCCTTCGGCTTGCTCCCCACCCTCAGCGTCGTTGGTGCTTGGATTGTGACCTTTTTGGTATTCCTCTCCTTGGCGCGTCTCGCCGAGCCATGGGCCTTAGCGTAATTTACCAGACTTAAAAACGAAATGCCCCGATTATCTTGACGATACTGAGACACCATGGGCTTGATGCTCGCATCTAGCCCCTGGATGAACATAGTCATCTGCTCTTCCATTGAATAGACATTTCGACATCTATTACTCGCGTCTGTCAGACGGATGTAGAATTCCATCTCGTCTTCAGACGGTCTCTGCTGAACTTCTCGCAACGCGAGCACGGCTTGGCGGATCGCTTCACCGGTGGCGAAACTTCTCAATAACCACTGTACGCCCTCCGGCCAGACTGACACCTTCCCGTGATGGGATCCGGCCGTCTGTGACACAGAAGTGTACTGTCTCAAGGCGATGCCTCCAAGGAACTCGGGCAGCAAGCGAATTGCTTGCCCCTCATTCATTTCCTGAGTATCAAATTCTTGCACCAGCTTAGGTGAAAAATCCAACACAAGGACCCCGTCTTCTCCAGAAAACGTGTTGTCCCTCTTCACCTTCGGCGGTATGTCTCTCCTACTTTTTCGCACGGCGGTCTGCCGAGAACTACACAAGTATGTCTGCGGGTTTCTCAGACGGTACGTCCAGTACGATAAAAGTTTCTTGAAGACATAGTTGGTCGGATTCAGCTCCTCCAACTCCTCCCAACGCGGCCCGCGTCGCTTAGCGACGTCTTCTGGCTCAGCGTCCTTGTCTCTCCGCGAGGCGGACGAGGTGATCCCGCCCCGTCTGGAGGAAATTTTCCTGGTTCACGAAATTCCGTGTCCTTCCTCTGAACGATGTTCGGAATCGTCTGAATGGTTCGACGAACCGTCGCCACCATCTTCGGATGAACCTTTTGACTCTGACATTGAGTCTTGGTCCTCCGGCTCATCACTACAGTGACTCTTGTTCCCTCGCCGCGGGTTCTTCTTCGAACTTTTCGACTTGGAAATCCGCCGTGCAGCGGCCTTGTCCTTCTTCGATCGACGGTCGCCTTCTCGACCCGTAGGGAGCGGCTCTTGGCCGGCGGCATGTTCAAGGTCCTTGAGACGATGCCCGGCGAGGCCAAACCTGTCGTCGATACTGGCTCTAAACTTTCCTAAAGACTCCAACGCTTGATTCGCGTCGCGCCTTTCGTCCTTGACTGAAAGTTTCAACGAAGCTAGGACCTCCGGCTCCAGACCGTTGATCGCATCACATCGCTCCTTTTCGACGAAATCCTCTCGAGCCGATAGCTCTCCTAACACGGTGTGGAACTGGGATGCTAGCAACTCCAGTTGCTTCTGGACGAGGGCTATTTCAGCCTCGAGATTTTTCGTCATCTCTTGGCGAATTTCCTTGCCCATTTTCTCGAACCTGTAGGATAGGTTATCCTTGTCGGCATCAATCCCCGTCGGGTATTCTTGGCCTTCGGGGTCCGTGGCCGTATTGGCCTGGCTTCGGGTGCGAGGACCTCGCGGGATCCTCGACGCCCTTGCTGATCTGATTCTGCTCGCCCCGGGACCGACGTCCCCGGGGGCGCTTGTCGGCATGATTCGTTTCCAAAAACGAACCTAACTTAATACAAAAAAATAGAAAACGCTGCAGCACCAAAAAAACCTACGTCGCAGAGACCACTGATGTAGTCCGTTTCCGCTTACGCAGTTTCTAGGTGGGGTCTCCTGTACACTATTTCTAGGTCGGAAGACCACTTATGTAGTGCAATGCGCCTGTCAGGCAGAGACCGCGGTCCGATGGTCCAGCAAAAACAACAACAGCAACAAAAAGAAGAATTGCCGACGGCACAGCGCTACGGATTGTCCGACTCTCCCTTCTCCGTTTAAACGAGCTTGCGACTCGTAGTAGCTAGGATCCCTGGTAGGGGGGCACAGAGAAATAGCCCGGTTCGGGATCGGTGTGGTAGAGACTTGCGAAGAGAACTGCTCGACGAGTGTGGGGTGGGGCGTGTACTTGGGTACCCCGGTTTCACTGGGATGTAAGGTCATTGCTCGTTGAGCTTCTTCGACACGTTGTAACGCGACAAGGCCTTCGACGGGGGCGTCGCATCGCAGCCCGACGGGATGAAATGAAAGTAGCAGCGTTACACCAGTGCCGCCCGATGGCTCGAAACACCTTCACCGGATCGGTCGCAACCGAGGCCGATGGCACCAACACTGGCTTGTACACACGACAAAGCCCTTCGAGGGAGACGTCGTTGCAACTGTCTCTGTTGGTAAATAGGTCACAGTAGCAGCGCTACGTCAACTGTGTCGCCCAATGGCCAAGACACCTACACCAGTTCGGTCGCAACCAATACCGATGGTACCAACACAAGATAAGGAAAATAGGTAGATTTAGAGAAAGAAAAGGATAGGGAAATAAAGGAAAAGGAAAAGGAACCCCGAGCGCAAAGGATAAAGTATTCTGTAGTAGAAGGGAATGTCTTGTAAAAGATGGACTTCGACCAAGGCGATATCAGACTCTGGCAACTCGGGTTACCTTTAATGACTTGGTGGTCAGTGGGCTAAGGTATATATCGCCCCGCCGGAGCCAGTACAGTAGCTCGCGGCGCTAGATCCTAGATCTAATTTAATGTCAGCAGAATTAATGCCAACTAATTAACTAAATAAAATAAAATAATTAAAATTAAAGCGGTGCAATTATTCACACGTGTGTCCCAAAACCCGGACTACTTGTCATATCCAAATATTTTCCTTTCACTCCACCCCCCTGTAGAGCCCTGTATTGCACTACAATCTATTCGCACCGCGCGTCCTCGTCACGTGCTCCCTCTGCAAAGCTTCCGCTTGTCACCCAACCCAGGGCGGAGAGGAGTCATCCAACAATAGTCCTTGTCTATTACAATTCACTTTCGATTGTTTAAGTCACACGCCTCTGCCAGGTCTCCGGCCATGCCACATGAGGCCCGTAACTACAGCCTAGACAGATCGGCTGGTATCTCCGATATGTCAAATCCAGTTTTAGGATCTCTTGATTTTGTTACTTTGCCGTGAATTGATAAAAGAGCTGCTTAAATGCTCCGTTGTAGAATGTCAGAATTCATCCAGCATCGTTCGACTGTTGCTTAGGAAACCTCTTTCTATGCTTCATGAATCATCTCACACACATCCAAAATGTGCGGATCATGACTTGCGTCAAGTCCCGTTAAACCAATTCGCGAGCGCTTAGCTTTTTCACGTAGAGCGGGGCGGTGCTCAATTGTCAAAGCGATACACCCTAAGAGCTTTTATTTGTACTTGAGCTTGAGAGCATCTATGACGCCCATGTCCATAGGCTTAACCACAGATGTGCAATTTGTGTAGTGCAATAATGGGCTCTACAGAGGGGTGAAACAGAAGGAAAATATTTGGATTTGGATATGAAAAGTAGTCCGGGTTGGGGGGGACACACGTGTGAATAATTGCACAGTTTTAATTTTTACTTATTTTAATTAGTTAATTAGTTGGCATTAATTTTGCTGACACTAGATTAGATCTAGGATCTAGCGCCGCGAGCTACTGTAGTGGCTCCGACGGGGCGATATATACCATAGCCCTCTGACCACCAAGTCAGTAAAGGTAACCCGAGTTGCCGGAGTTGAATGTCGCCTTGGTCGAAGTCTGTCTCTACCAAGACGCTCCCTTTTACCTAAGCCTACGGGATCCTCTATCGCTCGGGGCTTCCTTGTCTTTTTTCTTTATTCCTTATTCTTTTCTATCTCTAATTCTACCTCTTTTTCCCTTATCTTGTGTTGGTGCCATCGGCCTCGGTTGCGACCGAACCGGTGTAGGTGTTTCGAGCTATCGGGCGGCACAGTTGACGTAGCGCTGCTACTGTGACCCATTTTCCGACGGAGACTGTTGCAACGACGTCTCTCTCCAAGGGCTCCGTCGTAGTACGAGCCAGTGTTGGTACCATCGGTGTCAGTTGCGACCGAACCGGTGTAGGTGTCTCGAGCCATCGGGCGGCACGGTTGACGTAGCGCTGCTACTTTCATGTCATCCCGTCGGGCTGCGTTGCGACGCCCCCGTCGAAGGCCTTGTCGCGTCACAAGGTGTCGAAGAAGCTCAACGAGCATTGGCCTTACAACCCAGTGGAACCGGGGTACCTACGTACGCGCCCCACCCCACACTCGTCGAGCAGATCTCTTCGCAAGTCTCTACCACACCAATCCCGGGCCGGGCTGTTTCTCTGTGCCCCCCCCTATCAGGGATCCGAGCTACTACGAGTCGCAAGCTCGTTTAAACGGAGAAGGGAGAGTCGGACACTCCGTAGCGCTGTGCAATCGGCAGATCTTCTTTTTGCTGTTGTTGTTGTTTTTGCTGGACTATCGGACCGCGGTCTCTGCCCGACAGGCGCATTACACTACAATTTGGTGGATGGGTACGACTGGTGAATTGATCTCTGTTGTCGACTAGGTCAGCCTCATGCGACTCGCAATTGTCTATGATAAGCAAAACCTTTTCGGAAGTTTTTGCCGTCAGAAAAGGTAGAAAGACTGAGTAGAACCATTTTTTGAAAGTAACCGAGTCAGACCACGCATGTTTTTGACTGAAGTAAGTGAGAGGAGGTGATCCTTTCCGAAAACCTCTTGGATTCTAGAATCCAAGAGGTTTTCGGAAAGGACTGCGAAGATCTTCGCAGTCCCCACAATGGACATAGGTAATTTCAGCGTTCCCGTTGCATTCGTGCACACATACAAAGATACCCTAGACGTAGCCTTCATGTTCTTAATACCTCTTAAACTTTTCATATCCTCGTTTTCAAGGACGTATTTATTTTTTTGGGAACAGTTTGAAGAATAGGCCTGTCTCGTCCATGTTAAAGACAAACTCTTCGTTGAAGTCACAAGCGTTTTGACGTAGATGTAAGATGTCTGCTATTGCATTCCCAACGGAAACGCTGCCTCCCTCTCCATTGCGTCGGACTGGACGAAGTGCGTGTCTGTGCGCAAATGCGTTGACGCACCTTGGCGATGCTGAATTTTTGCAGGCGGCTGAGCTCATTTTCTGGTAATTCTTTCCTGAGCAGTGTGTCCCGTATTTGTAGAGCCAGTTGTCGCAGCGTGGCTCCACAGATTTGTAGTTTCGCCGCTCAGCTATTATGAACGAAATCAAACTGCAAGCTTTCAATTTCAGGAAACCTTGTTGTCTTAAACGCTTTGAGCTGAATGTTGCGAGAATTGTCTTGCAGTTTCTTCTGAAGAAACGTTGACTCAGATCGAATCTTTTGCACAAGACGTAAACTGCAGGCGAAAGATGCGGCGAGACTGGAGACTGTAGCTCCATTCGAAAGAAACTTAAGGATTTTGCCTTTTTGTGCAAGCGTGAGCCTTTTACGTTTTATCTTTGGTCCAGATGAGCTCATGCTTGCCGGGATGTTATTATCACAGTGATGCTGGAAAGAATGTCGGTAGTAGGTGATACAGTCGACCTTACGCATTAGTGCCGCCCGTGTAAAGACTATTAATACGGCACTAATTCGGAGCGGCACAATCAGATGACAGAACCCGGCCAGAACTATGTTATTAGAGTCGGCGGTTGTTGGATTTGACTCTGTCTCTCACGCATGGCTTCTAGAAAAGCTCTTTTTGCGGACCTCAAGTGCGATAAGGCATTGCTCACATCGCACTCCACACCCAGGCTCTCCAAAGACCCAAACAACTTTGGTAGCACTACAACACTCGGTACGGCCCGCTCCGTAATTTCACACTCGTCTTCTGGCACACAATCATCCATCATAGCATCACTGGCAGACTGATTCTGTAGCTCTCCACCATAATGTAATGATTCGCAAACGTCACTAATAGAAGCTTCTGGCACAAGCTCATTAGTCTCGATCTCAATCCATTCCTCCACATCTTTGCTACAGAATTCTGCAGTTTCTGCAAGGCCGTCTTCTGGGACCAGGCTCAATCCAGTGAGCTTCAAGAGTGGGGTAATGCGCAGGGTGCATTGTTCCGAGCGGTATAGCGGTGTTGGCCACAATTTGTTGGAGTGAAGGAAGAGAGCGTTTTATGTTTCGGATGGTTCGCTCTGAAATTTTGAACTGACACATAACTGTGGTGTTCGCATTCCTGACCTGCAGCAGATGCCTAACCTCTATTTTCTGTGCAATGGTAAGCCTTACCATTGCACAGAAAATCGAGGTTAGATGCGTACGCTTCGCTTTGGCGATTTTTCAGGAATCATGTTAGGGTCTTTGAGTGAGGTGCCATCACCAATTGAGCTGAGGCTCATGAGGAGTGGGCGATGACGACGTCGTGCATGACACGTGGCGGAACCTGTGTCTGCCGGTTTTGGCTGCACTTATTCGAGGGTGGCAATAATAAAAGCGGCACCATTGCGGCCCCCCTGTACAGTGCTACCCGCTTTATGCAGACCTCGCTGTCCGCATACCCTCGAAAGTTGCATACAAATATCATTTGCCGTGAGAAAAGTGGCCCTCTTTACCCTGAATGGCCAATAGACTGCATACTGCATACGTGCATACATAATCTCAGCTGCAGCATGTTTTCAGTTATATTTTGGGCATATTTCCCCCGCATGTATCACATTCTTAAAATGTGAAATGCCTACAGTAGTCTTCAAGTTGGTCATCCAACTTGAACGCTGCATCTACGATCTAGATCGTTGACTCTCTCTGCGCCCCTTTGCACCTTCTTTCCAGCACCAACCTTGTGCCATTCCCCACCCATCGCAGAAAATGAGCCATGCACTTACCGTACACCAAAAGCTGCTCATAATTGCTGAGCATCAGCGTCGGAGTGAACGGAAAGAATCTGTGACTCATCACGAACTCGTAGAATGGGCAAAAAAAGCCTTGCGCTTGACAAAGCCCCAAACCAAGCCACTATTTCTCGGCTTCTCTCGACGAAGTCGACATATTCTACCATTCTCCCCAGTGCGCGCAGATCGTTCAAAAATCGTCACTTTGCAGCTGCACCCCGTCTCGAAACGGCCCTGTGCCACTGGTCGTGTGACCAATCTGCCAGTGGTGTGGTATAACTACCTTCGTCCCGACCACTCGGAAACGAAGGGGGTTAGAGGTATGGGAGCGCGCGCCGCTGGGTAACCCACGAGCGAACGCAGACCGTGCAGATGGATTCGAAAAGAGGGAAGGCTCACGTGGCCGGTGACGCGCAGCCGGTCGGTGGTGCTAGATGCGGACGGCCGGTCACCGGTTAGAAGCCTGAGACTAAAGGGAAACCGGAACGGGATAGCAATTAGCCGTAAAGGGAAGGGGGGCGAGTCTGCCTCCTCTTTACCGGGACGGGCAGGTGTCCCCGGTCTTAACCCCTAAATGGGACGCCAGGACACCTGTCCCGCTACAGTGGCTGCCACTTACTGTGTACCGGCTACTGTACACAATTACTTAATTTGTGCCATTAGTTACTACTTACTAGTTAGCCTCCGTACGGATTATACACGTGTGCCCGTGGCCACGATCCTGGCCGACGGTTGTACCACGTGTTACCAGTGGCCACGCCCGCTATTACCGGTTGTCCCACGACGGTTGTACCACGTGTGACCCGTGGCCACGCCGGCTGCTACCGGCTGTCCCACGTCGGACCCTTGGGGTACTACTGTACACGGCGGCGGGCACGTGTACGCCCACTTGCTACTGTAGCACTCGTCCTCCCGCGCGGTTATCATCTCCCCGCGGCGGTGGTGGTTCGGAATTGTACTACAAGTGGTGTGGTATAACTACCTTCGTCTCGACCACTCGGAAACGAGGGGGTTTAGAAGCAAGGGAGCGCGCGCCGCTGGGTAACCCACGGGCGAACACAAACCGTACGGAAGGACTTGAAAAGAGGGAAGGCTCACGTGGCCGGTGACGGGCAGCCGGTCGGTGGTGTTAGATCTGGACGCCCGGTCACGGGTTAGAAGCCTGAGACTAAAAGGGAAACCGGAACGGAATAGCAATTAGCCGTAAAGGGAAGGGAGGCAAGTCTGCCTCCCGTGTACTGGAACGGGGCAGGTGCCCCGGTCTTAACCCCTAAGTGGGACGCCAGGACACCTGTCCCGCTAAACTAGCTGCTACTTACTGTATACCAGCTACTGTTCTAAATTGGCTAATTTGTGCCATTAACTACTAATTACTAATTACTTACCGTTCGGATCCTACAAGTGTAGCGGGTGGGGTACTACTGTACTCCGCACCTGCCGTCAGCTGTAAATATAACTCCTTACGATTCTGCTCGTGCTTACAGCCCAACGTACTGTACGCCGGGGCGGCAGCGGTGGTGCCGTCGCCTCCGCGCGGTTGTACTACAAGTGGCATTAAAAGCAATGACGAAATTCTTCCACATCAATCTGATATACTGCAACGCGAGGCCAACAAACACCTGCCAATTGATCAAAAGCTTTCCCTGAAGTTCTCCAATGGATGAATGAGTCGCTTTCAGAAGCGAAACAACATCAAATTTCGACGTGTGCATGGAGAGGCGTTGAGTGCGGACTAGTCTGTTATTACTGCAGCATTGCCGTCAATCGTGGCAAAGGTGGCTGAGTACGGCCCAAAAAATGTATGGAACGCGGACGAATTCGGCCTTTTCTATCGTTAACCGCCGGGATGGTCGTTGTCGCAAAAGCTTGCCGCTGGTTTCAAAAAAGACAAGACTTGAATCTCATTTCTGGCATCCTGTAACGCGGACGGAACGGAACGATTTCCTCTCATGATAATTGGAAACGCGTTCCGTCCTCGTCCTTTCCCTCTCTTTAACCCAGTTCATGGCCATACTTCCCTAAGAAAGTATGGCCATGAACTGGGTTTCGATTACCACTCCAACAAGAAGGCGTGGATGACGAAAGCCTTATTTTGGGATAGCTGGGCCGGCTGGATCGTCACATTACTCGCACGGCCGGCCGGAAAATAGGTTTTTTGATGACTGCTATGCGCACGGAACAGAAGATTCACTCCCGGATCTACAAAATGTGGAAGTATCCTTCCTCCCTCCGAACACTACACGTCGAATTCAGGCCTCTAGATGTGGGTATAATTGCTGCAGTTAAAATGATGTTTCGACGGCGTTTGTTGTTTCGTGTTTTCGACAACATTGACGCTCGAAAAAAGTCAATTTACAACGTTAAAATTCTTACAACCATACGTTGGGTGAGAGAAGAGTGGAATTTTCGGCAGGAGCTGCATTGAGAAATGGTTTAATCATTGTTTCAGCGTAGAAAGGGAAGGCAGGGAGAATACTACAGAAGCGGATCGACTGCAAGTTATGGATCAAACGGTGAGGGACTTAAATGAGCATGGTGTAAGGTTCAAACGGATTGCATTAGAGAGTCTACTAAATCCATTTGGAGAAGACGACGTGACGGAGACACTGACCATTGAATATCAGGGGGAATTTATCGCTGGTATGGAGGGTATTGAAGAAGATTCACAAGAATGTGATGTAGAGGACGAGTATTACAGTACTGGAGAGGAGTTGAAGGGTTTGGCAGTGGCAGGATCTGTATTGGAACGTCTGGGAAGAATGGAAAAAATCCTACAGAAACGATTAAGAGAGTGCCAGAAAGACTTAAGATTGGAAAAGCAGGCTGCGTTGCGCCAGTCAACGATATTGGACCATTTCAGAAAACAGTAAAGATTCCTTCGCTCTCAGCATAACCCCGTTTTCTGCATACTCGTTCAGTTGACCGAGTGGCATGCGGACAGCGGGGGAATACTGTACCATTCTCACTGGCTTAATTTGGGTAATGGTGTAATTTGGGTACCGTTCAAACCTCGAGCCTATGCCTTCCCCGCCTTCTAAAAATTTCCACAGTGCATCTCAAAACCCGATACCTCGCGCAGGGACAGTATTCTCCTCCCTCCTCCACCCTACGTGCGCTTTGACTCGGCGGTGGCGGTATGCCACCGTCAATGAGAGCGCAAGCGCTCGCTCACAAGAGGCAAATCGCAAAAAGAAAAGAGGAGGCAGCTCGACGCGCAAAGCTCCTTTCCCTAATCAAAGGGCGCGACAGCGCCCTCAAAGCGTCAGGAAAGACAAGTGTGTCTCGATCAACCGCCACACGAATCGAACAAGCATATCAGAGCTTAAACTCGGACGAACTCAAAAAGTTGCTAAATACAGAGGACAATCACGCCGGTGGCAAACCCGTTCTGTCTCCACATGAGGAACAACTTGTAGTTAACCGAGCTCTACATGCCGCCCAGCATGGATTTGCAGTAGACAAAAACGTGATGAGCACAGTACACGCCAAAATTTCGGCTGATCGTTCCGCCAGATACGCAAATGGCTTGCCCTCACCAGACGCTATCCGTTCATTTCGAGCTCGTAATCGCTCCCTCGCTTATCGTGTTGCTGAGAATGTCTCAAGCGCACGCCTCGCTGCTGAGAATCAGTCTCATATACTCACTCTGGCGAAAGCTCTCAAACGCGTCGAGGAAAATCATCCAGGCATTTTTTGGACCCACGCCGAATTTGGAACTGGGACGAGACGGCTGTCTCAGGAGAGTACGGTAGAAAAATAATGTGTTACACCTCCTCCAATACCCACAGAAGTGGTGCGAGGAGGAGCATACGGGACGCTGGGAAGCATGTGACTGCTAGTATCGCTGTGGCGGCTTGCGGAAACATTGCACCTCTATTTCTCGTAGCTTCCGGGAAGCAAGTTGTGGGCACTTGGAAGGAGCCCCTGAGCAAACTTTACTTGACTAACTCGCAAGGAATACCCCATTGGCTTTGTGGGTCACAGTGGTTTCTCTCAGACACATCTCTTCACGTAACAAAGAATGGATCCGTGGATCAAAACATATTCGTCAAAATTGCAGAGCACATAAACAAGCATGCTCGAAAAACCATCTCCTCCGATAAGCACATTGTGCTGTTGGTGGACGGACACAGCTCCCGTGATAAGCTACAGTGGCTTGAGACGTGTGAAAGATTGAATATTATCGTTGTGCGGCTCCCCGCAAACACAACGCATATTCTCCAACCCTGCGACCAATTTGTGAATCGCTCATTTCAGAAAACAGTGCGGAAGACGAGGTACTAATTGCTCTCTATGAGCCATTTGTCATGGGCGAATACCTCTTACAAAATCAAACTGGCAGTTGCAGGCCACCAGTCCATCACACCCGACGATGCTTGAGTGTCGTTCGTTAAATGCTGTATTTGGCCTATGGACTACCGTTTTATATACCTTGCTCCCTCTGATAGTGCTCTAAATGGCCTCGACACACGATCTGGTATCTCATATTCCAGTACAGGGCGGAAATTTGTCAGTTGGACCTCACATGGGGTCATGCGGACGCAAAACCTCAAACTACGAAAACGAATTCTCGAACTAACTGACGGCAGGCTACCCGCCTCCCCCCGCCCTCACAGAGGTTGCTTGTCTTCTCCAGTCCAATTACAGAGTCCAGAACATACTATCACACGAAATCTTTGCCCCTAAAACGGCATCCTGCACCCGCACAGCACGTAACAATAGTGGAAATGCAGGGAGCGGCTGTTCTCACTTTAAATGTTTCTCAAAGGCTGTCGGAGGCTAACGAAACTTCAAATCGCGAACACACGAGCTCACCGGCTATCAAGACACACAGTGGGGTGATGTCGAGAGAGTCTTTGTGTGACAAAGAAAACGTAGATCCTGCTGGAGAGGCGAAGGTCGCTCGAAATCTAGAGAGCAGTTTTTCGGATTCTTTGGAAGATGTTCCCCTGAGTCAGTGGCCGACACGGAGTCGGTCTAAAGTCAAGGGGAAAGGGGAGAGTCGCGATACCGGCCGGCAACATGCCGCAGCACAAAGTCTTCTCGGTTTGTCGCAGCCTAGGTAAATGTGCTGCGGTATGGGTACCCAAATTGAGCCGGATGGTACGTGGAGCAGTCAAAGAGGGATTTTGTGGTACTGAAAATCTGGCCAGTACAGGGGTAAAATGGCCGATTTTAGGAAAATGCTAAAGCTACTCAAATTGAGCCGATGAGAAGGGTACTGTGTACAGTGCCTCCTACGATATAGTGCTATAGCTTGACATACCTCTAGCTATGGCACTATTGGGGGGATGGCACTATAGAAAGGAGGCTCAAATACATATTTTTGGGGACAAAGCTGTTAGCAGTGTCTGCTAACACAAACACAACAAAGCCTGTATAACACAACTAAATAACTTCATCCTTTGAGTACTGAACCATGCCGGATGATACACGTGTGAGCGTATGATAACCTGTGCCAGATGGTGAGCCATAGCACTATATAGAGGGAAGCACTACTAAAGTAGGCACTATTGAGCGACCCCCCCTGTATGTCTTCTCGGGGAAAAAGAGCGGGCCGGCGGTTTGTATGTCTCTCTTCAGTCCCATTGCTGGGATGCCCAGCGTACACTTGTACACGTTTCAGAATCTGTGACATGGGCTGAAAAGCGCACTGTTGGCCGAATTGTACTAATAAAGTACGCACTATAGAGGATACTCACTGTATTGGTGAATTCTCGAACGGTGCTTGCACTGTAATTTCAAGTTGCTGAAGATTTGCAGTTCGAATGCTGAAGCCCGGACGCGTGAGCTTGGTGATGCGACAAAATGGCGAACCATGCATGAGGTCATGTGAAGGTCGTCCCGCATTGTAGTGAGTGACTGCCCTGCATCGGTGGTTACAGTATTGCCTTAGTGCATGTACATTACAGTTGCCACCCCATACAGTATCTGCATAGTCGATGAGCGCATACGTTGCAAATCGGCTTTCTATTTGTAGCACCCTCTGTGGGACGGACGTTTCTGGTCTGTGCTTGAAGTACGTGCGCATGATGGCATGATCTGAGGCGTCCTTTATGTTGCAGGCGCTTGTACAAGAATGAAAAACTTTTTGAAAAGTTTTTAAAATGATTCGAAAAAACGCACTAGCTAGCATGGAACACGGGGTGGGTGGGGTGCGTTTGTTCTGGCAAATGTTTGATTCAAAACACAAGGACTCGCCTGCCTCTTTGATGTGATAACACTGAAACAAAGTCGACGATTGCAAGTCTTCGACTGCTTGGTACTGTTGTGGGAACCAGCTCAGGCATGCTGGTGTCGCGCGCAGTGTAGGAGCAGTTCTGTTCTTGGTGGCGAGTACGGAAGGCACAAAAGCCCGAGTATGCTACTCTCTGCACTGTATTTGCTCTTCACCTCTGCTCTCTCCCCTGCTTCCTTCCCTCCGGTGCTTCCGGTGTCTCTATCGCTCCATATACCTCACTATCTAGGAGAACAGCATGTCGCTCCTGCATTCAATTACCATTCTCGCTTACAATGGTCGACAATGCAATTGTCGGCTTTTCGCTACAGCTCGTAGACGTGAATTAAAACCCCATGCATGGGGATTGCTTTGCACCCTTTGGTCCTTTGCGCCCCTTGCCTCGATTAATCAATTCGTACCTCATGCATCCAACTACAACTATCCCATTCAATCCTGCCATGCTCTGTATGCTGCAAACCTGTACACGTTGCACAAATTGACACACACCCCCCAGTCGACTGCGATCTGCTGTTTTCGATCGCTGTCGACTCACCCTGCCAACCTCGATCTTCGCACCCCCCATTTGCACTGAACAATTTCGAAACTCCGGCTTGGTTCTCAGGTACTCGTTCAATTCGTGCACGTCCCTTTTACTTCCAGGTAGCGCTGTCCACAGCATATCCCAAGGAGAGATCGGGGGTTAGCCTGCCAGTGGCGCACATATCGTTGAGCTTTTTGTAAAGCTTGAGGTTTCTTTTTGTTAGCGCATCAGAGACGTTCTCTGTTCCTGGTATCCAGCGGAGTACGTCGAGCTCGCCGGACTCGAAGCTGTTTCTTATGCGTTGAACTGTTTGCCTCAAGCGGTATTCGGTACTTTCGTGCAGAGTTGTGACGGTGTCTTTCAGAGCTTTAGAATCTATGGAGAGCTCGTGACGTGTAGGACGTTTTGGGAATATGGAGTTGAGTGCCTCCTTGAGGTAGAACCCGCGATCATCGGCACTTGCACAAGCCAGAATCTCGGCGCCATAGGATGAGTAGCTAACCCTCTTTTGTCTGTGACTTGACCAATCCACCATGTGGAATATGTCATGGTTGTCCTTTTTTAACTGTTCAATTCTTATGCCGCAGAGTATTCCGCTCTGTCCGTAATCTTTGTCTCTAGGGTGAGACGCATCAGAGAAGCTGCTTATGATGACATTTTTAACGTTTTCGGGTTTCAAGAACTTGAGGGTAGGTTCGAGTTGTAGAATCTCAGCAACCATGTCATTTGCATCAACAAGGTGGCGTATTTTGAGGGCTGATATCTGCTGTTGCAGTACTGAAGTCACATACGAGGCCTGTGGCAAAACTCCGTTTCCTAAGTACAGGAGAGTTCCAGCGAGACTACGGTATTGTTTCTTCTCCATTTCAGACACTGGTTCGTGGATTTGTCTGCGCCTTTGCTTTGACAGTGGTATAGCTTTTAGCCTGGTTACATACCGGTTCATAGTCATTGTGATATTACCTGTGTCATCTTGATTTACTTCGCATCCATCGAAGAAGAAACTCTGGTCGATCACTGTTTTACCAACCTGGAACTTGTCCTTCATTTTGCGAATGAAACGTGTAATGTCCGGAGGTAGTCCTCCTACGAGAAAGTCATCTGTGACTTTTGCCACCATCAGCATGATCTTTCCGAGTGTGTCACGTTGCACGAAGAGCTGGCTGAGGCCAAACACCGTCTCAAGCCCGCCTTCCGTCAGCATCCATAGCTCTATCGTTTTTTGCCACTGTCTTCCCGCCTCCACAATGCCGTCCGGGAGCTTGGTCAGTCTCCACAGTGTCCCTCGAGATCCCTGCCATTCCCTCGGTGGTCGTACGTATATGTCCCGTTGGATTGGACCGCTCTGCAGATAGGCACCTTTTATGTCCGCAAAGCCAAGTCGAAACCCCAGAAACGTAGCGATTGAGAGGAGTAACCTTATTACGCACAATTGGGCAGTTGCAGAATCTTTGCGAATGTCGTTCTTCTCTATATCTCTGTTTCCATGCGGCACGATACGCGCTTTGAGTGTACGGTCTCCGTGTTCATCAGTCTTAATTTTGTACACGACATGTGAGGTGATAATATTAGCACGGCGTGAGACGTTGTTTTCTAGCAGGAGCTCGTACGCATCTGACCAATTTTCTTCGTGCTCCTTGTCGAAAGCCTGATGTATGATCCACGGGGGCACGAAGGCAAGCTTGTTACTGCTCACTTGCTGGGATCCTACGACGTCATGGATCTGGTCAAGGACGCGTGCCTTGTCTGACTGTAAGACTTTGGGGCCGTCTGGGGCTTCGTCGTGAACGGTTTCCGCATATCGGCCAATGTCATCTTCTGCCCCCTTGGGCTTATTTCCGGATGCAGATCCCATCAGGCTTGGGGTAGACGGATGAACGCCTGCCTCCGGTATGTTACTCACCCCCCCATCCGTCGGACCGTCATATCCGAGTTCATGTTCGACGGAGCGTGACATGAGCTCCTGGGCTAGTTGTCCTTGAGGCGCAATACGCACGTCTTCGTATGCAACACGCATAGGCGGACCGCGTTGGGATCTATGGGCAATGAGGTGGTGCGGTTCCGCTTTGACGACCTTGGCCTTGACCCACTCCACTTTCTCGTTCTGTTTTGTCGTTTTGTAGAATACCCATACGTCGTCGTTAAGGGTGAACATCTCGGGTGTTGGCGAATTTGGTGCACGAGAATGGAGAAGTCTCTGTAGTGCTCTGGTGGCGACCTGTGCCGTGTGCGCCTCTAGAAGCTCTTGTGTGACATCTGTTCTTGGGAGCCCGAGTAATGAAGGGCTGTATCCCCGTGCTAGCTCAAACGAGCTCATTAGTCGTGAACCTGAGAACATGTTAGACAGGAACGTTGCTCGAGCAACAATTGTGTCGTGCTGTGCCGTGGTGATATCGGTGTCTAATTTACGAATGATGTCCTTCAAGGTCCCGTTCTTGCGCTCAACTATTCCGATTTTGTTATGGCGGCGTGCTGGCCGTGGTTTGAAATTAATGTCATGCACACGCAAGAAGTTAATGAGTTTCCTGCGATTGTACTCATCGTCAGCAGAGAAGTTTCGAGGTGCACCGTGTACGCATATCCAAACGACTTCGAGTTGCTTCACAATTGTGTCCATGTCTTTGTTTTGGACTATCGCTGTTTCGGTGTAGCCCGTGCCCGTATCGGTGATGACGAAAAGAATGCGTCTTTTCTTGCGCACTTCACAGTATGTAAAGTCTACTTGGATCTCTTGCTTGAATGCCTCATTAACGTGTGTGAGTGATATCTTCTTAGATGGGAGTGTGCGGCCATTTCGGACGCAGACCTCGCAGGCTTTGTCAACCTTGTCAATCGCCTTATCAAGCGTCTCAGTTAATATACCTGCTTTTGCGCATATCGCTTTGACCTCAAGTGGTTGTGCGTGTGTGAAGCGATGAATCTGCTTGGAGAACAGCAGTGGGGAGCGTTGGGAATTTAGCTGCAGGTTTGACATGAGCGACTTCACGTTGGCGTTTACCTGCATAGCGACAGCTATGCGGAGCCGTCTATCCGCATTGCCACGTCTCACCTCTGGGGATATGTAGGTGTTGAAACAAAGCTGGCTTACATCGGAAGGACGCTTGATAATGATGCACTTCTCGTTAAGAAGATTGAGAGTATTGGTAAATTCCTTCACATCCAGACCCATAAGTAGCGGGGAGCTGCCTTCTACCAGATGAAATGTGAAGGACGTCGGATTGTTACGTGTGTCCATCACAGTAAGTATCCAAGAAGCTACGATTGGCTTGGCGTTGATGCACTCGTTGCCCCAGCCAAGGGACTGATTGCTAAGTGGGGGATCGAGATTGAGTCTTTTTCCAAGAGTATCGCAGAGGTAAGTAGCATCGTCAATGCCACCCCATGAGGTCGGGGCTCCTTCATCTAGAATCGGATTGGGGTCAGCGCGGAGCTTCGCTAACCCCTTTACTGAAAATATTGACTGCTAGGTTTAAAAGCGTCATTATTCACTCTGTCCGTATCGAATCATATACGCTTAGGGTCTCTGCGGGTCTTGCATTCGGGGTCATTTTTCCAGTGGCCGAGTTCACCGCAGTCTACGCATCGCGTATTGCTTTTGGGACCTGTATTGGCGGGGATTCGTGCTTTGAACTTAAATCTCGGACCGGATGGCTCGTACGTCATACTGACATTGCGACCTTTATAGGAGTGGCGCTTCGTCATCATCGTGCCGGAACGTCCTCCGTCATGGCGGCCAGCGTTGTTATAGGCTGAGGCGGCAGGTGTGTGTGATGGTGGTTTCAGATTTTGGTCTTGCGTGATGTCCTGAGACTTCACATCTTTCAAAGCGGCTACTGCATCATTCAAGCATATAGCATATGGGGCCCTTTCGTCTGTATCATAGCGAAATTTGTTCGTCTTTGCGGTCGTGATATTGAGTTTGTGCGCATCCCATAGTTCCTGGACCTTTTGAGAGGCAACAGATTGCTGTTCGTTGGAAACTTGATCCGTGAGGGATTTTTTCCACATGTCGATGGCATTCTCAAAACTATTCTCAATTGCTGGAAACTTTTCTTTTGTAATTTTGAAGTACTTGACGGTCGACCAACTCTTATCTTTTGCATCCGCGATAAGGATACTGACAATGTTATTGAAGGTGGAAGATGGTAAGTTGGCGTTCTCGAGGAGGAGCATCGCAAAATTTTGGCTATCTTGAGATGTATCACCGGCATGGCAGTGATTAAGATACGTCTGAGCAACACCACGAAAGCGCTCTGCAAATGAATCATATGTCTCATTCTCCTGTCTTTTGCATGAATGAATGTTCTGGCTCATCTTTACCAGTCTACGCACTCCATCTGTAACAGAATCCTTTGCGACTAGCGGGATGATTTTTTCGATAACAGCTTTCTGATCAACAGCATCATTATCTTCATCGTCGTCCGAAACGAGCTTGAGCTCACCAGCTGTAGTGGCGCTATCGATAACTTGGATGAATGAGTAGTCCATGGCTGAGTACAGTGTAATCCCTAGACTGTTCGCAATACCCTTGGCTTTGTTGTCTCCGCCTTTTGCGAACGACCGTATTTTCTGTGCCCAAATACGCACGGCTTGACGCCACATGAACTTGTCGGTTTTCGCATGAAGTTTTGGCGGGTCATATAGGCTGTTTGGAGCAGAATCTGCTCCTGGGCCCATAACTGTGGGAACCAGCTGAGGCATGCTGGTGTCGCGCGCAGTGTAGGAGCAGTTCTGTCCTTGGTGGCGAGTACGGAAGGCACAAAAGCCCGAGTATGCTACTCTCTGTACTGTATTTGCTCTTCACCTCTGCTCTCTCCCCTGCTTCCTTTCCTCCGGTGCTTCCGGTGTCTCTATCGCTCCATATACCTCACTATCTAGGAGAACAGCATGTCGCTCCTGCATTCAATTACCATTCTCGCTTACAATGGTCGACAATGCAATTGTCGGCTTTTCGCTACAGCTCGTAGACGTGAATTAAAACCCCATGCATGGGGATTGCTTTGCACCCTTTGGTCCTTTGCGCCCCTTGCCTCGATTAATCAATTCGTACCTCATGCATCCAACTACAACTATCCCATTCAATCCTGCCATGCTCTGTATGCTGCAAACCTGTACACGTTGCACAAATTGACACAACTGTACAGTATTGGATATCAAGCGCCGGTACAAGTCAAATGCGGTTGTGAAGAAAGGACTGTAAGGTTTCCTGGTTGCTTGTTTGTACACGTGTAGTGTACTGAAGTTTGGCCGCACCCACGGGGATGAGTTTGGACGGGTGTAATTTTTTGTTATCGAGCACGTATGCGGGGATGCTTATGGATTGCATAGGCGTGATACAGTATTGCAACATGGAAGGAATTTGCAATGGGTAACGCACGCGACTGAAGTAGATTAAAAGTGTACGGGACAAGTTGAATTCTCGAGAGATATATTGTGGGTGATGATTTTCAAATGGGATTTGATTTCTTGTGGGTTGCAGAACGCGCAGCGGCAGCCTGACACAGAGAGGGGGTTTGTCACACATAAACGAAGAAAGCGTCGAGAAAGAGTTGTCCTTATCTCTCCGGGGGCACGCTACGCATGCTGTATTTTACAAAAAGTACTTTTTACGCATTGCGCGCAGTAGAGATTGAGCGTAAGCACGACAGTGGGGAAGCAAGGAAGCGGCCGCGGGGCTGATCACCCGTCATGGTTCCACCGCGGCCTATCCTTTTCTCGCACGCACGAGCTGTGACCGAATGAAATTGCGGCGTCTGCGGGGGTGTCATGTTAACATGCTCCAACAGTTGGAGCAGTTGGTGTCCAACTGTACGGCAGCGCCCTTCGGCGGGACGGTACAATGGGGCCGGACGTACGGATGAGGATGAAGCAAGCGGGTGGTGCAGCAGCGCGTGCGTGATTGGGTCGCGGGCGCACGTCAACCGAGATCGGGCGGTGGGAGCGGCGGGCGGGCCTCTGCGGCGCGTTCGGCGATTGGGCGCGGCGAGATATTCCCGGCGGTGTCA